>NC_142270.1:2407231-2708135 GCF_052056855.1 Sturnus vulgaris | reverse complement strand
CCAATAACTGCTCTATGCCAACACAAAATAATTTGAACCAAATTATTATTAGAACAGGGTTTTTTTCCCACTTTCTCGAGCCCCACGTTGGGCGCCAAAATATTTGTCCTGGTTTAGGGCAAATTTGGGGGAAAACCTCCAGGAGGAGCCCCCAGACAGCAAACCCCACGACTCCTCCCCCCCCACCACCGGGTTTGGGAAGAATTTCCTCAGAGAAGAGTGGGAGAAAAAACCCGTTTATTTAACAAGCAATACACTCCCCAGCACAGGGAAAAAAACAACACCAGCTGACAAAAAAACTCTTTCACCGTTCTGAAGGGATGACAAGCTCAGTCTCTCGCGGCGAGTGGTCGCTCAGTTCTCAGTCTCTGGCACTGGGGATGACTGCTGCAGGTGACAGAACGCAGACTGCCGGTGTTTCTTGGGGTTTCCCAGGTCCCTGTACCGAACAGGTTCAGATGGTATCCAGGAGAGGGAGGGGACGGGGTGGAAGAGAAAACAGTCTAGGGAAAAAGTTGGACTGCCTAGCTGAACTAACTAATAAGCAAAAGCAAGGGCAAAGCGAAGGAAAGAAAAAGAGGCAGAAGCGAGCAAGCAGGCAAGCAAGCAGGCAAGCAAGCAGGCAAGCAAGCCAAGCTAAAACCTCTCCTAAACACAGAGCATGGGGGAGGTGAGCCGGCTGATAACAAGACAAAACAAAGATTCACTCTCAGAGTCAGTCCTGGAAGCACAGGACATAATACCAAACATAATCAGAACACACGACTGGAGATACAAACACCATAACATCACCCTAGGACAGAAGTGATAAAAAAATTAAAGGCAGAACAGCATGAGAATAAATGGGTCTTACCAAATGACAGGGAAATTTTACCTAAGACCCAAGCCAGACAAATTATTGAACAATTACACCAACAAACACATTGGGGAACCCGAGCACTAGCAGACCAATTTTTAAATTTTTTTGGATGCATCAGCATTTTTGATATTGCAAAGCAGAGCGTACAGGGTTGTTTAACTTGTCAGAAAATTAATAAAAAAGGTATGAGACAAGGTCCTTCAGGAGGACGGAAAACTGCTTACACACCCTTTGAAAGAATACAAATAGATTTTACAGAATTACCAAAAATAGGAAGGTGGAAATACTTACTAGTGATAGTAGACCAATTAACCCGCTGGGTAGAGGCATACCCTGCAGCTAGGGCCACATCACAAGTGGTAGCCAAAATATTGTTGGAACACATAATCCCAAGGTATGGCCTGGTTCGAGCAATAGACTCAGACCAGGGGATGCACTTTACATCAAAGGTGCTTCAGTTCCTGACCCTGGCACTGGGCATCAGCTGGGAGTATCACACACCTTGGCACCCTCAGAGTTCTGGGAGGGCTGAAAGGATGAATCAAACATTAAAACAACAGCTGTCTGAATTAATGACTGGGACTAAAATGCCATGGACAAAGTGCCTCCCACTAGCCCTGTCTAATATACGAACAATGCCCAATTCAAAAACAGGGATTTCACCATATGAAATGCTGTATGGTATGCCTTACCCTAAAGGAGTATGCCTTGATCCGACCTTCGTTCAGGACCCTTCTCTTCAGAATTACATAATAACAATCAGCAAAAACTTGGAAGAATTAAGAGAGAAGGGGATTTTAGCTCAAACTGTCCCTCGAGGATTTGCCATACATAAGATTAAGCCAGGACAACATGTGTTAATTAAAGTATGGAAAGAAGAAAATCTGGATCCAAAATGGGAAAGACCGTATTTAGTTGTGTTAACAACTGAAACAGCTGTGAGGACAGCTGAAAAGGGATGGACACATGTGACTAGAGTCAAGGGTCCTGGAACCCCTCCTACTGCAGGTTGGACAGTGACATCTGAGCCTGGAGACCTCAAAGTGTGAATTCAGAAGACTTGATGTCAATATCGGATCAATTCGTCTCAAAAGTCTCCCAATCAGGACTGAAATTCACCTGTCCCAAACCCGGGTGTAGCCCATTCATCAAGAAAAGGTGTCCCTATTGTACTGAGTTGTGGTGGTGTCATTCCTATGGTGGGCATCCCCCATTGGCATTATGTGTCCAGTGTAGAAGAAATGAATGTAAGGAAACTATGAAGGTATTAATACCCTATCAGCACAAGGAGAAATCGAAATTGATGATCATAACTGGTGGGAGTTATTTGAGAATGGAATAAGGAAAGAGAGCCAGAGCAGAGGTATTGGCAAGAAAGTGTCGCAAGGATTGTGTATACTGTGCTCTTACTGCTGTACCTCGTACTGGAATGTTAAAGCTAAAAGCTGGGACAAAATTAAGAAACACTACCAAAAGAGAAAGACAAAGTGGGAGAGCCCAGGACATATTCCCTACTGCCGAGAAGATTAAACAAACCTCGGCTACTGGCAGCAACCCCGTAGGCCTTGAGGGAGGCAGAGGGATGAAAATGGTCATGGGAGTCATCCTATTGCTAATGATGATAAAAGGAAATAATGCTGATGCTTGTTCCAAGTGTCACCAGACAACTGGGTACGGGGATGCACGGTATCCACCCTTGCCTTCACACATATCAATTCGGCCTGCTATAATAAACACAACTTAGAAACTTGCACTATGATGGGAAGAAGTTAGTGGGTAGCCAGCAATTTGGGAAAAGGAGGGTGGGCTCCATCAGCATACCAAAGTTGTCCAGAAGGAGAGACACACCTCTGCTTCACAAAAGAAGGTATGTGGGGATATTCAGATGAGGGAGGAGTGCAAGATCACAACAAGGAGGAATTGATAAAAAATATAACTAAAGTGTTCAAAGGAACAAGGACAAACCATGGGAGAAGTTTTAACTTGTATGAGAAAATAAAACAACAACTCAGCGAATGGGACTTACCCACCTTGGGAAAAATTTATTTGTAGAATTAATGAAAGAAATCACTACTGAACTGAACTGAACTCACTGTTGGATCTGTGGAGGAATGCAAATGACTGAACAATGGCCGTGGAGGGGGGAGGGATTGGGCCCAGAGCAGTTGTTACAGTGGAATCAAACAGAAATATCGAGGGGAGTCAGTAGACCTGAAGGGTGGGTTCTAAGTCATGAAGTGATAGGAGAGGTATGTATAACACGTCAGGGAACTAACTTTACCCAATATGTGGGGCACACCCCTGTAAGACTGTCCTGATTACAAATGCAAGCAATCAGTCTTGGCGGCCCAAAGCTCCAGAAGGATATTGGGGAAAGTTAAGTAAAGGTAATTGTATAAAGAACAATTTTACAGTACTATGCTGGTACAATAAAAATAGAGCCAACCCGTATGAAGAAGTAAAAAGTGTAAGGACCTATTGGCAACAACCTGAATCAGTTAAACTAAGCTAGAAAGCCCCAGATGAAATATTTTGGATCTGTGAGAAAAGAGCTTATAATACCCTGCCAAAAAGATGGAGAGGGACATGCACTCTAGGGATTATCCAGCCTGCGTTTTTTACATTACCAAAGGAAAAGGGTAATAGAGTGTTAGGAGTTCCCTGGTATGAAACTTTGTCTCGAAATCAAAGGAGCACCCACATAGGGGGAACACAAATCTGGAAGGATGATGAATGGCCCCCAGAAGGAATTATTGAATATTATGGACCAGCTACCTGGGCTCAAGATGGGAGCTGGGGCTATCGCACTCCAATTTATATGCTAAATAGAATTATCAGGCTACAAGCCGTAGTAGAAATCACTTCCAACAGGACAGCCCGAGCAATGGAATTGATGGCTAAACAACTTACCCAAACTAGAGCAGCAGTATATCAAAACCAACTGGCTCTGGACTATCTGTTAGCTGAAGAAGGGGGAGTGAGTGGGAAGTTTAATAATTCTGAATGCTGCTTAGAAATTGATGATAATGATGAAGTAATTACTAAAATTGCAGAAGAAATAAAACAAATAGCCCATGTACCTGTACAAACCTGGAACTCTAGACTTAATGATAATTGGTGGAATAACCTGTTGAGGGAGAACTCGGCGGAAGAAATTAGGGTTTATGTTAACATGTGCATTATTAGGACTATTGTTCATCCCTTGTCTTGTTCCATGCTTCATTTGACAAATCCAATCAGTGGTTCAAGGAATGCAAGACGCTACAATACCAATAGACCCTGAGAAGGCAACAAAATTAATGGCAGTAAATGAATTAAATCGAGTACAAGAGGTACTGATAAAATTTAAAGCCAGAACATGAATCAATGGGGTAAAAAAAGAGAAGTGGGGAAATTGTGATAATTGATAAAAGATTCCTGTTAATCACAAAAGCATTGGGGTTTGTATAAAGCAGAATACTAAGCTCTGAAGTGAAGCATGGACACTAGATAAAGGAAAGTATATGATTAAATCATTCTGCTTAAAATCAAATTCTTAGGTTATATTATGTTGTATTATGTTACATTATAATATATTATGTTTTCCAAATAAGATGTATTGGTTACCAGCTTGCAAAATCAGACTTCCCAACAGCCCTTCCTGCCTTTGTCTGATCAATGCTGCCTATCCCAAAAACCAGACTCCTAGAACTTCTCTGGTGGTTATCTCCAAGGCCCAGATGGCTATCTGTGACTGATTATCACCCAAAGGCTTTGTGAATTTGTGTAAGGATGTTTATTCAACCACCACTGCTTATGACAACAAGAACCCAAACATTATAGATTACAACGAGAACCCACAGTATGAGAAGAGGCTGCAAACCAAGGTTGGGTGGAGCGTGGAGTGGGCGGTGACACCTCACGTTCCCCAGGGCGCTGCTTGCTCTGTCTATATCAAATAAAGCAATCTAAATTTTGCTGAATATGGAGACTTTTGTCTCTCATTTATAGCAACCTGGGGAAGGGAAGCATCCAGGGAGAGCTCCGAGCCCCTTGCAGGGCCGGAAGGGGCCCCAGGAGAGCTGGGGAGGGACTGGGAGCGCCCGGAGCTGCTCCCAAAATGGCGGCGTGACCCCGGCCCCTCCCCCACCCCGCCCTCACACCTGCCGCCCACACCCCAGGCCCGAGCCACGCCCCTTTTGGAACCCTCCTCCCGACCAATCAGATCGCACGCTCACGGTCTGGCCACGCCTCCTCTCTGTGTCCTCACAATGTGGAATTCTGTTTGCTCCGCCCACAACCCTGGTTCTCGACTCCCATTGGCTGTCGCCAAGGCGGGTGGGGCTTGTTCTGGGTATATAAAGAGGGGCGGTGGGCCCCTTTGGATCAGTTCGGGATCGGGAGCAGCGCCGGTAGGAGGAGGACGAGGAGACCCCGGCGAGGGGCCCCGAGGAGCGCACCGGGAGGACACCCACGGGGCGGGGGGAGATCGGCATCGTCTACCGGGCAACGATGGGCGCGGAGACCCCACCGATGGCTCCGCTCCACGGAGACCACCCCACCCATCACCAAGGCGAGCACAGACACCACCCGGCCGCTCCCAGCAACGGGACGGGCGCGGAGATGTCCTGACCTCTCTTCCCATCTGCACACAGGATGAGGATGGACAGGACGGAGACATCCCGGTTCTCCCCTTGGATTGAGGAGGGCGGACAGCGGGGCGATCATCCGCCCTGGGGCCACGATGAGGGACACCGGAGTGAGGGCCCCGGACACGGCCCGGAGCGTCCCCCGCGTGGAGTGCGGATGGCGAACACCGGGGCGAGGACGACGGAGAACGACGGAGACGCCGCGCCCCCGCTTCCCCCCGGTTCCTCCCCTGGGTAAGGCGGACGGACACCGGCCGGAGCTTCCCCGCGGGGCGAGGACGACGGAGACACCCCGGTACGAGGAGGCGCCCCGGGCTGCCAAAGCTGAGGTGGACGGGGACCACCCGGGTCACCCCCTGACCTCTCATCCCCACACAGGACCAGGATGGAGACGATCCCGCCCCCATAGCGGAGGAGCGGCAACGACGGGCGCGGAGACCCCACCAGAGACTGCTCCGCTCCACGGAGACCACCCCAGCCATCACCCAGGTGAGCACAGACACCACCCGGCCCCTCCCCGCAATGGCAAGGGGGTGGACATGGCCTCACCCCCCTCCCATCCCCACGCAGGATGGGCATGGACACGACGGACACACCCCGCTCCTGCCAAGGGCTGAGGACGGCGGGCACCCCCAGAGCATCCCCGGGGCCAGGACGGCGGAGACACCGCCCCCAGCGCCCCCCGGGGCTCCCCCACAATGAGCAGGCGCCCCGGCCTGCCAAAGGTAAGGACAAAATAAAATGGGCAACAATCACATCCAGTGCTGTGCCTGATCTTTGCTTTCCCAACGAGTCCCTCGCCACCCAAACCAACCACAAAGCCCCCGCCTGCCCCCTGGCACAGGAGGATGGAGACCCCCGGCCCTCGGCCGGCCGGGGAGCACGGATGGCCCGGCCTTGTGTGCATCCTCCTCCTCCTCCCTGGGCACTCCTGGGGCTCTTCAGTCCTCTCCTGGCAGGCAATGAGCGGGGCTGGGGGGGTCTGTGGCTGTGTCATGCCTGGGGATGCTCGGGGCGCTCACCCCGAGGGAGAGGGAGAGGGACCCCCTGGCCCTACAAGCATTTCCCAGGCCCAGAGGGATGGAGACCCCTCGAGCATCCCTGTGGCCGTGGCCCACATAAAACTGGCACCAGTCCAACTGGAAGCTGGAATTATGATCCCAAGGCCTGAGTTCTGACCCTCAGCATTGAGCTGAAATTGTGACCCCAAATGGGAGCTGTAACCGTGAACTGCAGCTCTGACCCTGAAACTGAAATTGGATTTTTGTCCCTGAGCCCTGAGATGTGTCCCTGAATCCTGAGATGAAATTCTGATTCCAAGCTGGACTTGCGATGTCCAGGCTTGAGCTGCAAGTGTGACCCAGAATTGGAGCTCTGACCCTAAACTGAAGTTCTGAGTCTTAAATTGCAATTTTGTCTCTGAGCCAAAATTGTGCCCCTGTGTCCTGAGCTAGGACAGAGAACTCAAAGTGGAATTATGACCCAGAGCCTTGAGCTGGAATTGCGATTCCAAACTGGAATTGTGACCTCATGTCTGTGGTGGGGTTTTGGGCTCCCTTTGGCATCCCTGAGACTGCTTTTGCAGCCCTCAGCGACAGAGCAAATTCCCCAGCCTTGCCCAGACAGAATTGTGGTCGCCGGTGAGCTCTCAGACCAGCGGGGAGAAGAGACCAGAATATGCAGAGAGGCACAAAGCCATGCTTTATTCTTTGAAGGCATCCTATCTAGCATATACCCAGGGCTATTGTTTTACAGGGGTTTTTATACCTTTTGAGGGTTTTACAATTTGCACCAATTACCAAGGGAATTCTACTTTCTAACCAATCCCTGAGGGATTTTACATTCAAAGCTGGCCTATGGATACTAAAAGAAAATGAATCACTAAAATTGGAGATAGATAAGATGGTCTATCAAAGAGGGGAAGCTAGATTGCTTTTGTATTCATCATTTCACAAGCCATTAAATATCTCTAAGGTATGATTTTCCAAGGAGCTTGTTCTGAGGATGCAGGGAAATTTTCTTCTGTGTTTTCTGCTCCCTCCACAACATCAGACTGGAATTGTGACCTCAGACTGGAATTGTTGCAGGACACATATTGAGAATGTTAGAAAATTACAGCCTGAAAAATATTCCAGGCTGGGGCTTCTCAGCTCTGTTCCCTGCCGATAAGCTGGTCCAGCTCAAGACTAGGGAGAATTACTCCCAGGGTGATAATTTGGTCAAAATAAAAAAGAATTAGTAACAAGATAGAACACCTGTTGTGGAGTGTGAGCAGGCCCTGGGAATGGGGTGTCTTCTCCCTGAACCAATCACCTTTTCTCTGCTCTTGGAACTGCGAGTCATGCTACAAAACCAAGTGTGTATCTGAATAAACTTGGCACGTTTTTCCTGTCATGAAAGATGACCATGTAGCTGTGCATCTTATTTCTGCTGCACTTAAAGGGTTAAAACCCTTTTCCACGGCTACAAATTGTGACCTCCAGCCTTGAGCTGCAATTGTGATTCCAAACTGGAATAGTGACCTCAAACTGGACTTGTGACTTCAAGGCTTGAGCTGCAAGTATGACCTCAGACTGGAATTGTGAGTCAGAACTGGAATTGTGAGTCAGAACTAGAATTGTGATTCTGAAATACAATTGTGACCCCAGACTGGAATTGTGACCCCAGAATGGAATTGTGACCCCAGACTGGAATTCTGACCTCAAGCCTCGAGCTGCAGTTGTGATTCAAAACTGGAGTTGTGGACTCAGACTGCAGTTGTGACCTCAGGCCTTGAATGCAATTGTGATTCCAAACTGGAATTGTGAACTCAAACTGGAATTGTGATTCCGAACTGGAGTTTTGATTTCAAATGGAATTGTGATCCCAAACTAGAATTAAGATTCGGACTGGAATTGTGACATCAGACTGAAAATGTGACCTCAGACCTTGAAGTGCAACTGTGACTCAGAACTGGAACTGTGATTCCACAATGGAATTGTGACCTCAAGCCTTGAAGTGCAATTGTGATTCCAAACTAGAATTGTGACCTCAAGCCTTAAAATGCAGTTGTGATTCTAAACTGGATTTGGGACTTCAGACTGGAATTGTGGCCTCAAGCCTTGAACTGCAATTGTGATTCCAAACTGGAATTCTGAACTCAGACTGGGATTTTGACCTCAGTCCTTGAACTGCAATTGTGATTCCAAACTGGAATTGTGATTCCAAACTGGAATTGTGACCTCAGACTGGAGTTCTGACCTCAAGCATTGAGCTGCAATTGTGATTCCAAACTGGAATTGTGACCTGAAGCCTTGAAATGCAATTGTGATTCCAAACTGGAATTGTGACCTCAGACTGGAATTTTGACCTCAAGCCTTGAACTGCAATTGTGAGTCCAAACTGGAATTGTAACCTCAACCTGGAAATGCAGTTGTGATTTTAATCTGGATTTGGGATCTCAGACTGGAATTGTCACCTCACGCCTTGAACTGCAATTATGATTGCAAAATGGAATTGTGACCTAAAGCCTTAAAATGCAGTTGTGATTCTAAACTGGATTTGGGACCTTAGACTGGAATTGAGACATCAAGCCTTGAACAGCAATTGTGATTCCAAATGTGAATTCTCTCCTCAGCCTCATATTCTGATCTCAATCCCTGAAGTGCACTTGTGATTCCAAACTGCAATTGTGAACTCAAGCCTTGAACTTCAAATGTGATTCCAAACTGGATTTGGGTCCACAGATGGGAATTGTGACCTGAAACCTTGAACTGCAATTGTGATTCTAAACTGGAATTATGACCTCAATCTCGAATTGTGACCTCAATCCTTGAACTGAATTGTGATTCCAAACTGCAATTGTGTAAGGGTCGATCTGAACTTCCCCTCGTTTTTTGCCTCCCGACCGTGGCATTGAGACCTCGAGGACCCCACCCAGGCTGACTCCCAACAATGGTTTACTGGCCGGGCCAGGTGGATGCTCGTGACTGTGTGCTGGTGTATTGTGTTCACTGGACTGTGCTGTCATGGCACCAACCAGAGGTTGTGTTGTACCAACTGAGGACTGCTTGACCTCACCTGTCTCCTGCAGCACCACACAATGGTCCATAAATCTCCCCACCTCTTGGCCAGAGGCCCCTCGCTTTGGAGAAGGACTATAAAGAGCGACCCTCTGGAAAAGACCTTTTGAGATCTCTCCACTGATGAAGACCCCTGAGATCTCCCCACGGATGAGGACTCGTCTATCGGATGACCCGTGAGGACGCCCGTCTCGTCTGTTGGTAACTATTTTCCCATCCCTTCCTTTCCTTCCCCTCTCCCTATCCTATACCTCTCCCCTTTACCATAACTGAATTGTTGGCATTTGATGAAATGCATTGCTGTTGTTGAATAAACTGATTTTCTGCTGTTGAATAAACTGATTTTGTCCCCTGCATTTTGCCTGTTTGCACCTATAAGATCAAAAGAACCATCACGACCCCTGCTCTGCATTAATAGCGGATCGTGACATTAAACTGGCATCATGGACAGGATTTTCTGGCAGGCAGAAGTGATGCAAGGTTGTCTGTACTCTGTATCAGGGGAAGGAAGTCTTACTCCAGCCACACCTAGCTGGCCACCTTGAATGGGTGAGCCTGTCTAGAAAGCAAGGGTGGTTTTTCTCATTTCCCGCAGACTGCAGATACCTTGGTGTGGAGCATCCCCAGACTCGCTTGAGGGCTCTGTCGTCAGAATTTCACGAAAGATCTACTGGTGCAAAAGGCAGGGCACTGTTGTTGTTTATGTTGTTTATGATGTTTGACTACTTGGTGCAGTGAAGAGACAACCTGGTGTTTTGTAACTAAGGAGTGCCTCCCAAGTAGTTTGGTCTCTTCACCCACACAGGGAAGCGAAGGGGGGCACACAGCGGAAGCTGTTTCGTTGTGTGTGGTAACTTAAGTAATAGACCTCCCTGTTGTGGTTTTTACTTATCCCTTCACAAAATGACTGAGAATTCCACTGTAACAGATAAAGCTGCATTTTATGCTCTATTAGCTAAGTATAGCGCCAGACCGTCCCAAGGTGGGGAGGAATGGGCGAACAATAATTGGTTTAATGTGGAGAATGTGATTGATAGAATATATTCTTTGCAACATGAGTCAAAGTTCAAACTGGGCAAAAATAAAACCATGCTCTGCTCAGTTTTAGGAGCTTGTCTTACAGCAGCTATAGAAACTCACTCTGAGTGCAGAAATGAGGAAAGAACAATTATAGACTCTCTACAAAATCTTGTTCAATTTTTGCAAAAACAATTAGATCAAGAAAGGAATGAGAACCATTTGTTGCTAGATGAAAATAATTTGTTAAAAGCTGCCTTAAGAGAAGAATGGGACAAAAATTCAACGCAGGGTGTAACACCAAAAGAAACACAGGAGAAGGAAGCTATTCACATTAATCCAATACACTGTCAAAAAGACCTAATTTTGATGAAAAATTGTGGGCAACACTGCTGCCCCAACTTGAAACCTGTGATTAAAATAGAATATGATTATATCAGTGATGCACCCCCCGAGCAACCTTCTCCACAGGTTCTGGGCAGTGTACCAGAGCAAACTTCTCCACAAGTTCTGAACAATGTACCAAATCAATCTCCTGCACAGGCTCTGGGAGTTGAGCCAAAGCAGTTCACCTGCACTGGGCTTTCCCAAGGGTCTGAACATTCCCCCACTTCGGCCCACCACACTTTAGCCCAGGAATTAGAAAAGATACCCAAACCTGATGATATTCTGGTGGGAGGGGATGAAATAAAAGTAGTGGGGGATACCCAACAGAAAATAATCTCTCATTTGGAAAACCCTGATTTGCAAATTTCCTCAGAGAAAATTCAAAAACCTTCTCAGGAGGTGAAGCTTTTGGGAATTTGGTGGAAAGGAAGTATGACATGTATTCCACCTGCTACTCTAACCTCTCTGGATCAAATTAAATTGCCTGAATCCAGGAAAGAGATCCAACAGGCTCTAGAATTATTAGTGTTCTGGAGAAAACACATCACAGTCACTATTGAGACCCCTCCCCCTGACGGGGAGGCCCAAAGATCCTCAGTTGGGAAGTGGTATGCCCAGATCAAACATTACTGTAACATCTTCTCAGTGATAGAAAGAGCTGTAAAAAATCTGGCAATACCAGAAACTAAGAGTTTGGCTAATAGCCATGACAAACCTGCCTTGGTAATTAAAGTAGCCACTCCTTTCTCCCTGGAACAATCAGCAAATTCCTGGTTCACTGATGCTTTTGCCAAACGAGAGGGAAAGGTGGGGAAATACAGGGCAGTAGCCCTCCCCACTTCTGCTGGTGAACAAATTATTACTGAGGGAGAAGGCAGCTCTCAGACCCGTGAGCTGACAGTTGTTTGGAGTGTTTTCCGACTTGAGGTACAGAATATCTCTCTTGTTTACCTCTACACTGACTCCTATGCTGTGTTTAAAGGAGGTACAGAGTGGCTTCCTTTTCAGCAGCAAAATTATTGGGAAGTTAACAGAATTCCAGTCCACGCTACACACTGGATACCCAACCACCGGTTGTGCTGAGCCCTATGGCAAGAGACATAACCGGTGTTGTGGGAACAGGACTGGGAATTTTGAATAGCATCGATTTGGAAGTACTAATGAATAAATTGGCTACCACAGCTGGCGATGTAACCAAATTACAACGGCCCTGCAAACAGCCTTAACAGCTTTGGGGACCCAACAATGGTTGTTATCAAACATATTACCAAGTTGGGAAAAGGTAAACGTAAATGACCACAAATTGATAATCTATGCACTTGGTGCTACTCAAAATAACATCTCTTTGGCTCTCAGTTGTATCCAGGCCCAGTTGTGGATGCAGTCGGTTGCTGCTTTAATTGTAAGAGAAGGTGAGGAAGGCACTTTTCCCACTGAAATTCGAAAAATAGTCTGGGACAGTGCCACTGATTTTGAAAAAGAATTCCAGTCCTGGAGGAACTTAGTAAATTTTACCTATGATCCCAGCACAAACACTGCCACAGCCTTTGTACTGACAATACACAATGCTTCAGTGCATTCAGTATTCCCCATCATTGCATTAGGGTTGAACCATGACGGAGCCATTCTCTGTCTTTTCAAGCACAGGGAATGGGCCTGTCAAATTGGTGGGAGGTGGCAAACTGTCCATTTGGAAACTTGCATTGTCTGGGAACAACAAGGGTTTATCTGTGAAAGTAATGCAATCAGAGCTCAAGATATCTGCTTGGACACAGAACAGAATGTTTGTAACTTTGAAATCCATCCAAATGAGATTCCTGAAACTGTATTAGTATATATAGGCAATGGATGTGCATGCTTTAGAACTGCTTGTGATAGTGTATTCATAGAAAATTTGGTAGTGAATACTAAAAATCATTCAAACTTTTGTGTCTGCAACTTTACTAGGATTTCAGGATGTGATTTTTCCTATGTAGCCCCAGTTACTTCTCACCATCTTTTGCAGTCAAATTACACACTGATCCACCATCTATTGCCAACTCCAATTGGAATGAACCTCCCTTTGGTGAAGCAATTGTTGCTCCACCAAGATCTGATCGAAATTTTGGAGAAGATAAAAAAAACGGACAGAAAACTCTAATAGCTGTTCATCACAATGTGGAAAAAATACATTGTGTTTTGGAAAGGGTAAAGACAGATGCTAAACACAGGTGGTGGGATACTCTATTTGGGTGGTCACCTACTGCTACAGGTGTCCTGAACAAATTGTGTCATCCCACTATTGTTCTTTTGATTTTGGTTTTAATTGGTTTTGTTTTATCAGCAATTCTATACATTATGACTTGGAGAATAACGAAACATTTAACACAATTGGCATCTGTGACAGATGTATCCAGATCGGTTACTGCTGACATCCCTAGGGTTATTGACACAAGGTTTCAAATAAGATAAAATATGATTTTTAATTAGAATTGTTTAATCAAAAAACTTACTCTAAAAAAAATTTTGATTTATTTCTAATCAAAATTGAAAAAAATTAAAGAATTGAACAAATTGTTTGAAATTTTTAGCAATCAAAAAAAAAAAATTGAATATAATTAATCTGTTTTGTTTTCCGTTTTCTCCTTTTCCTTATCCTGTCCCTTATCTTTTTCCTACTCTCCTGTCTCTGTTTTCCGGGATATGCTACCAACGGGGACGAGTCCTGAAGACGCCACAACTGAAGACTTCACCACAACTCTACAAAGGGGCGCTCTTGACGACGATCGTGAGTCACGGGGTGGTGTAAGGGTCGGTCCCAAGTTCCCCTCGGTTTTGCCACCCGACCGTGGCAAGGAGACCTCGAGGACCCCACCCAGGCTGACTCCCAACAATGGTTTACTGGCCAGGCCGAGGTGGATGCTCATGACTGTGTGCTGGTGTATTGTGTTCACTGGACTGTGCTGTCGTGGCACCAACCAGAGGTTGTGTTGTACCAACTGAGGACTGCTTGACCTCACCTGTCTCCTGCAGCACCACACAATGGTCCATAAATCTCCCCCCCTCTTGGCCAGAGGCCACTCGCTTTGGAGAAGGACTATAAAGAGCAAACCTCTGGAAAAGACCTTTTGAGATCTCTCCACTGATGAAGACCCCTGAGATCTCTCCACGGACGAGGACTCGTCTATCGGATGACCCGTGAGGACACCCGTCTCGTCTGTTGGTAACTATTTCCCCATCCCTTCCTTTCCTTCCCCTTTCCCTATACTTTGTTTCCTACACCTCTCCCCTTTACTGTAACTGAATTGTTGGCATTTGATGAAATGCATTGCTGTTGTTGAATAAACTGATTTTCTGCTGTTGAATAAAATGATTTTGTCCCCTGCATTTTGCCTGTTTGCACCTATAAGATCAAAAGAACCATCACGACCCCCGCTCTGCATTAATAGTGGATCGTGACAAATTGTGACCTCAATCCTTTAACTGCAATCGTGATTCCAAACTGGAATTGTGACCTCGGACTGGAATTGTGAACGGACAGCCTGAACTGCAATTGCGATTCCAAACTGGAATTGTGACCGCAATCTCGAATTGTGACCTCAAGCCTTGAACTTCAATTTTGGTTCCAAACTGCAATTGTGACTTCAAGACTTGAACTACATTTGTGATTTCACACTGGAGTTGTGACCTCAAGCCCTGAACTGCAATGTGATTCCAACATGGAATTGTGACCTCATACTGGAATTGTGACCTAAAACCTTGAACTGTAATTGTGATTCCAAACTGGAATTGTGACCTCAATCTCGAATTGTGACTTCAATCCTTGAACTGCAATTGTGAGTCCAAACTAAATTTGTGATCCCACACTGGAATTGTGACCTCCAGCCTTGAACTGCAGTTGTGATTCTGAACTAGAATTGTGACCTCAAGCCTTGAAGTACAATTGTGATACAAAACTAGAATTGTGACCTCAGTCTAGAATGCTGACGTCAAGCCTTCAACTAGAATTTTGACAGCAGACTGGAATTGTGACCTCAAGCCCTGAACTGTAATTGTCATTCCAAACAGGAATTTTAATCTCAATATTGAATTGTGACATCAAGCCTTGGAGTGCAATTGTGATTCCAAACTGGAATTGTGACCAAAGATTGGAATTGTGACCTCAAGCCTTGAACTGCAATTGTGATTCCAAACTGGAATTTTGACTTCAAGCCTTAAAATGCAGTTGTGATTCTAAACTGGATTTGGGACCTCAGACTGGAATTGTGACCTGAACCCTTGAACTGCAATTTTGATTCGAACCTGGAATTGTGACCTCTGACTGTAATTGTGACCTCAAGATTTGAACTGCAATTGTGTTTACAAACTGGAATTGTGACCTCAATCTCGAATTTTGACCTCAAGCCTTGAACTGCAAATGTGAGTCCAAACTGGAATTGTTACTTAAGACAGGAATTCTGATCTCAGTCCTTGAACTACAATTGTGATTCCAAACTAGAATTGTGACCTCACACTGGAATTGAGACGTGAAGACTTGAACTACAATTGTGAGTCAAAACTGGAATGGTAACCTCAAGCCTGGAAATTTGTAGAGAGCCTGGTGCAGGAATAGCTGGAAGAAAAAGGTCATAGTCAGATCAACTTAGTGAAGCTAGCAAAGTGGGCCTCAGTCTCATGGATACAGTGTCCTTGAGATAGGGAAGGCACGCAGAATTGAGAAAAACATGAATGCCGAAGTGCTTAGCTAAGCCGCACATCTAAACCAATGATGAGCTCAGATTTTGCACTATGCATGAGCTAATTAAGCACTGTACTTAAGCACCACTCTGCGTATCAATAAACGAGACTTTGCTGATGACCATATGGTGTCCGCGTCTCCCTTCTCCGACAAATGGTGAACCCCGACGTGCCTCCGTCGCTGAAAAGAAAACGGGGGAGAACGCGCCACGGTCGGTGAAGTAGAGTTGGGGCCTGCTGCAACCGGGTCGGTGTCAAACGACGTAGGGAAGACACCCCCAGGAGCCATAAAGGTGGTCCTGGGCCATACGTGCTGCCGAAGCCGGAGAGTTGCAACAGCGCTGACGACAAAAAATGGACAGGCAAGCAGCATATGATTTATTTATAGTACATATAGATAAGTTAGGGTTAAAAGAGATTAATCCCAGGAAGGACATACCGGGGTTGTTAGCCTGGGGTTATGCTAAAGGTTTATTCTCTAATCCTCACACCGTGCATGATTTAAATGAGTGGCGTAAGTTAGGGGATGCACTGTGGGAGGCGGTATTAGAGGATGATAAAACAGCAAAAAAGCTGGGAAAGATCTGGCGGGTAGTTCATAACGCACTACTGAAGCAGCAGGCAGAGAGAAGGGTGGCTCGGGAGGCAGTAGAGGCATATAAAAGAAATGCTCAGTATGGCGATAATGAGCCCCGAGCACCCAGCACAACCAGAGTAGAAATACCTATCTCTGGGGAGACAGCAGGAATGACAGACATGGCTAGCTGCGCTTGGCCCTCGGCACCCCCCTTAGAAGAGCTTGAGGAGGATTCCGCCACGGCGGCGGAGACAATTGCAGAAGGCGGAGTAACCCCGCCTTCCGAGGACGAAAGGCCCCAGACCGGCGGCGAAAAATCCCCTTGCCGGTCTAAGCCTAGCGTCCCTAAGCCTGCCGCGCAGCCAGACCCTGTCCCTGGGGCGGAAAGCGACCTGTGGGAGGAGATGGCAAGACGGCGGGGGGAGGCGTGGAGTATGCTAGCCAGACACGGCTTGGAGATTGGGGACGAGAGCGCTGTTGACGCAGCGAAAACCTGGGTTTTCCCCGTCACGTATACACAGGGAATAAATCAACAAGGACAAGCCGTCCAAGTGGGAGCGTATTCGCCTCCCGACTGGAAGCTGCTAGCCCAGCTGAGACAGACAGTGAGTCAGTTTGGTTTCCGGAGTGAGCCAGCTAAGCAGATGCTAGATTTCTTGTTTGATACATACCTGCTGTTGCCAAATGATATGAGAAGTATAGTGAAACTGATTTTCACACAACATCAGCAGTTGCTATTTAACGCCCACTGGCAAGCTCTTGTTCAGGAGTCAGTTGCAACACAGAGGGGCCCGGGAGATCTGTTAGCTGGAATTACCATAGACGAACTAATGGGATTGGGTCAATACCGCAGGACAGAAGCTCAAATGATTTCGGGACCCGACAAGGTTAGGGAAGCCATGCGTCTAGTAAGGAGTGCCATCGGTCAGGTCAAAGATAGCTCAGGCATACCCATGTATATGGGGATAAAACAGGGAAGAAATGAATCCTTTGGGGACTTTGTAGATAAAGCTGCTACTGCTATTGAAAAGGCAGGAGTCCCAGAGTATATGAGAGGGGCGCTACTAAAGCAATGTGCGTTGCAGAATAGCAATGAAGCAACAAAAAGGGTATTATCAACTTTAGGGGCCAATTGGACGATAGAAGAGGCATTGGAGAGGATGGCTTTACAGCCGACAGGGGCGCAGGTTTTCTTGGTTAATGCACTAAAAGAATTAGGCTTAGGGCTGCAGAAACAAGCCGAGTCCACACAGTCACAAGTGCTAGCCGCTCTTGCTCCGCTCCGTGCTTCTACAGCGGCCCCAGCCACGTCGGGTGATCACCGACCTCCCTCGGCGCGCTGCTACAGATGCGGAGGAAAAGGCCACTTCCGACGTGAGTGCCGTGCCCCAGGAGTATGGTGCCAAAACTGCCAGAACAACACGCATAACACGTCAGCTTGTCGCCGCAAGTCGGAAAACTCCCAGCGAAGCGCGCCCGGCAGCCGCGCCCAGACACAAGTAGCCGCCGTGACATCAGCGCCATCTCCTGTCTACAACCAGCCACAACAGGGAGCCTGGGACTCGACCTGGCAGCCGCAGTAAAAACATCTTTGATAACAGCTCGCCCCGTCAAAGTCCCAACTGGAGTTTATGGCCCGATAAATATCAAAGGACAAGCTCATGGAGGACTAATAGTGGGACGCTCGTCGAGCTCCATTGTAGGACTGTTTGTGCTACCAGGTGTCATCGATGCAGACTACACGGGAGAAATACAAATAATGGTTTATACTCCTTTTCCTCCTCTGACAATTGAGGCAGGTCAGCGTATTGCTCAATTTATTCCACTTCCACAGTTGAGCCGGGGTGTTCAACCACAAAGACAAACCCCACGTGGAGACCAAGGATTCGGATCATCAGGTATTGCTATGCTCACAATGGATCTCCATACCAGACCCAAAAAGAAGGTGAAACTAACCTATGCAGGAGAGACAATAGAAATGATGGGACTCCTAGACACTGGGGCAGATACCAGCATTGTCTCACCAGAAAAATGGCCCCACAACTGGCCATCGCTGCAGACCACGGATACCGTGACGGGCGTCGGAGGATTCACCCTTGCCAAAAAAACTCCTCCAGTAAGGGTCACTATAGATGGGCAAGATTTGGTGACTGTGTTGTCCGTAGTTGCGTTACCACCATCGGTACATTGCTTGATTGGAAGGGACATCTTGGCTCAGATGGGGGTCGTTTTATCCAACGAGCACCCTTTGGGGTAATTGCCATTGCTTGGACTTTCCCGATCCCAATCACCTGGACTACCAATGAACCGGTAATGGTTAAGCAATGGCCTCTAAAAAGGGAAAGTCTAATACAAGCACATCAACTCGTAAAAGAACAATTCCAACAAGGACATTTGAAACTCTCGACAAGCCCATGGAACACGCCAATTTTTGTGATCAAAAAGAAGTCAGGAAAATATCGTCTTCTGCACGATTTAAGAGCAGTAAATGATCAGATGGAGGCAATGGGGGCATTACAACCAGGCCTCCCCAACCCAGCAATGCTCCCACAGCATTGGCCTCTTCTGATCATTGATCTAAAGGACTGCTTCTTCACTATAGCCTTACACCCTCAAGATACTAAAAGATTTGCGTTCACCCTACCAGCAATAAACAGAGGAGAACCTGATAAACGGTATGAATGGACTGTTCTTCCACAAGGAATGAAGAACTCGCCTACCCTGTGCCAACTGTATGTTGATGCCGCATTACAACCATTGAGGATACAGTGGCCCAACACAATTATTTATCATTATATGGATGATATCCTCTTTGCTCAAGAATCAGCATTTACAAACACTCAGATGCAGGAGATTCAAAGTACCCTAGCAAAGGCATCCCTCATAATAGCTCAAGAAAAAATACAGCGATCCACACCATGGAGGTACTTGGGGTGGTCTATCACAAACCAGATCGTACGGCCGCAAAAGCTCCAGCTTGCAACAAAGATCACCACTCTAAATGAGGCACAGCGACTGCTAGGAGATCTGCAATGGCTCAAGCCGATTGTTGGGATACCCAACTCCTTGCTAGACTCCCTCAGGCCACTACTTAAAGGAACTGACCCAACCGCACCCGTAACCGTAACCCCGCAACAACATGAAGCCCTCAAGGGTATTATACGCTGCATCGATGAGGGGTTTGTCTCTCGCCGAGATATCTCCTCGCCCATCGATCTTACCATCTGGAGTACTGCCAACCACCTACTCGGTGCACTCACACAGCTACAAAAGAAAACGCGGGAGACACGGGTACTAGAATGGATAACCCCACCTTTACAAGCAAAAAGGACAATCTGCACAAAAATCGAACAAGTAGCCACCTTGATTCGTAAGGGTCGCGTAAGGATCATGGAAATCACCGGAACGAGTCCAACAACAATTTATCTGCCCATGAAAAAGGAGGACTTAGATTGGTACCTCCTCAATTCAGGAGATCTACAAACGGCCTTGCTGGAAGTCGGAGCAGCCATCCACACCGGACCGCTGATGCCACGTCACCTTCAGTGGCTAGGAAATTGGGACTGGATAGCGAAGCCACTACGATCGGAGCAGCCGATAGCGGGCGCCACCACAGCCTTCACGGATGCCGGGAAAAAGACGAGAAGAGCAGCGATCACCTGGAAAGAAGGCCCTCGGTGGAGGAATAAAACAATAGATGCAGCCCCAGAGGACAGCTTACAAACATTGGAATTGCTTGCCGTTGTGTGGGCACTAAGTGAACTGCAAGGGCCTTTGAATGTGGTCACTGACTCATTTTATGTTGCAGGAGTAGCACAGAGAATTGAGGACGCCTCTGTGAAAGAGGTGCAGAACAAGAGACTCTATGAACTCTTGCTGCAGCTAAAGCGAGCAGTAGGAGCAAGGTTCAAGCCTTATTGTATAATACACATCAGGAGTCATAAGTGGGACATAGGCTTGGGAGAAGGCAACGCCAGGGCGGATAGACTGGTTATGAATGTAGCTGATGACAGGGGGATTGAAGCAAGGGAGTCACACACACGATTTCACCAAAATGCTAAAGGATTGGTGCGTGAGTTCAAAATAGGCATACAAGAGGCTAAGGCAATAGTGAGAGCCTGCCCCACCTGCAGTCATCACAATAGTGGGGTAGGTCTTGGGTGTGGGGTAAATCCTCGGGGTCTGGAGAGTAATGAAATTTGGCAAATGGACATCACACATGTGGCAGAGTTTGGTAGACTCAAGTATGTGCACGTTACCATAGACACTTATAGTAAGTATATCTGGGCCACAGCACAGACAGGGGAAAAAGCAGTCCATGTAATTAGACACCTGACAAGTTGCTTTGCAGTTATGGGAACACCTAGAGAAGTAAAGACCGACAACGGACCTGCATATGTCAGTGGGAAAGTAAGTCAGTTTATGAGACTCTGGGGAATTAAACATATTACAGGAGTACCACACTCGCCCACGGGACAGGCCATAGTAGAAAGAGCCAATGGGACACTCAAACAGTATTTATTCAAACACAAATCCGTAGATGATCCACAAGAAAGACTAGCCAAGGTTCTTTATGTCATGAATCATTTGTGTGTGTTTGGGGAAGAGTCAGAGCCGCCTGCAATCAGGCATAGAGGGAAAAGGGAAGGTAACAAAGGAAAGCACATGAAGGCATGGGTAAAGTACCGGGATCCAAAGACAGGAATATGGAATGGCCCAGCAGAAGTGGTATATTGGGGGAGAGGCTATGTTTGTGTTTCTACCCCCACAGGAACACTTTGGGTCCCTGCTAGGTGGGTGAAGCCCGTTCTAAATGACCGAACTGGTGGAAAGATTCCTGAGGAGGCGGCTGGCTCCAGCCGACCAGGAGCGGATTCAGCAGAAGTTGACGGTGACCTCACAGCCCTATTTGCGGAGGCTAGCACAGTATAACAACGCTGCCCGTGAGGCGCTAAGGCAGCCACCACCGAATTGGGCTGATTGGATTGAGAGCCACGTCCACCAAGAAGAACAGCCTCTCAGCAGCCGTCCTTGTTGTGCGTGTGGGGGGTCATGGTGTGAAGCCTGGGTAGCCCTAAAGTGCGGGGGCTGTGGGGACTGCTCGTGGGTGGAACAGAGAACAGTGTTTAGTTTGTGGTGCTGGAGGTGTCAAAGTGACGACCTAAGAAATTCAAATTGGGGTCGGGCCCTAGAAAAAGAAGCAGGAGTGCCATATGCCCAGGTACGAAACCTATACGAGACACCAGAACAGCTCCTGTTAGCCTGGGCCCGGTGGGAACTTACCAACTGGATTAAGAGGCAGCACATCTATGCAAATTCGCACATTATCGCTGCAAGATGCAGACATAAAGTCCCACACCTACCTTGGCCTCGGGTAGGACCAATTAAGCCCGGTACAGACCCAGAGGAGGTATTAAATCAAAGTATAGAAGAGGTGAAACAACTGCAGATAACAGGGAGCAATACAGGGCGTAAAAAGAATAGGCCGCCAAAGAAATCAAAATGATAATCATTACACTGCTTATGCTTGCTAACTTTGCTCGCACAAAATCTTTTCCAATGCAGCATGCGCCTCGGGAGAACGTATAGGTAACATTCACTAACATAACAAGACAAGAATCAATCTGCTTAAGTCTAGGGGAAGTACAAAATCCTTTTAAAACCTGCCTAGTAAGGTTGCCAGTATGGTTGCAAGGAGTTCAAGGGAATGTGCTGCATGAATTTATCTGACCACTCTGAGTCCATCCACAAAAAGATACAAAACATGCAGCAGAAATTACACAACCTAAAAGAAGAAGATGGTTGAGACATTGACGAGTGGTTAAAAAGCCTAGGTCTTGGGGGATAGATTCGAACCGTTATTAAGTATGCTATTATGGTGTTAGGTATATTCTTGTGCTTAGCTTTATTGCTACCTTGCTTGATAACTTGCTTACAAAATTTTATTCAAAAGACTGTTAGCAAAGCTTGGCATGCCACTCTTTTAGCTTAAAAAGAAAACGGGGGAAGTGTAGAGAGCCTGGTGCAGGAATAGCTGGAAGAAAAAGGTCATAGTCAGATCAACTTAGTGAAGCTAGCAAAGTGGGCCTCAGTCTCACGGATACAGTGTCCTTGAGATGGGGAAGGCACGCAGAATTGAGAAAAACATGAATGCCGAAGTGCTTAGCTAAGCCGCACATCTAAACCAATGATGAGCTCAGATTTTGCACTATGCATGAGCTAATTAAGCACTGTACTTAAGCACCACTCTGCGTATCAATAAACAAGACTTTGCTGATGACCATATGGTGTCCGCGTCTCCCTTCTCCGACAGAAATTCAGTTGTGATTTTAATCTGGATTTGGTGCCTCAGATTGCTATTATGACCTCAAGCCTTGAACTGCAATTGTGATTCCAAACTGGAATTGTGACCTCAAGCCTTGAACTGCAATTGTGATTCCAAACTGGAATTGTGACTTGAAGCATTGAACGGGAATTGTGATTGCAAACTGGAATTGTGATCTCATTCTTTAATCTGCAATTGTGATTCCAAACTGGAATTCTGAACTAAGACTGGGATTTTGACCTCAGTCCATGATCTCCAATTTTGATTCCAAACTGGAATTGTGACCTCCATCTCGAATTTTGACCTCAAGCCTTGAACTGCAATTGTGATTCCAAACTGGAATTGTGACCTCAAACTGGACTTGTGACTTTAAGGCTTGAGCTGCAAGTATGACCTCAAACTGGAATTGTGAGTCACAACTGGAATTTTGATTCCAAAACGGAATTCTGATTTTGAAATACAATTGGGATTCCAAACCAGAATTGTGACCCCAGACTGGAATTGTGACCTCAATACTTGAACTGCAGTTGTGATTCCAAACTGGAATTGTGAACTCAAATTGGAATTGTGGTTCCGAACTGGAATTTTGATTTCAAACTGGAATTGTGATCCCAAACGAGAATCATGATCCCGGACTGGAATTCTGACCTCAGACCTTGAACTGCAACTGTGACTCAGAACTGGAACTGTGATTCCAAAATGGAATTGTGACCTCAAGCCTTGAACTGCAATTGTGACTCCAAACTGGAATTGTGACTTCACACTGGAATTGTTACCTCAAGAATTGATCTCTAATTGTGATTCCAAACTAGAATTGTGACCTTAGATTGGAATTGTGATCTCATTCCTTAATCTGCAATTGTGATTCCAAACTGGAATTCGGAAAGACTGGGATTTTGACCTCAAGCCTTGAACTGCAATTGTGATTCCAAACTGGAATTGTGACCTAAAGCCTTAAAATGCAGTTGTGATTCCAATCTGGAATTGTCACCTCAATCCTTCAACTGCAATTGTGATTCCAAACTGGAATTGTGACCTCAGTCCTTGAACTGCAATTGTGATTCCAAACTGGAATTGTGACTCAGATTGGAATTGTGACTTCAAGCCCTGAAGTGCAATTTTGATTCCAAACTAGAATTGTTACATCAGATTGGAGTTGTGATGTCAATTCTTGAACTGCAATTGTGACTCCAAACTGGAATTGTGACTTCACACTGGAATTGTTACCTCAAGAATTGATCTCTAATTGTGATTCCAAACTAGAATTGTGACCTTAGATTGGAATTGTGATCTCATTCCTTAATCTGCAATTGTGATTCCAAACTGGAATTCGGAAAGACTGGGATTTTGACCTCATGCCTTGAACTGCAATTGTGATTCCAAACTGGAATTGTGACCTAAAGCCTTAAAATGCAGTTGTGATTCTAAACTGGATTTGGGCCCTCAGACTGGAATTGTGACCTCAAGCCTTGAACTGTAATTGTGATTCCAAACTGGAATTGTCACCTCAAGCCTTGAACTGCCACTGTGATTCCAATCTGAATTTGAGACCTCAGATTGGAATTGTGACCTCAAGTCCTGAAGTGCAATTTTGATTCCAAACTGGAATTGTTAGCTCAGAGTGGAATTGTGGTCTCATTCCTTAATCTGCAATTGTGATTCCAAACTGGAATTCTGAACCCAGACTGGGATTTTGACGTCAGTCCTTGAACTGCAATTGTGATTCCAATCTGGAATTGTCACCACAAGCCTCGAACTGCAATTGTGATTCCTAACTGCAATTGTGACCTCAAGCCTTGAACTGCAATTGTGATTCCAATCTGGAATTGTGACCTCAAGCCTTGAACTGCAATTGTGATTCCAATCTGGAATTGTCACCTCAAGCCTTCAACTGCAATTGTGATTCATAACTGGAATTGTGACCTCAGTCCTTGAACTGCAATTGTGATTCCAAACTGGAATTGTGACTCAGATTGGAATTGTGACTTCAAGCCCTGAAGTGCAATTTTGATTCCAAACTAGAATTGTTACATCAGATTGGAGTTGTGATGTCAATTCTTGAACTGCAATTGTGATTCCAAACTGGAATTGTGAACTCAACTCAATCTGGAATTGTTACCCAGAATGGGAGCTCTGACCAGTCTGAGGCTACAATTCATGTTTGGAATCAGAATTGCAGCATGTCCTGGTTTAGGGCAAATTTGGGGGAAAGCCTCCAGAAGGAGCCCCCAGACAGCAAACCCCCACGACTCCTCCTGTTGCCCGCAGCCACCCACTGCTCCACCTCGTGCCGCGCTTCCTGCCGGATCTGCCGGGCCAGCTTCCTCCCCGAGATCACCACGGCATCCCCCCTGCAGCAGCACAGCGTCACCACAGCCCCGGGGCCACCAGCTGCCAGCCCCGGGCACCATGGAGCAGCAAAACCAGGGGGGAGAGGCTCCAGCCCTCCTGCTTCGGCAGGGCCTTTGGCAGCAGCACCTTTGAGGCTCGGTTCCAGCATCAAAGCCGGGACCAAAGGAGGCAGAATCACAAGAGCCCCAGCTAGAAGGGACCCACCAGGATCACTGATCCAAATCCTGCCACTACACCTCAAAATCCCGCCCTGTGCATCCCTGGGAGGGTTGTCCAAACATTCCAGGAGCTCTGGCAAACTCAGGGCTGTGCTCATTCCCTGGGGACTGCTCCAAAACTCACCAGGATCTTCCCCC
Organism: Sturnus vulgaris; assembly: GCF_052056855.1. NCBI lineage: Eukaryota > Metazoa > Chordata > Aves > Passeriformes > Sturnidae > Sturnus > Sturnus vulgaris. The sequence continues at coordinate 2,682,857 of NC_142270.1, read as the reverse complement.
AAGAATGGAGACCGGGCTGGCCTGGGCTCCCAGGGAGAGGGAGAAGCACCAGAGGCTCTCGGGGACAAAGAGTGAGCTCAGAACACGGCTTGGAGCAGGGTGGGATGATCGGGGATCTCTGTCGCTGTCACACCAGAAAATCCTCGGGGGAGGGTCTCTGTCCCTGTCACACACGGGAACGCTCGGGTTTCTCTGCTCCTGTCACCCCAGTGCCTGGGGGTCTCTGTCCCGTTCATTCTGGGGGATGATCTCGGTGTCTCGCGGCCGCTGGAGGCCCGCCCGCTCAGCCCCGAACCGCAGGGGCCAATGGGGCCGCGACCCCGCCCGGGGGGCGCCCGAACCGGGCTGGGGCTGCCCCTGCACAGCCCTCAGCGAGCGAGCGGCCGGAGCGGGCCGGCCGCTGCTCCCACCTGCCCCCCAGCCATCCCCGCACACCCCCGCTGTCCCGGGCCGTACCGGGCGGCGCTGAGCTGCAGGCGGCGGGCGCGGGGCTCCAGCGCGGCGCGGCTGAGGGCGCGGAGGGGCCGCAGCACCGAGGCCATGACGGGACTGCGCCTCAGCAGCGGCACAAACAGCGCTGAGGGCAGCGCCGCCGCCGCCCTTTATAGAGCGCGGGAAGCCCCGCCCCTCGCCCAAATCAACCAATGGGGCTCAGCCCCAAAAATGATTGATTCGCACTTGCACCTGAATCCAAGCCCGGCTGCGGAAGAGCCGCTGGGGCTGAGCTGAAATCCGCAACTCTCACCTGGGAGCCACCGCGGCAGCTCCAAACGGCACGAAAAATAACAGAAACACCGCGAGGTTGTTTATTCGCTATGATTGCTGTCACCTCCGCAGCTCCCACTACGGGCACGGTGTGGGTGGATGAGAGGCTGGACATGACCCCAGAGGTGTCCTGGGCTGACTCCCAGCCTGGGCAGCAGCTCCGGGGGATTCTGCTCCTCGGCCCCGCTCAGCTAAGACCCCCACCTGCAGAGCTAGGACCCCACCCAGAGGATGTGGAGCTACAGGAGTCTCTCCAGAGCCATTCTAGGAGAGCTGGGAATGTTCATCCGGGGAAAGGAAGCATCCAGGGAGAGCTCCGAGCCCCTTGCAGGGCCTGAAGAGGCCCCAGGAGAGCTGGGGAGGGACTGGGAGCGCCCGGAGCTGCTCCCAAAATGGCGGTGTGACCCCGGCCCCTCCCCCACCCCGCCCTCACACCTGCCGCCCACACCCCAGGCCCGAGCCACGCCCCTTTTGCCACCCTCCTCCCGACCAATCAGATCGCTCGCTCACGGTCTGGCCACGCCTCCTCTCTGTGTCCTCACACTGTGGAACGCTGTTTGCTCCGCCCACAACCCTGGTTCTCGACTCCCATTGGCTGTCGCCAAGGCGGGTGGGGCTTGTTCTGGGTATATAAAGATGCCCCGTGGGCCCCTTTGGATCAGTTCGGGATCGGGAGCAGCGGCGGCAGGAGGAGGACGAGGAGACCCCGGCGAGGGGCCCCGAGGAGCGCACCGGGAGGACACCCAAGGGGCGGGCGGAGATCGTCATCGTCTACCGGGCAACGATGGGCGCGGAGACCCCACCGATGGCTCCGCTCCACGGAGACCACCCCACCCATCACCAAGGTGAGCACAGACACCACCCGGCCCCCGTCCTGCCAAATCTGAGGTGGACGGGGACCACCCGGGTCACCCCCTGACCTCTCATCCCCACACAGGACCAGGATGGAGACGATCCCGCCCCCATAGCGGAGGAGCGGCAACGACGGGCGCGGAGACCCCACCAGAGACTGCTCCGCTCCACGGAGACCACCCCAGCCATCACCCAGGTGAGCACAGACACCACCCGGCCCCTCCCCGCAATGGCAAGGGGGTGGACATGGCCTCACCCCCCTCCCATCCCCACGCAGGATGGGCATGGACACGACGGACACACCCCGCTCCTGCCAAGGGCTGAGGACGGCGGGCACCCCCAGAGCATCCCCGGGGCCAGGACGGCGGAGACACCGCCCCCAGCGCCCCCCGGGGCTCCCCCACAATGAGCAGGCGCCCCGGCCTGCCAAAGGTAAGGACAAAATAAAATGGGCAACAATCACATCCAGTGCTGTGCCTGATCTTTGCTTTCCCAACGACTCCCTCGCCACCCAAACCAACCACAAAGCCCCCGCCTGCCCCCTGCCACAGGAGGATGGAGACCCCCGGCCCTCGGCCGGCCGGGGAGCACGGATGGCCCGGCCTTGTGTCCATCCTCCTCCTCCTCCCTGGGCACTCCTGGGGCTCTTCAGTCCTCTCCTGGCAGGCAATGAGCAGGGCTGGGGGGTCTGTGGCTGTGTCATGCCTGGGGATGCTCGGGGCGCTCACCCCAAGGGAGAGGGACAGAGACCCCCTGGCCCTACGAGCATTTCCCAGGCCCAGAGGGATGGAGACCCCTGGAGCACGCCTGAGGCCCTGGCCCAACTAAAACTGGCACCAGTCCAACTGGAAGCTGGAATTATGATCCCAAGGCCTGAGTTCTGACTCTCTGCATTGAGCTGAAATTGTGACCCCAAATGGGAGCTGTAACCCCGAACTGCAGCTCTGACCCTGAAACTTAAATTGGATTTTTGTCCCTGAGCCCTGAGATGTGTCCCTGAATCCTGAGATGAAATTCTGATTCCAAGCTGGACGTGTGATTCCAAGCTGGACTTGTGATGTCCAGGCTTGAGCTGCAAGTGTGACCCAGAATTGGAGCTCTGACCCTAAATTGAAGTTCTGAGTCTTAAATTGCAATTTTGTCTCTGAGCCAAAATTGTGCCCCTGAGTCCTGAGCTAGGACAGAGAACTCAAAGTGGAATTATGACCCAGAGCCTTGAGCTGGAATTGTGATTCCAAACTGGAATTGTGACCTCATGTCTCTGGTGCGGTTTTGGGCTCCCTTTGGCATCCCTGAGACTGCTTTTGCAGCCCTCAGCGACAGAGCAAATTCCCCAGCCTTGCCCAGACAGAATTGTGGTCGCCGGTGAGCTCTCAGACCAGCGGGGAGAAGAGACCAGCATATGCAGAGAGGCACAAAGCCATGCTTTATTCTTTGAAGGCATCCTATCTAGCATGTACCCAGGGCTATTGTTTTACAGGGGTTTTTATAACTTTTGAGGGTTTTACAATTTGCACCAATTACCAAGGGAGTTCTACTTTCTAACCAATCCCTGAGGGATTTTACATTCAAAGCTGGCCTATGGATACTAAAAGAAAATGAATCACTAAAATTGGGGATAGATAAGAGGGTCTTCCAAAGGGGGGAAGCTAGATTGCTTTTGTATTCATCATTTCACAAGCCATTAAATATCTCTAAGGTATGATTTTCCAAGGAGCTTATTCTGAGGATGCAGGGAAATTTTCTTCTGTGTTTTCTGCTCCCTCCACAACATCAGACTGGAATTGTGACCTCAAACAGGAATTGTTGGACACATATTGAGAATGTTAGAAAATTACAGCCTGAAAAATATTCCAGGCTGGGGCTTCTCAGCTCTGTTCCCTGCCGATAAGCTGGTCCAGCTCAAGACTAGGGAGAATTACTCCCAGGGTGATAATTTGGTCAAAATAAAAAAGAATTAGTAACAAGATAGAACAGCTGTTGTGGAGTGTGAGCAGGCCCTGGGAATGGGGTGTCTTCTCCCTGAACCAATCACCTTTTCTCTACTCTTGGAACTGCGAGTCATGCTATGAAACCAAGTGTGTATCTGAATAAACTTGGCACTTTTTTCCTGTCATGAAAGATGACCATGTAGCTGTGCATCTTATTTCTGCTGCACTTAAAGGGTTAAAACCCTTTTCCACGGCTACAAATTGTGACCTCCAGCCTTGAGCTGCAATTGTGATTCCAAACTGGAATAGTGACCTCAAACTGGACTTGTGACTTCAAGGCTTGAGCTACAAGTATGACCTCAGACTGGAATTGTGAGTCAGAACTGGAATTGTGAGTCAGAACCGGAATTGTGATTCTGAAATACAATTGGGATTCCAAACCGGAATTGTGACCCCAGACTGGAATTGTGACCCCAGACTGGAATTGTGATTCTAAATTGGAGTTTTGATTTCAAATGGAATTGTGATCCCAAACTAGAATTAAGATTCTGGACTGGAATTGTGACATCAGACTGAAAAAGTGACCTCAGACCTTGAACTGCAACTGTGACTCAGAACTGGAACTCTGCTTCCAAAATGGAATTGTGACCTCAAGCCTTGAACTGGAACTGTGATTCCAAAATGGAATTGTGACCTCAAGCCTTGAACTGCAAATGTGATTCCAGACTGGAATTGTGACCTCAAGTCTTGAACTGCAATTGTGATTCCAAACTGGAATTGTGACCTCAAGCGTTATACTGAAATTGTGATTCCTAACTGGAATTGTGACCTCAAGCCTTGAACTGCAATTGTGATTCCAAACTGGAATTGTGACGTCAGACTGAAATTGTGACATCAATCCTTGAACTGCAATTGTGATTCTAAACTGGAATTGTGACCTCAAGCCTTACACTGAAATTGTGATTCCAGACTGGAATTGTGACCTCAAGCCTTGAACTGCAATTGTGATTCCAAACTGGAATTGTGACGTCAGACTGAAATTGTGACATCAATCCTTGAACTGCAATTGTGATTCTAAACTGGAATTGTGACCTCAAGCCTTACACTGAAATTGTGATTCCAGACTGGAATTGTGACCTCAAGACGTGAACTGCAATTGTGATTCCAAAATGGAATTGTGACCTCAAGGCTTATAATGAAATTGTGATTCCAGACTGGGATTTTGACCTCAGTCCTTGAACTGCAATTGTGATTCCAAAATGGAATTATGATCTCAAACTGGAATTGTGACCTCAGACTGGAGTTCTGACCTCAAGCATTGAGCTGCAATTGTGATTCCAGACTGGAATTGTGACCTCAATCCTTGAACTGGAATTGTGACCTCAGACTGGAATTGTGACCTGAAGCCTTGAACTGCAATTGTGATTCCAAACTGGAATTGTGACCTGAAGCCTTGAAATGCAATTGTGAGTCCAAACTGGAACTGTGACCTCAAGCCTTGAACTGCAATTGTGATTCCAAACAGGAATTGTGGCCTCAGACTGGAATTGTGACGTGAAGACTTGAACTACAATTGTGAGTCCAAACTGGAATTGTAACCTCTAGCCTGGAAATGCAGTTGTGATTTTAATCTGGATTTGGGATCTCAGACTGGAATTGTCACCTCAAGCCTTGAACTGCAATTATGATTCCAAACTGGAATTGTGACCTAAAGCCTTAAAATGCAGTTGTGATTCTAAACTGGATTTGGGACCTCAGACTGGAATTGAGACATCAAGCCTTGAACAGCAATTGTGATTCCAAATGTGAATTCTCTCCTCAGCCTCATCTTCTGATCTCAATCCCTGAAGTGCACTCGTGATTCCAAACTGGAATTGTGAACTCAAGCCTTGAACTTCAACTGTGATTCCAAACTGGATTTGGGTCCACAGATTGGAATTGTGACCTGAAACCTTGAACTGCAATTGTGATTCTCATCTGCAATTGTGACCTCAGACTGGAATTGTGTCCTCAATCCTTGAACTGCAATTGTGATTCCAAACTGCAATTGTGTAAGGGTTGGTCTGAATTTCCCCTCGGTTTTGCCTCCCGACCGTGGCAAGGAGACCTCGAGGACCCCACCCAGGCTGACTCCCAACAATGGTTTACTGGCCGGGCCAGGTGGATGCTCGTGACTGTGTGCTGGTGTATTGTGTTCACTGTACCGTGCTGTCATGGCACCAACCAGAGGTTGTGTTGTACCAACTGAGGACTGCTTGACTGTACCTGTCTCCTGCAGCACCACACAATGGTCCATAAATCTCCCCACCTCTTGGCCAGAGGCCCCTCACTTTGGAGAAGGACTATAAAAGAGCGACCCTCTGGAAAAGACCCTTTGAGATCTCTCCACTGATGAAGACCCCTGAGATCTCCCCACGGATGAGGACTCGTCTATCGGATGACCCGCGAGGACGCCCGTCTCGTCTGTTGGTAACTATTTTCCCATCCCTTCCTTTCCTTCCCCTTTCCCTATCCTACACCTCTCCCCTTTACCGTAACTGAATTGTTGGCATTTGATGAAATGCATTGCTGTTGTTGAATAAACTGATTTTCTGCTGTTGAATAAACTGATTTTGTCCCCTGCATTTTGCCTGTTTGCACCTATAAGATCGAAAGAACCATCACGACCCCCGCTCTGCATTAATAGCGGATCGTGACATTAAACTGGCGTCACGGACAGGATTTTCTGGCAGGCAGAAGTGATGCAAGGTTGTCTGTAGTCTGTATCAGGGGAAGGAAGTCTTACTCCAGCCACACCTAGCTGGCCACCTCGGATGGGTGAGCCTGTCTAGAAAGCAAGGGTGGTTTTTCTCATTTCCCGCAGACTGCAGACACCTTGGTGTGGAGCATCCCCAGACTCGCTTGAGGGCTCTGTCGTCAGAATTTCACGAAAGATCTACTGGTGCAAAAGGCGGGGCACTGTTGTTGTTTATGATGTTTGACTACTTGGTGCAGTGAAGAGACAACCTGGTGTTTTGTAACTAAGGAGTGCCTCCCAAGTAGTTTGGTCTCTTCACCCGCACAGGGAAGCGAAGGGGAGCACACAGCGAAAGCTGTTTCGTTGTGTGTGGTAACTTAAGTAATAGACCTCCTGTCTTGGTTTGAAAGACAGGTATGGTCTAAGGAAAGGCAAGAGCCCCTTTTCTGCGATGCAGAGTGCAACCCCCCTCCCTTCTAATTATTTTAGGTCCAATTCAGACGCCTTCAGGCAGGAGATATGGGGATAAGAATAACAGTTCTTTACTGGTATCTAACAAGGCAGAAAACAACAACAGCTATAAAAATTGGCAACAGAACAGTCTAGCTCCGCTCAAGTCCCTTCTGGCCAAGGCCCTCTCTCCCTGCACTCAGTTACCGGTGCTGTGGGGGCAGGGCAGGTCCCGTGCAGTTGAAGAGGGCTGGGTGATGGCGGCCGCAGCCCAGGGGTGAGAGGGGATGGGGAAAGTTACTCCCCCCTCACGGTGTCGGTCGTGGTGCTCAGCAGAGTGTCCGGAGGTAGTAGGGTGAGCTAGGAGAGCAGCAGAGGACGTCCAAAGGCAGGGGGCGTGGATCTCAGTGCTGGGATGGCAGGGGAAGATGCCAGAGCGGAGCCCAGGTTGTCTTCCCACTCCACGAGCCAAGCGAGAGAGAGAGCCCAGCTCCAGACCCCCCATCCCACCTTTCCTTTTCCAGTTCCCCCCCCCTCCCCCTCCAGCCACCCCCCTACGAGAAAACATTATCTGTCCTGGTTTTGGCCAAATTTGGGGGAAAACCTCCAGGAGGAGCCCCCAGACAGGAAACCCCACGACTCCTCCTCCCCCCTCCACCGGGTTCGGGAAGAATTTCCTTGGAGAAGAGTGGGAGAAAAAACCTGTTTATTTAACAAGCAAGAAACTCCCCAGCACAGGGAAAAAAAGACAACACCAGCTGACAAAAAAAACTCCTTCACCGTTCTGAAGGGATGACAAGTTCAGTCTCTCTGGCGAGTGGTCGCTTAGTTATCAGTCTGTGGCGCTGGGGATGACTGCTGCAGGTGACAAAGGGTAGACTCCCGATGTTTCTTGGGGTTTCCCAGGTCCCCGTCCGTTCAGAGGGTATCCAGGAGAGGGAGGGGACGGGGTGGAAGAGAAAACAGTCCAGGGAAAAAGTTGGACTGCCTAGCTGAACTAACTAATAAGCAAAAAGCAAGGGCAAAGCGAAGGAAAGAAAAAGAGGCAGAAGCGAGCAAGCAGGCAAGCAAGCAAGCAAGCCGAGCTAAAACCTCTCCTAAACATAGACCATGGGGGAGGTGAGCCGGCTGATAACAAGACAAAACAAAGCTTCACTTTCAGAGTCAGTCCTGGAAGCACAGGACATAATACCAAACATAATCAGAACACACGATTGGAGATACAAACACCATAACATCACCCGAGGACAAAGGTGTAGCCACAATTACTTAGCATAACAATGGGAGAAAATTCCACAGAAAGAAAAGGGCATAATTCAACCTCCAGCATTATCCACCCCTGAATTTCTCCCATACTAATATGCTATATCAAATTAAACTGTTACATCATATATACATACATGCAGTTAGAGACATAGGCACAGTACTATAGGTATTTCACCCTAAAACAAGGTCTCCTTGGGGTATGCATCGGGTCTCTCCATTCTTTTGCATCACCCACCAGGTGCAACCTGGTCCTTGAGCGAATACAACTCCATGGATGGGATTGTCTTTGCTGGAGGCAGGATTCACCCAAGCAGTTTTTCCTAGCATACCTCTCATGTGTACCACTGGAACCTTATCTCCATCTGATATTCCCAAGGGCTCAGATTGGGCAGGGCCTGCTCGGTTAGTGGAACCTCAGGTGTTCACTAACCAGGTGGCCTTTGGTAGATTAATCTCCCAGTTCTTGAAAGTTCCCCCACCCAGTGCCTTCAAGGTGGTTTTAAGCAGTCCATTGCACCGTTCAACTTTCCCTGCAGCTGGTGCGTGGCAGGGGATATGGTACACCCACTCAATGCTGTGTTCTCTAGCCCAGGTGTTGATAAGGCTGTTCTTGAAATGAGTCCCATTGTCTGACTCAATTCTCTCAGGGGTACCATGCCTCCAAAGGACCTGCTTTTCAAGGCCCAGGATGGTGTTCCGAGCAGTGGCATGAGGCACAGGGTAGGTCTCCAACCATCCAGTGGTGGCTTCCACCATGGTCAGTACATAGCGGTTGCCCTGGCGGGTTTGAGGCAGTGTGATGTAGTCAATCTGCCAGGCCTCTCCATACTTATATTTGGACCATCGCCCCCCATACCAGAGGGGCTTCACCCGCTTGGCTTGCTTGATGGCAGCGCACGTCTCACAGTCATGGATAACTTGAGAAATACTGTCCATGGTTAGATCCACCCCTCGGTCTCATGCCCACTTATATGTGGCATCTCTGCCCTGATGACCTGAGGCATTACGGGCCCATCGAGCCAGGAACAACTCTCCCTTGTGCTGCCAGTCTAACTCTATCTTCAACACCTCTATCTGTGCAGCCTGATCTACCTGCTCATTGTTTTGCTGCTCTTCATTAGCTCTACTTCTAGGAACATGGGCATCTACATGGCGAACCTTCACAGGTAATTTCTCTACCTGGGTGGCAATGTCTTTCCACTCTTCGGCAGCCCAAATTGGTTTTCCTCTACGTTGCCAGTCAGCCTTTTTACACCTTTCCAGCCATCCCCACAGAGCATTGGCTACCATCCATGAATCAGTGTAAAGGTAGAGTTTTGGCCACTTCTCTCTTTCAGCAATGTCCAGGGCCAGCTGAACAGCTTTGAGTTCAGCAAGTTGACTCGATCCACCTTCTCCTTCGGTAGATTGTGCAACCTGTCGTGTGGGGCTCCATATGGCTACTTTGCACTTCTGGTTCATCCCCACGATGTGGCAGGAACCATCAGTGAAAAGAGCATAGCATGTTTCATCTGCTGGCAGTTGGTTATACGGTGGGGCTTCTTCAGTCTGGGTCACTTGTTCCTGTTCCTCTTTGTCGGCAAGACCAAAGTCTTCCCCTTCCGGCCAGTTGGTAATTATCTCCAAAATCCCAGGGCGATTCGGGTTTCCAATACGGGCGCGTTGTGTGATGAGGGCAGTCCATTTACTCCATGTGGCGTCAGTGGCATGGTGGGTTGAGGGAACCTTTCCTTTGAACATCCACCCCAGCACTGGCAGTCGGGGTGCCAGGAGGAGTTGTGTTTCCGTGCCAACCACCTCTGAGGCAGCTTGAACCCCTTCATAGGCGGCCAAGATCTCCCTCTCCGTTGGAGTGTAGTTGGCCTCGGACCCTCTGTAGCTTCGACTCCAGAATCCCAGTGGTCGCCCTCGAGTCTCCCCAGGCACCTTCTGCCAAAGGCTCCAGGACAGACCATGGCTCCTGGCAGTAGAGCAGAGCACATTCTTCACATCTGGTCCTGTCCTGACTGGGCCAAGGGCTACTGCATGAGCGATCTCCTGCTTGATCTGGGCAAAGGCTTGCTGCTGCTCAGGGCCCCAGTGGAAATCGTTCTTCTTGCGGGTGACCAGGTAAAGAGGGTTCACAATCTGGCTGTACTCAGGAATGTGCATTCTCCAAAAGCCTAAGGCACCTAGGAAGGCTTGTGTTTCCTTCTTGCTGGTTGGTGGAGACATTGCAGTGATCTTATTGATGACCTCACTGGGGATCTGGCGCCGTCCATCTTGCCACGTTACTCCCAGGAACTGGATCTCTTGGGCAGGCCCTTTGACTTTGCTCTTTTTAATGGCGAAAGCCGGCTCCCAGCAGAATCTCAATGATCTTTTCTCCTTTCTGAAATACCTCCATTGCTATGTCCCCCCACACAATGATGTCATCAATGTACTGCAGATGTTCTGGAGCTCCACCCTTCTCCAGTGTAGCCTGGATCAATCCATGACAGATGGTGGGACTGTGTTTCCACCCCTGGGGCAGTCGATTCCACGTGTATTGCACACCCCTCCAGGTGAAAGCAAACTGAGGCCTGCACTCTACTGCCAGAGGAATGGAGAAAAATGCATTGGCAATGTCAATGGTGGCACTCCACTTTGCTGCCTTGGACTCCAGCTCGTACTGCAGTTCCAGCATGTCTGGCACAGCAGCGCTCAGTGGTGGAGTCACTTCATTCAATGCATGATAGTCCACTGTCAATCTCCATTCTCCTTCAGATTTACTCACAGGTCAGATGGGGCTGTTGAAAGGTGAGTGGGTTTTGCTGACCACCCCTTGGCTCTCCAGCTCACGGATCATCTTGTGTATGGGGATCACGGCATCTCAATTGGTCCGGTACTGCTGGCGGTGCACTGTTGAGGTAGCAATTGGCACCTGCTGCTCTTTCACCCTGAGGAGTCCCACTGCAGATGGGTTTTCTGATAGCCCAGGCAGGGTGTTCAACTGCTTAATGCCCTCTGCTGCCACAGCAGCTATTCCAAAAGCCCACCTGAGTCCCTTTGGGTCTTTGCTGGAGGCTGAGGTGAGCCTGACTGGGAAAGATTGGCAGAAACATCCAATTGTGACTGGCCCAGGGGCACCATGTATTCTAGGCATAGACTTCCTCAGGAATGGCTATTACAAAGTCAATTCCTGAGATCCCCCGTAACCCCAGCAATTGAAACAAGTTCCTTCCCGACATGTCCTGATGGTATTAATGTACACTGTGAACCAGTGTCAACCAATGCTCTGTGTTCCTGTGGCTCTGATGTGCCAGGCCATCAGATCCACACCGTCCAAAAGATCCGGTTTTCCCGTGCCTCTCCCTGGCTAGAGGCAGGGCCCCTCTAGCCCTGGTTATTATTTCTCTCCTGGGCATACATACTGGAGGTTCCTTCAAGGGGATCTGACAGATCATCCTCCCTTCTGTAATACCCTGCACCTTGGTCATGGGAGGCTGAGGCTACCCTCACTTTAGTGGAGTTCCCTCTGTTGGTGTTCCCCTCCCTGAGTTGGCTCACCCGTGCTGCCAGGACAGAAGTGGGTTTCCCATCCCACCTTCTCATGTCTTCCCCGTGGTCACGTAAAAAAAACACAGGTCAGCACGTGGGGTGTACCCTCTCTCCCTAGCTGGGGGGCGTTGGGCTCTACTTTTGGGGTCCATGACTCGCACTGGTGCTGCACTGATCTTCCTCACCTCTTCCCTTATCTCCTTCATCTCCTCCTTAAACTCCTCTCTGAGGTCCTTAGCCACAGCAGACACATGAGCCTGCACTGGGCCAGCCATCATACTCTGATAATTCCTGAGCCTGTTGGCAACAGAACCCACTGTCACTTGGTTGGTATCAGCATTAATCATTGCAATAAAGGTGGTATATTGAGATGGGCCCAGGCTTGCCAGATTCCACAACATCTGCCCTGTGCACCTGACCTTGTCAGGGTCATTGTCATGCTGTCCATCCCTCCCAAAGAGCACCTCCAGCACTGCCACTTCTCTCAGCTTTTGGATCCCTTCCTCAAGGGTATTCCAACGCGTTCTCTGGTGGTGCTCCTGCATTCTTTCCCTGTGGACAAATCTCTCTCTCACAGTCATTAAAAGTTGCTCCCAGAGGGAAAGGAGACCTGTCTCCCTTACAAATACCTGGTCCACACCTGAGTCCTGGGTCAAGGCTCCCAAATTCCTTGCCTCAGTACCATCCAGTTGCACACCTGTACCCATAAGGTCCCAGACCCGCAGTAACCAGGTTGTAAAAGGCTCACGGCCCCGTCGTACAATGTCTTTTCGCAGGTTACGGAGACTCTGGTATGACAGGGACTCGGTGATGATCTCAACTTCTGGCTCCCCTGCTGCTTGTGAGGGGCCCCCTTCCTGACCCTTATTATCTAGGTGCCTTGTTTTCCTCTTAGACTTCCTAGTTTCCACAGGGGCAACTGCTGCTGGCTGTGTATGCCCTTGCAGTTCAGCTGGAACCTGGACAGATGTAACATCTGTGGGTCCCACTGCTGCACCATCAGAGTCTCCCTCTTTAAGGCAGGGGGAGGGTTTCTCACCAGCTGGGGAGAGCTACTCCTTCAGCATCTGGCCCATCTCACGTATCTCCTTCGCTAGCACCCCCACCCATTCTGGGTGGGTCCTTTCCGAGGTGGGCTGTGGGGCAGGGTCAAACTCTGGGGTAATATCCCTAGTCTCTGGGATAGGATCAGGCTCTGGGGTAACCTCCCTAGTCTCTTGGACAGGATCAGGCTCTGGGGTAACATCACTAATCCCTGGGGTAGGTATCAGGGTTGTTATCCAAGTCAATCTCCCCTTATCTCTGAATGTTAGCTAGAACAGGTTTAACAAGGATATAAGCAACACTAGCCACAATATAATGTCATTAGCATTTAAAGTGGATTGGAACCCCTTGAAGACTGGTGGGGTGAACTTCAAAAACCCTGTGATGGGTTGAGAAAAAATTTCACCTGCTGCCACTTCCTCACAGTAAGTACCATTATTGAAGCAGCCCCAGAAACACACACTTAGAGTGTGATAGCTCTTGAATCCATGTGGCCATCTTCCAGAGAAAATTAAAAATCCATGAATTCCTCAACTGATCAACCCACAAAATGAAATGGATAATAGCCACAGTAACCTTGGTTATGAGACTCATGTTTAAAAAAGGGCTTGCAAATGGGAGAGATATAGCAGTGACCACATGGAGGCCAATCCAGGGTAAGCTGGACAGCACGGTGTCACCTACCACAAGCTTGGGTAATTTAAGAACTGTTATCCCCTTTTCTACCCCTCTCTCAATGCCCTCAGGCAATGCCCCACGTTGGGCGCCAAAATCTGTCTTGGTTTGAAAGACAGGTATGGCCTAAGGAAAGACAGGAGCCCCTTTTCTGTGATGCAGAGTGCAACCCCCCTCCCTTCTAATTATTTTAGGTCCAATTCACGTGCCTTCAGGCAGGAGATGTGGGGATAAGAATAACAGTTCTTTACTGGTATCTAACAAGGCAGAAAACAACAACAGCTATAAAAATTGCCAACAGAACAGTCTAGCTCCGCTCCAGTCCCTTCTGGCCGCAGGCCGTCTCCCTGCGCTGTTACCGGTGCTGTGGGGGCAGGGCAGGTCCCGTGCAGTTGAAGAGGGCTGGGTGATGGCGGCTGCGGCCCAGGGGTGAGAGGGATGGGGAAAGTGACTCCCTCCTCACGGTGTCGGTCGTGGTGCTCAGCAGAGTGTCCGGAGGTAGTGGGGTGAGCTGGGAGAGCAGCAGAGCGATGTCCAAAGGCAGGGGGTGTGGATCTCAGTGCTGGGATGGTAGGGGAAGATGCCAGAGCAGAGCCCAGGTTGTCTTCCCACTCCACGAGCCAAGCGAGAGAGAGCCCCGCTCCAGACCCCCCGTCCCACCTTTCCTTTCCCGGTTCCCCCCCCCTCCCCCTCCAGCCACCCCCCTACGAGAGAACATTATCTGTCGTTTTAAGGTGTAGCCACAATTACTTAGCATAACAATGGGAGAAAATTCCACTGAAAGAAAAGGGAATAGTTCAACCTCCAACAGGCTCACTGTCTGGTGTAGTTGTTGGCCTCGAGCCTGGGGTGTTGGCTGCAGCCTGAGTGACTGGGATAGTGACTGATTTATCTGCCTGTCCCCCTTCCTCTGTCTGCTGCCCTACAGTATCTAGCAGGGTACGATAAGCATATGCCAGGGCCCAGCTCACTGCAATGATCTTCTTCTCCTTAGAATTATCATGGCACTTCTCTTTCAGGTACTTTGCCACCTCAGCTGGGTTCTGAATTCGTTCACATGGAAAATCCCAGGATGTAGGGTCAGAAAATTCCTTTAAGATTTGGCCCATATCCTCCCATTTCCCACACCACTCAGGATTTCTCACGCCTGGCTCTACTCTGGGGTCAGGGGTCTCAGCCCCTCTAGAAATCTCAGCTCTCATTCTAGAGAAACTGCAAACTGTATAGAGAAAGCTTACCATATTAAACACCAGAAAGGTGGTCTCTTTAACATTCAGGGGAAACTGAACATTCTCTAATAAGGATGTAACAAATTCAGAGGAGAAGAAGGAAAACAAAGGCTGAAAAGCCTCATCCCCTGCTTCTCCTCTAACAAACTGAGTACACAACCACAACCAAGAACCATACATTCCTGGAACAGACTCCAGCACCTTTATAAATCTCCTGCAGGCCATTACAACCAAGCCCAGCCCGATGGATATTCTGGTCAATGCCCCTCTGCTACAGAGACTACGTATTAGGGACAATACCGGAGCTATTTCTGGATAAGAAAATAAACCTAGGGACCACAGAGGTATTAAGACCTCAAAAAACCCTAGTGACCAGAAACCCATGCAGGCCTCCACCCCAAAAGACATGAATTCCAACAACATAGTCAATAACTGCTCTATACCAACACAAAATAATTTGAACCAATTTATTATTAGAACAGGGTTTTTTTCCCACTGTCTCAAGCCCCACATTGGGCGCCAAAATATTTGTCCTGGTTTAGGGCAAATTTGGGGGAATACCTCCAGAAGGAGCCCCCAGACAGCAAACCCCCATGACTCCCCCCCCCAGCACCGGGTTCAGGAAGAATTTCCTCAGAGAAGAGTGGGGAAAAAAAAACTGTTTATTTAACAAGCAAAACACTCCCCAGCACAGGGAAAAAAACAACATCAGCTGACAAAAAAACTCTTTCACCGTTCTGAAGGATGACAAACTCAGTCTCTCTGGCAAGTGGTCACCCAGTTCTCAGTCTCTGGCGCTGGGGAATGACTGCTGCAGGTGACAGAATGCAGACTGCTGGTGTTTCTTGGTGTTTCCCAGGTCCCCGTCCAGAACAGGTTCAGATGGTATCCAGGAGAGGGAGGGGACGGGGTGGAAAAAATCAGTCCAGGGAAAAAGTTGGACTGCCTAGCTGAACTAACTAATAAGCAAAACTAAGGGCAAAGCGAAGGAAAGAAAAAGAGGCAGAAGTGAGCAAGCAAGCAAGCAAGCAAGCAATCTGAGCTAAAACCTCTCCTAAACATAGACCAGTGGGGAGGTGAGCCGGCTGATAACAAGACAAAACAAAGTTTCACTTTCAGAGTCAGTCCTGGAAGCACAGGACATAATACCAAACATAGACAGAACACACGATTGGAGATACAAACACCATAACATCACCCTAGGACAGTTGGGAGAAGATTTCACCTGCTGCCACTTCCTCACAGTAAGTACCATTATTGAAGCAGCCCCAGAAACCCACACTTAGAGTGCGATCGCTCTGAATCCATGTGGCCATCTTCCAGAGAAAATTAAAAATCCATGAATTCCTCAACTGATCAACCCACAAAATGAAATGGATAATAGTCACAGTAACCTTGGTTATGAAACTCATGTTTAAAAAAGGGCTTCCAAATGGGAGAGATATAGCAGTGACCACATGGAGGCCAATCCAGGGTAAGCTGGGCAGCATGGTGTCACCTACCACAAGCTTGGGTAATTCAAGAACTGTTATTCCCTTTTCTACCCCTCTCTCAATGCCCTCAGGCAATGCTCCACGTTCCGGGCGCCAAAATCTGTCTTGGTTTGAAAGACAGGTATTTACAAAGGAAAGGTAAGAGCCCCTTTTCTGCGATGCAGAGTGCAACCCCCTCCCTTCTAATTATTTTAGTTTCAAATCAGAGGCCTTCAGGCAGGAGATGTGGGGATAGGAATAACAGTTCTTTACTGATATCTAACAAGGCAGAAAACAACAACAGCTATAAAAATTGACAACAGAACAGAACAGTATAACCCAGCTCCAGTCCCTTTTGGCCAAGGCCCTCTCTCCCTGCACTCAGTTACCGGTGCTGTGTGGGCAGGGCAGGTCCCGTGCAGTTGAAGAGAGCTGGGTGATGGCGGCCGCGGCCCAGGGGAGAGAGGGGATGGGGAAAGTGACTCCCCCATCACGGTGTCAGTCGTGGTGCGCAGCAGAGTGTCTGGAGATAGTAGGGTGAGGTGGGAGAGCAGCAGAGCGATGTCCAATGGCAGGGAGCATGGATCTCAGTGCTGGGATGGCAGGGGAGATGCCAGATCGGAGCACAGGGAGTCCTTTCCCTCCACGAGCCAAACGAGAGAGTCCCAGACCTCCCAGACCCCCCATCCCACCTTTCCTTTTCCGGTGTCACCCGCTGGCCCTCCACCCACCCCCCTGCAAGAGAACATTATCTTCTTGTTTTAATGTGTAGCCACAACTACTTGGCATAACAATGGCAGAAATTCCACAGAAAAAAATGGGAACCATTCAACCCCCAACAAGGTCACAATTCCAGTTTGAGGTCACAATTCCATTTTGGAATTACAATAGCACCTCAAGGCTTCAGGTCCCAAATCCAGTCTGAGGTCACAATTCCATTCTGAGGTCACAGTTCCAGTTTGGAATCACAATTGCAGCTCAAGGCTCAGGGTCATTATTCCACTTTGAGTTCTCTGTCCTAGCTCAGGAGTCAGGGTCACTATTTTGGCTCAGGGACAAAATTGCAATTTAAGACTCCGAGCTTCAGTTTAGGGTCAGAGCTCCCATTCTGCGTCACAATTCCAGTTTGAGGTCACACTTTGATCTCAGGACTCAGGATCACAACTTGGGCTCAGGGACAAAATTGCAATTTCCGACTCAGGGTCAGAGCTCCAGGTTGGGGTCACAATTCCAGTTTGAGGTCACAACGTGGGCTCGGGGTCTCAGTTCCAGCTCAAGGCTCAGGGGCAGAGCTCATGGCTTGGGATCACAATTCCAGCTCAAGGTCACAATTCCAGCTGAGGACGTGGAGTCAGATCTCAATTTGGGGTCATAATTGCAGCTCAAAACTTGGGGTGTCAAAATTCCAGTTTGGGATAACAGTTCCTGCTTGGGATCAGAGTTCCCATTTGGTTTTACAATTCCAGCTGAAGGCTGAGGGTCAGAGTTCCAGTTTGGGGTCACAATTCCAGTTTGGAGTCAGAGCTCCCATTTGGTTTCACAATTCCAGCTCCAGGCTGGCTGTCACAGTTGCAGTTTGGGGCCAAAGCTTGGGCTCATGGCTGAGGCTCAGAGCTCCAGTGTGAGGTCATAATTTGAGCTGCAACTCGGGGTCACAGTTCCAGTTTAAGGACAGAGCTTGGGCTCAAGGTCACAATTCCAGCTCAAGGCTCAGGGTCAGAGCTCAGGCCTTGAGATCATAATTCCAGCTTCCAGTTGGACTGGTGCCAGTTTTATGTGGGCCAGGGCCGCAGGGATGCTCGAGGGGTCTCCATCCCTCTGGGCCTGGGAAATGCTTGTAGGGCCAGGGGGTCTCTGTCCCTCTCCCTTGGGGTGAGCGCCCCGAGCATCCCCAGGCATGACACAGCCACAGACCCCCCCAGCCCCGCTCATTGCCTGCCAGGAGAGGACTGAAGAGCCCCAGGAGTGCACAGAGAGGAGGAGGAGGATGGACACAAGGCCGGGCCATCCGTGCTCCCCGGCCGGCCGAGGGCCGGGGGTCTCCATCCTCCTGTGCCAGGGGGCAGGCGGGGGCTTTGTGGTTGGTTTGGGTGGCGAGGGAGTCGTTGGGAAAGCAAAGATCAGGCACAGCACTGGATGTGATTGTTGCCCATTTTATTTTGTCCTTACCTTTGGCAGGCCGGGGCGCCTGCTCATTGTGGGGGAGCCCCGGGGGGCGCTGGGGGCGGTGTCTCCGCCGTCCTGGCCCCGGGGATGCTCTGGGGGTGCCCGCCGTCCTCAGCCCTTGGCAGGAGCGGGGTGTGTCCGTCGTGTCCATGCCCATCCTGCGTGGGGATGGGAGGGGGGTGAGGCCATGTCCACCCCCTTGCCATTGCGGGGAGGGGCCGGGTGGTGTCTGTGCTCACCTGGGTGATGGGTGGGGTGGTCTCCGTGGAGCGGAGCAGTCTCTGGTGGGGTCTCCGCGCCCGTCGTTGCCGCTCCTCCGCTATGGGGGCGGGATCGTCTCCATCCTGGTCCTGTGTGGGGATGAGAGGTCAGGGGGTGACCCGGGTGGTCCCCGTCCACCTCAGCTTTGGCAGCCCGGGGCGCCTCCTCGTTCCGGGGGAGCACCGGGGGGTTCTGGGGGCGGTGTCTCCGTCGTCCTCGCCCCGCGGGGAAGCTCCGGCCGGTGTCCGTCCGCCTTACCCAGGGGAGGAACCGGGGGGAATCGGGGGCGCGGCGTCTCCGTCGTTCTCCGTCGTCCTCGCCCCGGTGTTCGCCATCCGCACTCCACGCGGGGGACGCTCCGTGCCGTGTCCGGGGCCCTCACTCCGGTGTCCCTCATCGTGGCCCCCGGGCGGATGCTCGCCCCGCTGTCCGCCCTCCTCAATCCAAGGGGAGTACCGGGCTGTCTCCGTCCTCTCCATCCTCATCCTGTGTGGGGATGGGAAGAGAGGTCAGGACATCACCGCCCCCGTCCCGTTGCTGGGAGGGGCCGGGTGGTGTTGGTGCTCGCCTTGGTGATGGGTGGGGTGGTCTCCGTGGAGCGGAGCCATCGGTGGGGTCTCCGCGCCCATCGTTGCCCAGTAGACGATGCCGATCTCCCCCCGCCCCGTGGGTGTCCTCCCGGTGCGCTCCTCGGGGCCCCTCTCCGGGGTCTCCTCGTCCTCCTCCTGCCGCCGCTGCTCCCGATCCCGAACTGATCCAAAGGGGCCCACCGCCCCTCTTTATATACCCAGTACAAGCCCCACCCGCCTTGGCGACAGCCAATGGGAGTCGAGAACCAAGGTTGTGGGAGGAGCAAGCAGCGTTCCACACTGTGAGGACACAGAGAGGAGGCGTGGCCAGGCCGTGAGCGAACGATCTGATTGGTCGGGAGGAGGGAGGCAAAAGGGGCGTGGCTCGGGCCTGGGGTGTGGGCGGCAGGTGTGAGGGCGGGGTGGGGGAGGGGCCGGGGTCACGCCGCCATTTTGGGAGCAGCTCCGGGCGCTCCCAGTCCCTCCCCAGCTCTCCTGGGGCCTCTTCAGGCCCTGCAAGGGGCTCGGAGCTCTCCCTGGATGCTTCCCTTCCCCAGGCTGTTATAAATGAGAGACAAAAGTCTCCATATTCAGCAAAATTTTGATTGTTTTATTTGATATAGACAGAGCAAGCAGCGCCCTGGGGAACGTGAGGGGTCACCGCCCACTCCACGCTCCAACCAACCTCGGTTTGCAGCCTCTTCTTATACTGTGGATTCTCGTTGTAATCTATAATTTTTGGGTTCTTGTTGTCATAAGCAGTGGTGGTTGAATAAACATCCTTAGACAAATTCACAAAGCCTTTGGGTGATAATCAGTCACAGATAGCCATCTGGGCCTTGTAGATAACCACCAGAGAAGTTCTGGGAGTCTGGTTTTTGGGATAGGCAGTATTGATCAGACAAAGGCAGGAAGGGCTATTGGGAAGTCTGATTTTGCAAGCTGGTAGCCAATACATCTTATTTGGAAAACATAATATATTATAATGAAATATAATGCAACATAATATAACAAGGTGATTTTAAACAGAATGATTTAATCATATAATTTCTTTTATCTAGTGTCCATGCTTCACTGCAGAGCTTGGTATTCTGCTTTATACAAACCCCAATGCTTTTGTGATTAACACGAATCTTTTATCAATTATCACAATTTCCCCACTTCTCTTTTATTAATCCATTGATTCATGTTCTGGCTTTAAATTTTGTCAGTACGTCTTGCACTCGATTTAATTCATTTTCTGCCATTAATTTTGTTGCCTTCTCAGGGTCTATTGGTATTGTAGCGACTTGCATTCCTTGAACCACTGACTGGATTTGTCAAATGAAGCCTGGAACAAGACAAGGGATGAACAGTAGTCCTAATAATGCACATGTTAACATAAACCCTAATTTCTTCCGCTGAGTTCTCCCTCAACAGGTTATTCCACCAATTATCATTAAGCATAGAGTTCCAGGTTTGTACAGGTACATGGGCTATTTGTTTTATTTCTTCTGCAATTTTAGTAATTACTTCACCATTATCATCAATTTCTAAGCAGCATTCAGAATTATTAAACTTCCCACACACTCCCCCTTCTTCAGCTAACAGATAGTCCAGAGCCAGTTGGTTTTGATATACTGCTGCTCTAGTTTGGGTAAGTTGTTTAGCCATCAATTCCATTGCTCGGGCTGTCCTGTTGGAAGTGATTTCTACTACGGCTTGTAGTCTGATAATTCTATTTAGCATATAAATTGGAGTGCGATAGCCCCAGCTCCCATCTTGGGCCCAGGTAGCTGGTCCATAATATTCAATAATTCCTTCTGGGGGCCATTCATCATCCTTCCAGATTTGTGTTCCCCCTATGTGGGTGCTCCTTTGATTTCGAGACAAAGTTTCATACCAGGGAACTCCTAACACTCTATTACCCTTTTCCTTTGGTAATGTAAAAAACGCAGGCTGGATAATCCCTAGAGTGCATGTCCCTCTCCATCTCTTTGGCAGGGTATTATAAGCTCTTTTCTCAGAGATCCAAAATATTTCATCTGGGGCTTTCTAGCTTAGTTTAACTGATTCAGGTTGTTGCCAATAGGTCCTTACACTTTTTACTTCTTCATACGGGTTGGCTCTATTTTTATTGTACCAGCATAGTCCTGTAAAATTGTTCTTTATACAATTACCTTTACTTAACTTTCCCCAATATCCTTCTGGAGCTTTGGGCCCCCAAGACTGATTGCTTGCATTTGTAATCAGGACAGTCTTACAGGGGTGTGCCCCACATATTGGGTAAAGTTAGTTCCCTGACGTGTTATACATACCTCTCCTATCACTTCATGACTTAGAACCCACCCTTCAGGTCTACTGACTCCCCTCGATATTTCTGTTTGATTCCACTGTAACAACTGCTCTGGGCCCAATCCCTCCCCCCTCCATGGCCATTGTTCAGTCATTTGCATTCCTCCACAGATCCAACAGTGAGTTCAGTTCAGTTCAGTAGTGATTTCTTTCATTAATTCTACAAATAAATTTTTCCCAAGGTGGGTAAGTCCCATTCGCTGAGTTGTTGTTTTATTTTCTCATACAAGTTAAAACTTCTCCCATGGTTTGTCCTTGTTCCTTTGAACACTTTAGTTATATTTTTTATCAATTCCTCCTTGTTGTGATCTTGCACTCCTCCCTCATCTGAATATCCCCACATACCTTCTTTTGTGAAGCGAGGTGTGTCTCTCCTTCTGGACAACTTTGGTATGCTGATGGAGCCCACCCTCCTTTTCCCAAATTGCTGGCTACCCACTAACTTCTTCCCATCATAGTGCAAGTTTCTAAGTTGTGTTTATTATAGCAGGCCGAATTGATATGTGTGAAGGCAAGGGTGGATACCGTGCATCCCCGTACCCAGTTGTCTGGTGACACTTGGAACAAGCATCAGCATTATTTCCTTTTATCATCATTAGCAATAGGATGACTCCCATGACCATTTTCATCCCTCTGCCTCCCTCAAGGCCTACGGGGTTGCTGCCAGTAGCCGAGGTTTGTTTAATCTTCTCGGCAGCAGGGAATATGTCCTGGGCTCTCCCACTTTGTCTTTCTCTTTTGGTAGTGTTTCTTAATTTTGTCCCAGCTTTTAGCTTTAACATTCCAGTACGAGGTACAGCAGTAAGAGCACAGTATACACAATCCTTGCGACACTTTCTTGCCAATACCTCTGCTCTGGCTCTCTTTCCTTATTCCATTCTCAAATAACTCCCACCAGTTATGATCATCAATTTCGATTTCTCCTTGTGCTGATAGGGTATTAATACCTTCATAGTTTCCTTACATTCATTTCTTCTACACTGGACACATAATGCCAATGGGGGATGCCCACCATAGGAATGACACCACCACAACTCAGTACAATATGGACACCTTTTCTTGATGAATGGGCTACACCCGGGTTTGGGACAGGTGAATTTCAGTCCTGATTGGGAGACCTTCGAGACGAATTGATCCAATATTGACATCAAGTCTTCTGAATTCACACTTTGAGGTCTCCAGGCTCAGATGTCACTGTCCAACCTGCAGTAGGAGGGGTTCCAGGACCCTTGACTCTACTCACATGTGTCCATCCCTTTTCAGCTGTCCTCAAAGCTGTTTCAGTTGTTAACACAACTAAATATGGTCTTTCCCATTTTGGCTCCAGATTTTCTTCTTTCCATACTTTAATTAACACATGTTGTCCTGGCTTAATCTTATGTATGGCAAATCCTCGAGGGACAGTTTGAGCTAAAATCCCCTTCTCTCTTAATTCTTCCAAGTTTTTGCTGATTGTTATTATGTAATTCTGAAGAGAAGGGTCCTGAACGAAGGTCGGATCAAGGCATACTCCTTTAGGGTAAGGCATACCATACAGCATTTCATATGGTGAAATCCCTGTTTTTGAATTGGGCATTGTTCGTATATTAGACAGGGCTAGTGGGAGGCACTTTGTCCATGGCATTTTAGTCTCAATCATTAATTCAGACAGCTGTTGTTTTAATGTTTGATTCATCCTTTCAGCCCTCCCAGAACTCTGAGGGTGCCAAGGTGTGTGATACTCCCAGCTGATGCCCAGTGCCAGGGTCAGGAACTGAAGCACCTTTGATGTAAAGTGCATCCCCTGGTCTGAGTCTATTGCTCGAACCAGGCCATACCTTGGGATTATGTGTTCCAACAATATTTTGGCTACCACTTGTGATGTGGCCCTAGCTGCAGGGTATGCCTCTACCCAGTGGGTTAATTGGTCTACTATCACTAGTAAGTATTTCCTCCTTCCTATTTTTGGTAATTCTGTAAAATGTATTTGTATTCTTTCAAAGGGTGTGTAAGCAGTTTTCCGTCCTCCTGAAGGACCTTGTCTCATACCTTTTTTATTAATTTTCTGACAAGTTAAACAACCCTGTACGCTCTGCTTTGCAATATCAAAAATGCTGATGCATCCAAAAAAAATTAAAAATTGGTCTGCTAGTGCTCGGGTTCCCCAATGTGTTTGTTGGTGTAATTGTTCAATAATTTGTCTGGCCTGGGTCTTAGGTAAAATTTCCCTGCCATTTGGTAAGACCCATTTATTCTCATGCTGTTCTGCCTTTAATTTTTTTATCGCTTCTTTTTCCTGAGCAGTAAATAGCTTCTGTATTTCCTGGTTGGGGCTGAGATCTCTAACTGTAGTACTTAATACAGAAACTGGTTTTTGCTCCAATGCTGCTTTTTTTGCTTCTTTGACAGCCAGATTATTCCCTCTTGTATGGTAGCTTGTTCCTTTTTTCTACCCTCTTATATGGACCACAGCAATTTCAGTGGGGTCCCTGAGAGCCTCTAGCATTCTAACAATTAATTCTTGATGTATCAACCCCTGTCCTTGAGTGTTAATTAACCCCCTTTCTTCCCAAATTTGACCAAATGTGTGGACTATGCCATATGCATACTTAGAATCCATAGATATTGTTCCTTTTTTACCTTCTAAATAAGACAATGCCCTATAAAGAGCAAATAGTTCACAAGCCTGAGGGGACCATGCTGTGTTTAATGGTCCGGATTCTACTAATTTCAATTCTTCTCCTCCTACTATGGCATATCCTGATTTTTGTTTTCTTTCCACCACTCGAGAAGATCCATCTATAAACAATTTTACTCCATCCTTAAATTCAACTTCTCCCAAGTCAGGTCTCATTTTTGTTTGTAATTCTATAACGCCCACACTATCATGTTCTACATTTTTTCCCAGTTCCCCATATAGGAATTGTGCAGGACTTTGAGCAGTTGTTGCTTTTAGCTCCAAATCTGGGGATGTGATTAGAATAGCTTCATATTTCAATTTTCTGGCATCAGTTAACCATTTCTCAGCTTTTTGATTCAGAATTCCCCTGACGTTATGAGGGGTGTGGATCACTAGGGGTGCCCCAAAGGTAATTTTTCGGGCTTCTTCAATTAAAAGTGCTGTGGCCACTAGGGCCTGGAGGCGTGTGGGCCAACCCCGACTGACAGGGTCGAGCAGTTTAGAATAAAATCCCACTGGCTTTCGACTGCCTGCCCATTCCTGGGTGAGTACCCCATATGCTGTTTGATCAGAGGTATTTACAAATAACTGAAATGGTCTCTCCAAGTCTGGGAGACTGAGTACAGGGGCTGGAATTAAAGCATATTTGACCTTTTCAAAACTTTTATCATCCACCTCTGTCCATTTTAGGCGATTAGTGGTAAGTTTTTCATATAGAAATTTTACTTTCTCACTAAATCCTTCTATCCATTGACGACAATATCTTCCTGGAACATTTTTTCATCCCGTATCCGTTCTTTACAATTTTTCTTTATATGACCTTTCTTGTTACAGTCAAAGCAGGTTCGCCTTGGTGAATTATTTCCTGCTTCATTTCCTTGTTTTGGTGGGGTTTTCGTGGTTTCCCTCCCCCTTTCTGCTGGGTTTCTTTCTGTGTTTCACGAACTGCAGCTATGAAGATTTTTGCTTTTACTTTCTGCTTCTCTTCATCCCTCCTTACATAAACTTTTTGTGCTTCTCTTAGCAATTCCTGTAACCCCCGATCTTGCCAATCATCTAACTTTTCTAATTTCTTTCTAATATCTCCCCATGATGGAGCAACAAATTGGGTTTTGAGGAGTGCCTGACCCACTTGTGTGTCAGGGTCTATCCCGGAGTACATTTGGAGATCTTTCCTCAGCCACTCCAACCAGTCAGTCGGGGATTCGTCCTTTTTTTGTTGTTCACTGAAGGCTTTATTAATATTTTGTCCTTTAGGAACTGATTCTCGGATACCTTTAACGAGTATCCATCTTAAGTCCATCATATTCAGGTGATGGACATCATTCTGATTATCCCAGTTAGGATTATTTAATGGCCATTTCTGGTCTCCCCTAGGTCCAATCTGATGCTCCCAGTCCCATACCCTCATTCCAGCCTGTCTGATCATTTCCTGTTCTTCCGTGGTGAATAGGATACTTAATATAGATTGGAATTCCATCCAAGTATACATACTTGATCCGAGGAATTGATCTAGTCTCTCCGATACTCCTATAGGATCTTCTAATAGTTTTCCCATTTCTTTTTTAAAGTTTCTCACTTCCCCTGTGTTCAAGGGAACATTTACAAATCCAATTAAGCCAGCCTGTTGTCCTGCTAATGGCACTTCCCTCAGGGGCTAAAGGCGAGCCTTTGTGTCGTTATCTCCCTCCTCTCTGGTGATTCTATCTCTCCTGGTATTCCTTTGACTGGAGCGAGTTCTTAGAGCTGTGGGAGTACCAGGAGGAGAAGTGGGTGCGTGGGGGGGTCTCCTGTATTTCCTGTATTATACGGAGGTGGGAGATTATCGAGGGGTTCCCAGGTAACCTTTTTTTTATCCTCATCCTCTTTTTCTTTTAAAGTCTATATCAAGGATGGCTTGGACTGTTTTGCCCACAGGGCAGCATACTCACATTCCTCTCTGTTCAATGGTTCTTTACAAGCCACATATGTGTTTAATGCCCGACAAATCCAACCCTCAAATGATCCCAACATGGGCCAGTATAGGTTATCTTTATGGATCATTTCTCTGGTCCATTCCACCATGCAATATTGAATCAATTTTTCTTTACTTTTTCCTCTGTATACCACCCCTGTGTCTCAACATCTAAATATTACTCCCAAAGGGCTGCCTGGTGCTATTTCTGGCAAACTACTTGTCTTGTCTTTATTTTCCCGGTCTCCATGTGGACCAAATGAACTTGAACCTCTTCGTGGGTCCCTGGGACTCAGAATCTTACTCTCTCTTTGTCTGATTTTTACCTCAAGGGACTACCTTGAGGTGTTTGTACTCCCCGATGTGTTCCACCCGAACCCCTGCCTCTCCTTGGGTCAGGATGGACTGGAACCCGCCTCTACCTGGGCTGGGATGGGAAAAGCAGCTTTTCCTTTCTCCCTCTGTGACTGGTGTGTTGCAATCTGCTTTTCTTTTCCTCCCCCTTCCTCCCTTCCCTGGGTCCTGCCTCTGCCTGGGCTAGGATGGGAAGGACCTGGCCTCTGCCTGGGCTAGGATGGGAAGGACCTGGCCTCTACCTGGGCTAGGATGGCAAGGACCTGGCCTCTGCCTGGGCTAGGATGGCAAGGACCTGGCCTCTGCCTGGGCTAGGACAAGAAAAGCAGTTTCCCCCTTTGTGCTCACTCGCTTCGTCCGGTCACCGGCCAGGTCCCTCGCGGGATGATGCAAACACGGATAGAAGGACTCCGCTCTCGCTCCGCAGCAAAGGCCACGTCTCATTCAGGCAAGCACACAGTCACCCCCACCAAACCACACAGATACTCACAGTCCCATGCTCCTGTCTGGGTCTTCGTGCTCGAGAATTCCAGGTGATTTTGCCGCGGTCTTCCGGGGAGATTTTCCTTGCTCAGTCTCTATGGTGCTGTTGCCCGATACCCCAAATTAAAACACAAACTAACAGAGCGTCAGTTTATGCGGTGCTTTATTCGGGGCCCGGGGACCTGCAGACTCACGTCCAAAGTCAGAATCCCACTGGTTCCCTTTTTCAGAGGGTTTTTATACCCTTTTTTACAAATGGTTTACGTGCAGAAGTACACATTCTTCTAAATAATATAGATAAATTCACCTTGTAGATAATATTTTACATCATAGATCCTACATGGTTGCTTACCCTAGGACTATAGTGTCCTCCCCCTTAATCTCCCTCTTACGCCACTCCCCACCACCAGTACTTTATTTATGATTATACTCTAACCTTATCACTAACAGTTCTGCATGCTCTGCTAAATCTTTTGAACATTGTTTCCTCAGCACAGCACATTCCTAAGTTAGTTTCCCAGGGCCTACTCTGGGAACTGCAGTCTCCAAGCCTTAGCATTACTACTACTATTATGGTTTATACACTTTATATTCCAATATTCAGGATTTCTAGTCCATACGGCAACAATGGTGAAGTAATTATTAAAATTGCAGAAGAAATAAAACAAATAGCCCATGTACCTGTACAAACCTGGAACTCTAGACTTACTGATAATTGGTGGAATAACCTGTTGAGGGAGAACTTGGCGGAAGAAATTAGGGTTTATGTTAACATGTGCATTATTAGGACTATTGTTCATCCCTTGTCTTGTTCCATGCTTCATTTGACAAATCCAATCAGTGGTTCAAGGAATGCAAGTCGCTACAATATCAATAGACCCTGAGAAGGCAACAAAATTAATGGCAGTAAATGAATTAAATCGAGTACAAGAGGTACTGACAAAATTTAAAGCCAGAACATGAATCAATGGATTAAAAAAAAAAGAAGTGGGGAAATTGTGATAATTGATAAAAGATTCGTGTTAATCACAAAAGCACTGGGGTTTGTATAAAGCAGAATACTAAGCTCTGCAGTGAAGCATGGACACTAGATAAAGGAAATTATATGATTAAATCATTCTGCTTAAAATCAAATTCTTAGGTTATATTATGTTGTATTATGTTACATTATAATATGTTATGTTTTCCAAATAAGATGTATCGGTTACCAGCTTGCAAAATCAGACTTCCCAACAGCCCTTCCTGCCTTTGTCTGATCAATACTGCCTATCCCAAAAACCAGACTCCAGAACTTCTCTGGTGGTTATCTCCAAGGCCCAGATGGCTATCTGTGACTGATTATCACCCAAAGGCTTTGTGAATTTGTCTAAGGATGTTTATTCAACCACCACTGCTTATGAGAACAAAAATCCAAAAATTATTGATTACAACGAGAACCCACAGTATAAGAAGAGGCTGCAAACCGAGGTTGGGTGGAGCGTGGAGTGGGCGGTGACCCCTCACGTTCCCCAGGGCGCTGCTTGCTCTGTCTATATCAAATAAAGCAATCTAAATTTTGCTGAATATGGAGACTTTTGTCTCTCATTTATAACAACCTGGGGAAGGGAAGCATCCAGGGAGAGCTCCGAGCCCCTTGCAGGGCCTGAAGAGGCCCCAGGAGAGCTGGGAAGGGACTGGGAGCGCCCGGAGCTGCTCCCAAAATGGCGGCGTGACCCCGGCCCCTCCCCCACCCCGCCCTCACACCTGCCGCCCACACCCCAGGCCCGAGCCACGCCCCTTTTGCCTCCCTCCTCCCGACCAATCAGATCACTCGCTCACGGTCTGGCCACGCCCCCTCACTGTGTCCTCACAATGTGGAACGCTGCTTGTTCCGCCCACAACCTTGGTTCTCGACTCCCATTGGCTGTCGCAAAGGCGGGTGGGGCTTGTTCTGGGTATATAAAGAGGGGCGGTGGGCCCCTTTGGATCAGTTCGGGATCGGGAGCAGCGGCGGCAGGAGGAGGACGAGGAGACCCCGGTGAGGGGCCCCAAGGAGTGCACCGGGAGGACACCCACGGGGCGGGCGGAGATCGGCATCGTCTACCGGGCAACGATGGGTGCGGAGACCCCACCGATGGCTCCGCTCCACGGAGACCACCCCACCCATCACCAAGGCGAGCACCAACACCACCCGGCCCCTCCCAGCAACGGGACGGGCGCGGTGATGTCCTGACCTCTCTTCCCATCTGCACACAGGATGAGGATGGACAGGACGGAGACAGCCCGGTACTCCCCTTGGATTGAGGAGGGCGGACAGCGGGGCGAGCATCCGCCCTGGGACCACGATGAGGGACACCGGAGTGAGGGCCCCGGACACGGCCCGGAGCGTCCCCCGCGTGGAGTGCGGATGGCGAACACCGGGGCGAGGACGACGGACAACGACGGAGACGCCGCGCCCCCGATTCCCCCCGGTTCCTCCCCTGGGTAAGGCGGACGGACACCGGCCGGAGCTTCCCCGCGGGGCGAGGACGACGGAGACACCGCCCCCAGAACCCCCCGGAGCTCCCCCGGAACGAGGAGGCGCCCCGGGCTGCCAAAGCTGAGGTGGACGGGGACCACCCGGGTCACCCCCTGACCTCTCATCCCCACACAGGACCAGGATGGAGACGATCCCGCCCCCATAGCGGAGGAGCGGCAACGACGGGCGCGGAGACCCCACCAGAGACTGCTCCGCTCCACGGAGACCACCCCACCCATCACCCAGGTGAGCACAGACACCACCCGGCCCCTCCCCGCAATGGCAAGGGGGTGGACATGGCCTCACCCCCCTCCCATCCCCACGCAGGATGGGCATGGACACGACGGACACACCCCGCTCCTGCCAAGGGCTGAGGACGGCGGGCACCCCCAGAGCATCCCCGGGGCCAGGACGGCGGAGACACCGCCCCCAGCGCCCCCCGGGGCTCCCCCACAATGAGCAGGCGCCCCGGCCTGCCAAAGGTAAGGACAAAATAAAATGGGCAACAATCACATCCAGTGCTGTGCCTGATCTTTGCTTTCCCAACGACTCCCTCGCCACCCAAACCAACCACAAAGCCCCCGCCTGCCCCCTGGCACAGGAGGATGGAGACCCCCGGCCCTCGGCCGGCCGGGGAGCACGGATGGCCCGGCCTTGTGTCCATCCTCCTCCTCCTCTCTGTGCACTCCTGGGGCTCTTCAGTCCTCTCCTGGCAGGCAATGAGCGGGGCTGGGGGGGTCTGTGGCTGTGTCATGCCTGGGGATGCTCGGGGTGCTCACCCCGAGGGAGAGGGACAGAGACCCCCTGGCCTTACAAGCATTTCCCAGGCCCAGAGGGATGGAGACCCCTCGAGCATCCCTGTGGCCCTGGCCCACATAAAACTGGCACCAGTCCAACTGGAAGCTGGAATTATGATCCCAAGGCCTGAGTTCTGACCCTCAGCATTGAGCTGTAATTGTGACCCCAAATGGGAGCTGTAACCGCGAACTGCAGCTCTGACCCTGAAACTTAAATTGGATTTTTGTCCCTGAGCCCTGAGATGAAATTCTGATTCCAAGCTGGACGTGTGGTTCCAAGCTGGACTTGCGATGTCCAGGCTTGAGCTGTTAGTGTGACCCAGAATTGGAGCTCTGACCCTAAATTGAATTTCTGAGTCTTAAATTGCAATTTTGTCTCTGAGCCAAAATTGTGCCCCTGTGTCCTGAGCTAGGACAGAGAACTCAAAGTGGAATTATGACCCAGAGCCTTGAGCTGGAATTGTGATTCCGAACTGGAATTGTGACCTCATGTCTCTGGTGGGGTTTTGGGCTCCCTTTGGCATCCCTGAGACTGCTTTTGCAGCCCTCAGCGACAGAGCAAATTCCCCAGCCTTGCCCAGACAGAATTGTGGTCGCTGGTGAGCTCTCAGACCAGCGGGGAGAAGAGACCAGCATATGCAGAGAGGCACAAAGCCATGCTTCATTCTTTGAAGGCATCCTATCTAGCATATACCCAGGGCTATTGTTTTACGGGGGTTTTTATACCTTTTGAGGGTTTTACAATTTGCACCAATTACCAAGGGAATTCTACTTTCTAACCAATCCCTGAGGGATTTTACATTCAAAGCTGGCCTATGGATACTAAAAGAAAATGAATCACTAAAATTGGAGATAGATAAGAGGGTCTATCAAAGAGGGGAAGCTAGATTGCTTTTGTATTCATCATTTCACAAGCCATTAAATATCTCTAAGGTATGATTTTCCAAGGAGCTTGTTCTGAGGATGCAGGGAAATTTTCTTCTGTGTTTTCTGCTCCCTCCGCAACATCAGACTGGAATTGTGACCTCAGACTGGAATTGTTGGACACATATTGAGAATGTTAGAAAATTACAGCCTGAAAAATATTCCAGGCTGGGGCTTCTCAGCTCTGTTCCCTGCCGATAAGCTGGTCCAGCTCAAGACTAGGGAGAATTACTCCCAGGGTGATAATTTGGTCAAAATAAAAAAGAATTAGTAACAAGATAGAACACCTGTTGTGGTGTGTGAGCAGGCCCTGGGAATGGGGTGTCTTCTCCCTGAACCAATCACCTTTTCTCTACTCTTGGAACTGTGAGTCATGCTAGGAAACCAAGTGTGTATCTGAATAAACTTGGCACGTTTTTCCTGTCATGAAAGATGACCATGTAGCTGTGCATCTTATTTCTGCTGCACTTAAAGGGTTAAAACCCTTTTCCACGGCTACAAATTGTGACCTCCAGCCTTGAGCTGCAATTGTGATTCCGAACTGGAATAGTGACCTCAAGACTTGAACTGTAATTGTGATTCCAAACTGGAATTCTGAACTCAGACTGGGATTTTGACCTCAGTCCTTGAACTGCCATTGTGATTCTAAAATGGAATTGTGACCTCAGACTGGAGTTCTGACGTCAAGCATTGAGCTGCAATTGTGATTCCAAACAGGAATTGTCACCTCAATCTAGAATTTTGACCTCAAGCCTTGAAATCCAATTGTGAGTCCAAACTGGAATTGTTACTTAAGGCAGGAATTCTGATCTCATTCCTTAACTACAATTGTGATTCCAAACTGGAATTGTAACCTCAAGCCTGGAAATGCAGTTGTGATTTTAATCTGGATTTGGGACCTCAGACTGGAATTGTCACCTCACGCCTTGAACTGCAATTATGATTGCAAAATGGAATTGTGACCTAAGGCCTTAAAATGCAGTTATGATTCTAAACTGGATTTGGGACCTCAGACTGGAATTGAGACATCAAGCCTTGAACAGCAATTGGGATTCCAAATGTGAATTCTCTCCTCAGCCTCATATTCTGATCTCAATCCCTGAAGAGCACTCGTGATTCCAAACTGGAATTGTGAACTCAAGCCTTGAACTTCAACTGTGATTCCAAACTGGATTTGGGTCCACGGATTGTAATTGTGACCTAAAACCTTGAACTGCAATTGTGATTCTAAACTGGAATTATGACCTCAATCTCGAATTGTGACCTCAATCCTTGAACTGAATTGTGATTCCAAACTGCAATTGTGTAAGGGTCGGTCTGAACTTCCCCTCGTTTTTTGCCTCCCGACTGTGGCAAGGAGACCTCGAGGACCCCACCCAGGCTGACTCCCAACAATGGTTTACTGGCCGGGCCAGGTGGATGCTCGTGACTGTGTGCTGGTGTATTGTGTTCACTGGACTGTGCTGTCATGGCACCAACCAGAGGTTGTGTTGTACCAACTGAGGACTGCTTGACCTCACCTGTCTCCTGCAGCACCACACAATGGTCCATAAATCTCCCCACCTCTTGGCCAGAGGCCACTCGCTTTGGAGAAGGACTATAAAGAGCGACCCTCTGGAAAAGACCTTTTAAGATCTCTCCACTGATGAAGATCCCTGAGATCTCCCCAGGGACGAGGACTCGTCTATCGGATGACCCGTGAGGACGCCCGTCTCGTCTGTTGGTAACTATTTTCCCATCCCCTCCTTTCCTTCCCCTTTCCCTATACTTTGTTTCCTACACCTCTCCCCTTTACTGTAACTGAATTGTTGGCATTTGATGAAATGCATTGCTGTTGTTGAATAAACTGATTTTCTGCTGTTGAATAAACTGATTTTGTACCCTGCATTTTGCCTGTTTGCACCTATAAGATCAAAAGAACCATCACGACCCCCGCTCTGCATTAATAGCGGATCGTGACAAATTGTGACCTCAATACTTTAACTGCAATCGTGATTCCAAACTGGAATTGTGACCTCGGACTGGAATTGTGAATGGACAGCTTAAAGTGCAATTCCTATTCCCAACTGGAATTTTGACCTCAATCTCGAATTGTGACCTCAAGCCTTGAACTTCAATTTTGGTTCCAAACTGCAATTGTGATTTCAAGACTTGAATTGCATTTGTGATTTCAAACTGGAGTTGTGACCTCAAGCCCTGAACTGCAATTGTGATTCCAACATGGAATTGTGACCTCAGACTGGAATTGTGACCTAAATCCTTGAACTGAAATTGTGATTCCAAACTGGAATTGTGACCTCAATCTCGAATTGTGACTTCAATACTTGAACTGCAATTGTGAGTCCAAACTGAATTTTTGATCCCAGACTGGAATTGTGACCTCCAGCCTTGAACTGCAGTTGTGATTCTGAACTAGAATTGTGACCTCAAGCCTTGAAGTACAACTGTGATACAAAACTGGAATTGTGACCTCAGTCTAGAATGCTGATGTCAAGCCTTCAACTAGAATTGGGAAATCAGACTGGAATGTGACCTAAAGCCCTGAACTGCCATTGTGATTCTAAACTGGAATTGTGACCTCAAGCCTTATACTGAAATTGTGATTCCAGACTGGAATTGTGACCTCAATCTCGATTTGTGACCTCAGTCCTTGAAATGCAATTGTGATTCACAACTGGAACTATGACTGCAGTCTGGAATTTTGATTTCAATACTTGAACTGCAATTTTGATTCCAAACTGGAATTGTGACCTCAAGCCTTGAACTGCAATTGTGATTCCAAACTGGAATTGTGACCTCAAGCCTTAAAATGTAGTTATGATTCTAAACTGGATTTGGGACTTCAGACTGGAATTGTGACCTCAAGCCTTGAACTACAATTGTCATTCCAAACTGGAATTCTGACTTCAGACTGGAATTGTGACCTCAAGCCTTGAACTGAAATTGTGATTCCAGACTGGATTTGTGACCTCAAGCCTTGAACTGCAATTGTGATTCCAAACTGGAATTGTGACCTAAAGGCTTAAAATGCAGTTGTGATTCTAAACTGGGTTTGGGACCTCAGACTGGAATTGTGACTTCAAGCCTTGAACTGCAATTGTGAGTCCAAATTGGAATTTTGACCTCAGATTGGAATTGTGACCTCATGCCCTGACTGGCAGTTGTGTTTCCATCTGTAATTGTGACGTCAAACATTGAACTGCAATTGTGATTCCAATGTGGAATTGTAACGTCAAGCCTGGAAATGCAATTGTGATTTTAAACTGGATTTGAGACCTCAGATTGGAATTGTGACCTCAATCTTTGAACTGCAATTGTGATTCCAGATTGATTGTGTGTCCTGAGAATGGAATTGTGACCTCCAGCCTTGAGCTGTGTCTTAGGGTGATGTTATGGTGTTTGTATCCCCAGTCGTGTGTTCTGTTTATGTTTGGTATTATGTCCTGTGCTTTCAGGACTGACTCTGAAAGTGAAGCTTTGTTTTGTCTCATTATCAGCCGGCTCACCTCCCCCATGCTCTGTGTTTAGGAGAGGCTTGGCTCTGCTTGCTGTTAGCTTAGCTTTGCTCACTTCTGCCTCTTCCTTTTCTTTCCTTTGCTTTGCCCTTGCTTTTGCTCATTGGTTAGTTCAGCTAGGCATTCCAATTTTTTCCCTGGACTGTTTTTCCCCCACCCCCCTCCCTTTCCCGGATACCATCTGAACCTGTTCTGGACGGGGACCTGGGAAACACCAAGAAACCCCAGCATTCTGCATTCTGTCACCTGCAACAGCCATTCCCCAGTGCTGGAGACTGAGAACTGGGCGACCACTCACAGGAGAGACTCTCTGAGTTTGTCATCCCTTCAGAACAGTGAAAGAGTTTTTTTGTCAGCTGGTGTTGTTTTTTTCTGTGCTGGGGAGTGTTTCCCTTGTTAAATAAACAGGATTTTTTTTCCACTCCTCTCTCAGGAAATTCTTCCCGAACCCGGTGGTGGGGGGAGGAGTCGTGGGGGTTTGCTGTCTGGGGACTCCTTCTGGAGGTTTTCCTCCAAATTTGCCCTAAACCAGGACAGAATCACAATTCCAGCTCAAGGCTTCAGGTCACAATTCCAGTTTGGAATCACA
The DNA here is from genome assembly GCF_052056855.1 of Sturnus vulgaris. Classification (NCBI taxonomy): domain Eukaryota; kingdom Metazoa; phylum Chordata; class Aves; order Passeriformes; family Sturnidae; genus Sturnus; species Sturnus vulgaris. The sequence goes on along the minus strand of NC_142270.1, from coordinate 2,647,815 downwards.
ATTGCAGCTCAATTCTGGAGGACACATTTCCAGTCTTATGTCACAAATCCAGTTTGGTGTTAGATTTTCATCTCTGGACTCAGGGTCACAACTCAGGGCTCAGGGACAAAAATCCAATTGAAGTGTCAGGGTCAGAGCCACAGTTTGGGGTTAGATCTCCCATTTGGGGTCACAATTTCAGCTCAATGCTGAGGGTCAGAACTCAGGCCTTGGGATCATAATTCCAGCTTCCAGTTGGACTGGTGCCAGTTTTATGTGGGCCAGGGCCGCAGGGATGCTTGAGGGGTCTCCATCCCTCTGGGCCTGGGAAATGCCTGTAGGGCCAGGGGGTCTCTGTCCCTCTCCCTCGGGGTGAGCGCCCCGAGCATCCCCAGGCATGATACAGCCACAGACCCCCCCAGCCCCGATCATTGCCTGCCAGGAGAGGACTGAAGAGCCCCAGGAGTGCCCAGAGAGGAGGAGGAGGAGGATGGACACAAGGCCGGGCCATCCGTGCTCCCCGGCCGGCTGAGGGCCGGGGGTCTCCATCCTCCTGTGCCAGGGGGCAGGCGGGGGCTTTGTGGTTGGTTTGGGTGGCGAGGGAGTCGTTGGGAAAGCAAAGATCAGGCACAGCACTGGATGTGATTGTTGCCCATTTTATTTTGTCCTTACCTTTGGCAGGCCGGGGCGCCTGCTCATTGTGGGGGAGCCCCGGGGGGCGCTGGGGGCGGTGTCTCCGCCGTCCTGGCCCCGGGGATGCTCTGGGGGTGCCCGCCGTCCTCAGCCCTCGGCAGGAGCGGGGTGTGTCCGTCGTGTCCATGCCCATCCTGCGTGGGGATGGGAGGGGGGTGAGGCCATGTCCACCCCCTTGCCATTGCGGGGAGGGGCCGGGTGGTGTCTGTGCTCACCTGGGTGATGGGTGGGGCGGTCTCCGTGGAGCTGAGCCATCGGTGGGGTCTCCGCGCCCATCGTTGCCCGGTAGACGATGACGATCTCCGCCCGCCCCTTGGGTGTTCTCCCGGTGCGCTCCTCGGGGCCCCTCGCCGGGGTCTCCTCCTCCTCCTCCTGCCGCCGCTGCTCCCGATCCCGAACTGATCCAAACGGGCCCACCGCCCCTCTTTATATACCCAGAACAAGCCCCACCCACCTTGGCGACAGCCAATGGGAGTCGAGAACCAGGGTTGTGGGCGGAGCAAACAGAATTCCACATTGTGAGGACACAGAGAGGAGGCGTGGCCAGGCCGTGAGCGAGCGATCTGATTGGTCGGGAGGAGGGTTCCAAAAGGGGCGTGGCTCGGGCCTTGGGGTGTGGGCGGCAGGTGTGAGGGCGGGGTGGGGGTGGGGCCGGGGTCACGCCGCCATTTTGGGAGCAGCTCCGGGCGCTCCCAGTCCCTCCCCAGCTCTCCTGGGGCTCCTTCAGGCCCTGCAAGGGGCTCGGAGCTCTCCCTGGATGCTTCCCTTCCCCAGGTGAACATTCCCAGCTCTCCTAGAATGGCTCTGGAGAGGCCCCAGTAGCTCCACATCCTCTGGGTGGGTTCCTAGCTCTGCAGGTAAGGTCTCAGGTGAATGGGGCCCAGGGGCAGAATCCCCCCGGAGCTGCTGCCCAGGCTGGGGGTCAGCCCAGGACACCTCTGGGGTCATGTCCAGCCTCTCATCCACCCACGCCGTACCCGTAGTGGGAGCTGCGGAGGTGACAGCAATCATAGCGAATAAACAACCTCGCGGTGTTTCTGTTATTTTTCGTGCCGTTTGGAGCTGCCGCGGTGGCTCCCAGGTGAGAGTTGCGGATTTCAGCTCAGCCCCAGCGGCTCTTCCGCAGCCGGGCTTGGATTCAGGTGCAAGTGCGAATCAATCATTTTTGGGGCTGAGCCCCATTGGTTGATTTGGGCGAGGGGCGGGGCTTCCCGCGCTCTATAAAGGGCGGCGGCGGCGCTGCCCTCAGCGCTGTTTGTGCCTCTGCTGAGGCGCAGTCCCGTCATGGCCTCGGTGCTGCGGCCCCTCCGCGCCCTCAGCCGCGCCGCGCTGGAGCCCCGCGCCCGCCGCCTGCAGCTCAGCGCCGCCCGGTACGGCCCGGGACAGCGGGGGTGTGCGGGGATGGCTGGGGGGCAGGTGGGAGCAGCGGCCGGCCCGCTCCGGCCGCTCGCTCGCTGAGGGCTGTGCAGGGGCAGGCCCAGCCCGGTTCGGGCGCCCCCCGGGCCGGGGTCGCGGCCCCATTGGCCCCTGCGGTTCGGGGCTGAGCGGGCGGGCCTCCAGCGGCCGCGAGACACCGAGATCATCCCCCAGAATGAACGGGACAGAGACCCCCATGCCCTGGGGTGACAGGAGCAGAGAAACCCGAGCGTTCCCGTGTGTGACAGGGACAGAGACCCCCGAGCATTCCCTGGTGTGACAGGGACAGTGATCCCCGATCATCCCACCCTGCTCCAAGCCGTGTTCTGAGCTCACTCTTTGTCCCCGAGAGCCTGTGGTGCTTCTCCCTCTCCCTGGGAGCCCAGGCCAGCCCGGTCTCCATTCTTGGGGGAAGATCCTGGTGAGTTTTGGAGCAGTCCCCAGGGAATGAGCACAGCCCTGAGTTTGCCAGAGCTCCTGGAATGTTTGGACAACCCTCCCAGGGATGCACAGGGCGGGATTTTGAGGTGTAGTGTCAGCATTTGGATCAGTGATCGTGGTGGGTCCCTTCCAGCTGGGGCTCTTGTGATTCTGCCTCCTTTGGTCCCGGCTTTGATGCTGGAACCGAGCCTCAAAGGTGCTGCTGCCAAAGGCCCTGCCGAAGCAGGAGGGCTGGAGCCTCTCCCCCCTGGTTTTGCTGCTCCATGGTGCCCGGGGCTGGCAGCTGGTGGCCCCGGGGCTGTGGTGACGCTGTGCTGCTGCAGGGGGGATGCCGTGGTGATCTCGGGGAGGAAGCTGGCCCGGCAGATCCGGCAGGAAGCGTGGCACGAGGTGGAGCAGTGGGTGGCTGCGGGCAACAGGAGGCCCCACCTGAGCGTGGTGCTGGTGGGGGAGAACCCTGCCAGCCGCTCCCACGGCCTCAACAAAACCAAAACAGCGGCTGATGTGGGTGAGTGAGAGCTTTCCTGCCCAAAAACGCGTGGTGTGGTTGGGAATCCTCGATGCTGGATGCTTTTTGGGATGTACCCACCTGTTGGCTTTTCAGCTTCACCCAGAATTTGGGTTCTTGTGGCTGCCCACTTGTACTGGGGTGTGTTTAAATGTGATCCTTTGGATCCTTCGGGGCAACTCCAGCTCTGTGATTGGGGTTTTTCAGCTCTCCCAGAGGCATAAAAAGCACCAGAGGGAGTTTTTGGCCTCCTTTTCCCATCTTTTCCTTCTCTGCTCTCTGACTCCTTCCCATCCTGCAATCCAAGGCCCTGCTCAGGGTCAGGGGCAGTCAATGGTGTCATTTAACCCGGGTCCTGAACAGCTGGAGCTGCTTTTGGAGCTGCCATTTTTAGGCAAACATCCCTTTTTTACCGTGTCCAGAGGCCTCTCAGGCCCTGTGGTTTTATTGTTTTGGGAGCAGCCTTTGCTTGGGTTTCTCCCTGCTCTGGGAGGGTCCCAAACACCCCTTGCTGCAGCCCCTCGTAATCATCCTCCACAACAAATCCCCAGACTTGTGAAGGTGTTTTGTCTTAGGGTGACTGTATGCTGCCTGTATCCCCAAATGGTCTGTTCTGTTGGTGTTGAATATTCAATTCTGCAATTTTAAGACTGGTTCTAGGAGTGAAGGGGGGGAAAACGAAGTGCAGAATTTGTTATCAGAGATTGCACTGCTGCCCCCCATCCCTGCACACAGACTGTGCTGTCTGCACTGCACAGCAAGAGAGAGCTCTCCTTTGCTCTTGGTTACTTTTCTGGCTAGCTGAGGCAGAGAAGCCCCCTGGATTGTTTTTTTTCCCTCTTTCTGTTTTCCTGGGGCTGTTTGAACCTGCTCTGGACTGAAAACCCAGAAGAGCACCGGGAGCTCACACCTGTGGCCCCCCGGGCGTGGCCTGGGCATTCCCCAGCACAGGAGGGGCTGAGAACAGCCTGAGTGAGCCGGGCAGCCACGGAAAGAATTCTTCTAAATCTGTCATCTCTTGGCAACAGCGAGAGGTTTTGCTGTTTGATATTGTTCATTGTTGTGCTGGAAGCTGTGTTGCCTGTTAAATAAACAGTTTTGGTTTTTTTTCCACTTGTCTCCAATTTTTTTTTCCTTTTTCCTAAAGGGACCTGATTCAAAAGTTTCCTCCCAAATTTGTCCTCAACCAGCCCGCGAGCTGCACAAAGCCTTCCATGCTCGGCGTGCTCCTCCCCCGTTCAGGCAGGCAGCGAACCGGGGCGGTTGAAATGCACAAACCGTGGCAGGATCGGCCTTTTGTGGCTGCCTGACGCCGTGGCTGTGGCGGGTGCAGGGATCAGCAGCGAGACCATCCTCAGGCCGGCCTCCATCAGCGAGGAGGAGCTGCTGGAGCTCCTGGGCAAACTCAACAGCGATGCAGCCGTGGACGGGCTGCTGGTGCAGCTTCCCCTGCCTGGTGAGCAGCTCAGTTGCCCCCTGCTGCATTCCCAGAACGCTGCCAAGGCTTGCAGGATGGGGAGCACGGAGGGGGATCCTGCCCTGATCGTCCCCCTCAGCACCAGCTGCCTGCAGGGTTCTGTCTCTGCGGGCCATGGAATCGATTCCTGGCTGGGAGTTGGAGCTGGGGGAGGCCTTGGGGCTGTCTGGAAATCCTTTGGCTGTGGGCAGGGCTGGGATTGCAGAGTGTTTGCAGTGCCCTGCCCTGGGAGCTGGCAGCCTGCAACTGGGAGTGCTGGGGAGCTTCAGGCCCGGAGCTCTGAAGGGGCTCCAGGGTCAGAGCTCTGGCTCAGGGTCACAAGTGCAGCTCAGGGCTCGGGGTCAGAGTTCCAGTTTGGGGTTGGAATTCCAGCTGGGGATTCAAGGACAGAGCTGCAGCTTGGGGTCAGAGTTGTACCTCAAGGCTTGAGGTCACAATTCCAGTTCGGAGTCACAATTCCAGTTTGAGGTTAGAATTCCAGTTTGGAATCACTATTGCAGCTGAAGGCTTGAGGTCATTTGATAATTGATAAAAGATTTGTGTTTATCACAAAAGCATTGGGGTTTGTATAAACAAGATTACTAAGCTCTGAAGTGAAGCATGGACACTAGATAAAGGAAAGTATATGATAAAACAATTCTGTTTAAAATCACCTTGTTGTATTATTTTGTATTATGTTACATTATAATATAATATGTTTTCCAAATAAGATGTATCGGCTACCAGCTTGCAAAATCAGACTTCCCAATCGCCCTTCCTGCCTTTGTCTGATCAATGCTGCCTATCCCAAAAACCAGACTCCCAGAACTTCTCTGGTGGTTATCTACAAGGCCCAGATGGCTATCTGTGACTGATTATCACCCAAAGGCTTTGTGAATTTGTGTAAGGATGTTTATTCAACCACCACTGCTTATGACAACAAAAATCCAAAAATTATAGATTACAACGAGAACCCACAGTATAAGAAGAGGCTGCAAACCGAGGTTGGGTGGAGTGTGGAGTGGGCGGTGACCCCTCACGTTCCCCAGGGCGCTGCTTGCTCTTTCTATATCAAATAAAGCAATCTAAATTTTGCTGAATATCGAGACTTTTGTCTCTCATTTATAACAATTTTGTGCCAAAACCCGGGCCGTCCTTGGAGCCCTGAGAGGCACTGCGATTTCGGGGAGGCGCCCCACTGCTGTGGCCCCGGTTCGTCAGTGATTCTCGGGACCCATCGACGTACAGCACCATAGAGACTGAGCAAGGAAAATCTCCCCGGAAGACCGCGGCAAAATCACCTGGAATTCTCGTGCACGAAGACCCAGACAGGAGCATGGGACTGTGAGTATCTGTGTGGTTTGGTGGGGGTGACTGTGTGCTTGCCTGAATGAGACGTGGCCTTTGCTGCGGAGCGAGAGCGGAGTCCTTCTATCCGTGTTTGCAGCATCCCGCGAGGGACCTGGCCGGTGACCGGACGAAGCGAGTGAGCACAAAGGGAGAGACTGCTTTTCTTGTCCTAGCCCAGGCAGAGGCCAGGTCCTTGCCATCCTAGCCCAGGTAGAGGCCAGGTCCTTCCCATCCTAGCCCAGGTAGAGGCCAGGTCCTTCCCATCCTAGCCCAGGCAAAGGCAGGACCCAGGGAGGGGAGGAAGGGGGAGGAAAAGAAAAGCAGATTGCAACACACCAGTCACAGAGGGAGAAGGGAAAAGCTGCTTTTCCCATCCCAGCCCAGGTAGAGGCGGGTTCCAGTCCATCCTGACCCAAGGAGAGGCAGGGGTTCGGGTGGAACACATCGGGGAGTACAAACACCTCAAGACAGTCCCTTGAGGTAAAAATGGGACAAAGAGAGAGTAAGATTCTGAGTCCCAGGGACCCACGAAGAGGTTCAAGTTCATTTGGTCTACAAGGAGACTGGGAAAATAAAGACAAAACAAGTAGCTTGCCAGAAATAGCACCAGGCAGCCCTTTGGGAGTAATATTAAAATATTGAGACACAGGGGCAATAGACAGAGGAAAAAGTAAAGAAAAATTGATTCAATATTGCATGGTGGAATGGACCAGAGAAATGATCCGTAAAGATAACCTATACTGGCCCATGTTGGGATCATTTGAGGGTTGGATTTGTCGGGCATTAAACACATATGTGGCTTGTAAAGAACCATTGAACAGAGAGGAATGTGAGTATGCTGCCCTGTGGGCAAAACAGTCCAAGCCATCCTTGATATAGACTTTAAAAGAAAAAGAGGATGAGGATAAAAAAAAGGTTACCTGGGAACCCCTCGATAATCTCCCACCTCCGTATAATACAGAAAATACAGGAGACCCCCCCTCCACGCACCCACTTCTCCTCCTGGTACTCCCACAGCTCTAAGAACTCGCTCCAGTCAAAGGAATACCAGGAGAGATAGAATCACCAGAGAGGAGGGAGATAACGACACAAAGGCTCGCCTTTACCCCCTGAGGGAAGTGCCATTAGCAGGACAACAGGCTGGATTAATTGGATTTGTAAATGTTCCCTTGAACACAGGGGAAGTGAGAAACTTTAAAAAAGAAATGGGAAAACTATTAGAAGATCCTATAGGAGTATCGGAGAGACTAGATCAATTCTTCGGATCAAGTATGTATACTTGGATGGAATTCCAATCTATATTAAGTATCCTATTCACCATGGAAGAACAGGAAATGATCAGACAGGCTGGAATGAGGGTATGGGACTGGGAACATCAGATTGGACCTAGGGGAGACCAGAAATGGCCATTAAATAATCCTAACTGGGATAATCAGAATGATGTCCATCGCCTGAATATGACGGACTTAAGATGGATACTCCTTAAAGGTATCCGAGAATCAGTTCCTAAAGGACAAAATATTAATAAAGCCTTCAGTGAACAACACAAAAAGGACTAATCCCCGACTGACTGGTTGGAGCGTCTGAGGAAAAATCTCCAAATGTACTCCGGGATAGACCCTGACACACAAGTGGGTCAGGCACTCCTCAAAACCCAATTTGTTGCTCCATCATGGGGAGATATTAGAAAGAAATTAGAAAAGTTAGATGATTGGCAAGATCGGGGGTTACAGGAATTGCTAAGAGAAGCACAAAAAGTTTATGTAAGGAGGGATGAAGAGAAGCAGAAAGTAAAAGCAAAAATCTTCATAGCTGCAGTTCGTGAAACACAGAAAGAAACCCAGCAGAAAGGGGGAGGGAAAACACAAAAACCCCCACCAAAACAAGGAAATGAAGCAGGAAATAATTCACCAAGGTGAACCTGTTTTGACTGTAACAAGAAAGGTCACATAAAGAAAAATTGTAAAGAACGGATACGGGATGAAAAAATGTTCCAGGAAGATATTGTCGTCAATGGATAGAGGGATTTAGTGAGAAAGTAAAATTTCTATATGAAAAACTTACCACTAATCGCCTAAAATGGACAGAGGTGGATGATAAAAGTTCTGAAAAGGTCAAATATGCTTTAATTCAAGCCCCTGTACTCAGTCTCCCAGACTTGGAGAGACCATTTCAGTTATTTGTAAATACCTCTGATCAAACAGCATATGGGGTACTCACCCAGGAATGGGCAGGCAGTCGAAAGCCAGTGGGATTTTATTCTAAACTGCTCGACCCTGTCAGTCGGGGTTGGCCCACACGCCTCCAGGCCCTAGTGGCCACAGCACTTTTAATTGAAGAAGCCCGAAAAATTACCTTTGGGGCACCCCTAGTGATCCACAGCCCTCATAACGTCAGGGGAATTCTGAATCAAAAAGCGGAGAAATGGTTAACTGATGCCCGAATATTAAAATATGAAGCTATTCTAATTACTTCCCCAGATTTGGAGCTAAAAGCAACTACTGCTTAAAGTCCTGCACAATTCCTATATGGGGAACTGGGAGAAAATGTAGAACATGATTGTGTGGGCGTTATAGAATTACAAAAATGAGACCTGACTTGGGAGAAGTTGAATTTAAGGATGGAGTAAAATTGTTTATAGATGGATCTTCTCGAGTGGTGGAAAGAAAACAAAAATCAGGATATGCCATAGTAGGAGGAGAAGAATTGAAATTAGTAGAATCCGGACCATTAAACACAGCATGGCCCCCTCAGGCTTGTGAACTATTTGCTCTTTATAGGGCACTGTCTTATTTAGAAGTTAAAAAAGGAATGACATATACGGATTCTTAGTATGCCTATGGCATAGTCCACACATTTGGTCAAATTTGGGAAGAAAGGGGGTTAATTAACACTCAAGGACAGGGGTTGATACATCAAGAATTAATTGTTAGAATACTAGAGGCTCTCAGGGATCCCACTGAAATTGCTGTGGTCCATATAAGAGGGCAGCAAAAAGGAACAAGCTACCATACAAGAGGGAATAATCTGGCTGACAAAGAAGCAAAAAAAGCAGCATTGAAGCAAAAACCAGTTTCTGTATTAAGTACTACAGTTAGAGATCTCAGCCCCAACCAGGAAATACAGAAGCTATTTACTGCTCAGGAAAAAGAAGCAATTAAAAAATTAAAGGCAGAACAGCATGAGAATAAATGGGTCTTACCAAATGGCAGGGAAATTTTACCTAAGACCCAGGCCAGACAAATTATTGAACAATTACACCAACAAACACATTGGGGAACCCGAGCACTAGCAGACCAATTTTTAAATTTTTTTGGATGCATCGGCATTTTTGATATTGCAAAGCAGAGCGTACAGGGTTGTTTAACTTGTCAGAAAATTAATAAAAAAGGTATGAGACAAGGTCCTTCAGGAGGACGGAAAACTGCTTACACACCCTTTGAAAGAATACAAATAGATTTTACAGAATTACCAAAAATAGGAAGGTGGAAATACTTACTAGTGATAGTAGACCAATTAACCCACTGGGTAGAGGCATACCCTGCAGCTAGGGCCACATCACAAGTGGTAGCCAAAATATTGTTGGAACACATAATCCCAAGGTATGGCCTGGTTCGAGCAATAGACTCAGACCAGGGGATGCACTTTACATCAAAGGTGCTGCAGTCACTGACCCCGGCACTGGGCATCAGCTGGGAGTATCACACACCTTGGCACCCTCAGAGTTCTGGGAGGGCTTAAAGGATGAATCAAACATTAAAACAACAGCTGTCTGAATTAATGACTGGGACTAAAATGCCATGGACAAAGTGCCTCCCACTAGCCCTGTCTAATATATGAACAATGCCCAATTCAAAACCAGGGATTTCACCATATGAAATGCTGTATGGTATGCCTTACCCTAAAGGAGTATGCCTTGATCCGACCTTCGTTCAGGACCCTTCTCTTCAGAATTACATAATAACAATCAGCAAAAACTTGGAAGAATTAAGAGAGAAGGGGATTTTAGCTCAAACTGTCCCTCGAGGATTTGCCATACATAAGATTAAGCCAGGACAACATGTGTTAATTAAAGTATGGAAAGAAGAAAATCTGGATCCAAAATGGGAAAGACCGTATTTAGTTGTGTTAACAACTGAAACAGCTGTGAGGACAGCTGAAAAGGGATGGACACATGTGACTAGAGTCAAGGGTCCTGTAACCCCTCCTACTGCAGGTTGGACAGTGACATCTGAGCCTGGAGACCTCAAAGTGCAAATTCGGAAGACTTGATGTCAATATCGGATCAATTCGTCTCGAAGGTCTCCCAATCAGGACTGAAATTCACCTGTCCCAAACCCGGGTGTAGCCCATTCATCAAGAAAAGGTGTCCATATTGTACTGAGTTGTGGTGGTGTCATTCCTATGGTGGGCATCCCCCATTGGCATTATGTGTCCAGTGTAGAAGAAATGAATGTAAGGAAACTATGAAGGTATTAATACCCTATCAGCACACGGAGAAATCGAAATTGATGATCATAACTGGTGGGAGTTATTTGAGAATGGAATAAGGAAAGAGAGCCAGAGCAGAGGTATTGGCAAGAAAGTGTCGCAAGGATTGTGTATACTGTGCTCTTACTGCTGTACCTCGTACTGGAATGTTAAAGCTAAAAGCTGGGACAAAATTAAGAAACACTACCAAAAGAGAAAGACAAAGTGGGAGAGCCCAGGACATATTCCCTGCTGCCGAGAAGATTAAACAAACCTCGGCTACTGGCAGCAACCCCGTAGGCCTTGAGGGAGGCAGAGGGATGAAAATGGTCATGGGAGTCATCCTATTGCTAATGATGATAAAAGGAAATAATGCTGATGCTTGTTCCAAGTGTCACCAGACAACTGGGTACGGGGATGCACGGTATCCACCCTTGCCTTCACACATATCAATTCGGCCTGCTATAATAAACACAACTTAGAAACTTGCACTATGATGGGAAGAAGTTACTGGGTAGCCAGCAATTTGGGAAAAGGAGGGTGGGCTCCATCAGCATACCAAAGTTGGCCAGAAGGAGAGATACACCTCTGCTTCACAAAAGAAGGTATGTGGGGATATTCAGATGAGGGAGGAGTGCAAGATCACAACAAGGAGGAATTGATAAAAAATATAACTAAAGTGTTCAAAGGAACAAGGACAAACCATGGGAGAAGTTTTAACTTGTATGAGAAAATAAAACAACAACTCAGCGAATGGGACTTACCCACCTTGGGAAAAATTTATTTGTAGAATTAATGAAAGAAATCACTACTGAACTGAACTGAACTCACTGTTGGATCTGTGGAGGAATGCAAATGACTGAACAATGGCCATGGAGGGGGGAGGGATTGGGCCCAGAGCAGTTGTTACAGTGGAATCAAACAGAAATATCGAGGGGAATCAGTAGACCTGAAGGGTGGGTTCTAAGTCATGAAGTGATAGGAGAGGTATGTATAACACGTCAGGGAACTAACTTTACCCAATATGTGGGGCACACCCCTGTAAGACTGTCCTGATTACAAATGCAAGCAATCAGTCTTGGTGGCCCAAAGCTCCAGAAGGATATTGGGGAAAGTTAAGTAAAGGTAATTGTATAAAGAACAATTTTACAGTACTCTGCTGGTACAATAAAAATAGAGCCAACCCTTATGAAGAAGTACAAAGTGTAAGGACCTATTGGCAATGACCTGAATCAGTTAAACTAAGCTAGAAAGCCCCAGATGAAATATTTTGGATCTGTGAGAAAAGAGCTTATAATACCCTGCCAAAAAGATGGAGAGGGACATGCACTCTAGGGATTATCCAGCCTGCGTTTTTTACATTACCAAAGGAAAAGGGTAATCGAGTGTTAGGAGTTCCCTTGTATGAAACTTTGTCTCGAAATCAAAGGAGCACCCACATAGGGGGAACACAAATCTGGAAGGATGATGAATGGCCCCCAGAAGGAATTATTGAATATTATGGACCAGCTACCTGGGCTCAAGATGGGAGCTGGGGCTATCGCACTCCAATTTATATGCTAAATAGAATTATCAGGCTACAAGCCGTAGTAGAAATCACTTCCAACAGGACAGCCCGAGCAATGGAATTGATGGCTAAACAACTTACCCAAACTAGAGCAGCAGTATATCAAAACCGACTGGCTCTGGACTATCTGTTAGCTGAAGAAGGGGGAGTGTGTGGGAAGTTTAATAATTCTGAATGCTGCTTAGAAATTGAAGATAATGGTGAAGTAATTACTAAAATTGCAGAAGAAATAAAACAAATAGCCCATGTACCTGTACAAACCTGGAACTCTAGACTTAATGATAATTGGTGGAATAACCTGTTGAGGGAGAACTCGGCGGAAGAAATTAGGGTTTATGTTAACATGTGCATTATTAGGACTATTGTTCATCCCTTGTCTTGTTCCAGGCTTCATTTGACAAATCCAATCAGTGGTTCAAGGAATGCAAGTTGCTACAATACCAATAGACCCTGAGAAGGCAACAAAATTAATGGCAGTAAATGAATTAAATCGAGTACAAGAGGTACTGACAAAATTTAAAGCCAGACCATGAATCAATGGGATAAAAAAAGAGAAGTGGGGAAATTGTGATAATTGATAAAAGATTCATGTTAATCACAAAAGCAGTGGGGTTTGTATAAAGCAGAATAGTAAGCTCTGAAGTGAAGCATGGACACTAGATAAAGGAAATTATATGATTAAATCATTCTGTTTAAAATCAACTTCTTAGGTTATATTATTTTGTATTATGTTACATTATAATATATTATGTTTTCCAAATAAGATGTATCAGCTACCAGCTTGCAAAATCAGACTTCCCAATAGCCCTTCCTGCCTTTGTCTGATCAATACTGCCTATCCCAAAAACCAGACTCCAGAACTTCTCTGGTGGTTATCTCCAAGGCCCAGATGGCTATCTGTGACTGATTATCACCCAAAGGCTTTGTGAATTTGTGTAAGGATGTTTATTCAACCACCACTGCTTATGACAACAAGAACCCAAAAAATTATTGAATACAACGAGAACCCACAGTATAAGAAGAGGCTGCAAACCGAGGTTGGGTGGAGCGTGGAGTGGGCGGTGACCCCTCACGTTCCCCAGGGCGCTGCTTGCTCTGTCTATATCAAATAAAGCACTCTAAATTTTGCTGAATATCGAGACTTTTGTCTCTCATTTATAACAACCTGGGGAAGGGAAGCATCCAGGGAGAGCTCCGAGCCCCTTGCAGGGCCTGAAGAGGCCCCAGGAGAGCTGGGGAGGGACTGGGAGCGCCCGGAGCTGCTCCCAAAATGGCGGCGTGACCCCGGCCCCTCCCCCACCCCGCCCTCACACCTGCCGCCCACACCCCAGGCCCGAGCCACGCCCCTTTTGCCACCCTCCTCCCGACCAATCAGATCGCTCGCTCACGGCCTGGCCACGCCTCCTCTCTGTGTCCTCACAATGTGGAACGCTGCTTGCTCCGCCCACAACCCTGGTTCTCGACTCCCATTGGCTGTCGCAAAGGCGGGTGGGGCTTGTTCTGGGTATATAAAGAGGGGCGGTGGGCCCCTTTGGATCAGTTCGGGATCGGGAGCAGCGGCGGCAGGAGGAGGAGGAGGAGACCCCGGCGAGGGGCCCCGAGGAGCGCTCCGGGAGGACACCCACGGGGCGGGGGGAGATCGGCATCGTCTACCGGGCAACGATGGGCGCGGAGACCCCACCGATGGCTCCGCTCCACGGAGACCACCCCACCCATCACCAAGGCGAGCACAGACACCACCCGGCCCCTCCCAGGAATGGGAAAGGGCGCGGTGATGTCCTGACCTCTCTTCCCATCTGCACACAGGATGAGGATGGACAGGACGGAGACAGCCCGGTACTCCCCTTGGATTGAGGAGGGCGGACAGCGGGGCGAGCATCCGCCCTGGGGCCACGATGAGGGACACCGGAGTGAGGGCCCCGGACACGGCCCGGGGCGTCCCCCGCGTGGAGTGCGGATGGCGAACACCGGGGCGAGGACGACGGAGAACGACGGAGACGCCGCGCCCCCGATTCCCCCCGGTTCCTCCCCTGGGTAAGGCGGACGGACACCGGCCGGAGCTTCCCCGCGGGGCGAGGACGACGGAGACACCCCGGTACGAGGAGGCGCCCCGGGCTGCCAAAGCTGAGGTGGACGGGGACCACCCGGGTCACCCCCTGACCTCTCGTCCCCACACAGGACCAGGATGGAGACGATCCCGCCCCCATAGCGGAGGAGCGGCAACGACGGGCGCGGAGACCCCACCAGAGACTGCTCCGCTCCACAGAGACCACCCCAGCCATCACCCAGGTGAGCACAGAAACCACCCGGCCCCTCCCCGCAATGGCAAGGGGGTGGACATGGCCTCACTCCCCTCCCATCCCCACGCAGGATGGGCATGGACACGACGGACACACCCCGCTCCTGCCAAGGGCTGAGGACGGCGGGCACCCCCAGAGCATCCCCGGGGCCAGGACGGCGGAGACACCGCCCCCAGCGCCCCCCGGGGCTCCCCCACAATGAGCAGGCGCCCCGGCCTGCCAAAGGTAAGGACAAAATAAAATGGGCAACAATCACATCCAGTGCTGTGCCTGATCTTTGCTTTCCCAACGACTCCCTCGCCACCCAAACCAACCACAAAGCCCCCGCCTGCCCCCTGCCACAGGAGGATGGAGACCCCCGGCCCTCGGCCGGCCGGGGAGCACGGATGGCCCGGCCTTGTGTCCATCCTCCTCCTCCTCCCTGGGTACTCCTGAGGCTCTTCAGTCCTCTCCTGGCAGGCAATGAGCGGGGCTGGGGGGGTCTGTGGCTGTGTCATGCCTGGGGATGCTCGGGGCGCTCACCCCAAGGGAGAGGGACAGAGACCCCCTGGCCCTACAGGCATTTCCCAGGCCCAGAGGGATGGAGACCCCTCGAGCATCCCTGCGGCCCTGGCCCACATAAAACTGGCACCAGTCCCACTGGAAGCTGGAATTATGATCCCAAGGCCTGAGTTCTGACCCTCAGCATTGAGCTGAAATTGTGACCCCAAATGGGAGCTGTAACCCCGAACTGCAGTTCTGACCCTGAAACTTAAATTGGATTTTTGTCCCTGAGCCCTGAGATGTGTCCCTGAATCCTGAGATGAAATTCTGATTCCAAGCTGGACTTGTGATGTCCAGGCTTGAGCTGCAAGTGTGACCCAGAATTGGAGCTCTGACCCTAAATTGAAGTTCTGAGTCTTAAATTGCAATTTTGTCTCTGAGCCAAAATTGTGCCCCTGTGTCCTGAGCTAGGACAGAGAACTCAAAGTGGAATTATGACCCAGAGCCTTGAGCTGGAATTGTGATTCCAAACTGGAATTGTGACCTCATATCTCTGGTGGGGTTTTGTGCTCCCTTTGGCATCCCTGAGACTGCTTTTGCAGCCCTCAGCGACAGAGCAAATTCCCCAGCCTTGCCCAGACAGAATTGTGGTCGCCGGTGAGCTCTCAGACCAGTGGGGAGAAGAGACCAGCATATGCAGAGAGGCACAAAGCCATGCTTTATTCTTTGAAGGCATCCTATCTAGCATATACCCAGGGCTATTGTTTTACAGGGGTTTTTATAACTTTTGAGGGTTTTACAATTTGCACCAATTACCAAGGGAATGCTACTTTCTAACCAATCCCTGAGGGATTTTACATTCAAAGCTGGCCTATGGATACTAAAAGAAAATGAATCACTAAAATTGGAGATAGATAAGAGGGTCTTCCAAAGGGGGGAAGCTAGATTGCTTTTGTATTCATCATTTCAGAAGCCATTAAATATCTCTAAGCTATGATTTTCCAAGGAGCTTGTTCTGAGGATGCAGGGAAATTTTCTTCTGTGTTTTCTGCTCCCTCCACAACATCAGACTGGAATTGTGACCTCAGACTGGAATTGTTGGACACATATTGAGAATGTTAGAAAATTACAGCCTGAAAAATATTCCAGGCTGGGGCTTCTCAGCTCTGTTCCCTGCTGATAAGCTGGTCCAGCTCAAGACTAGGGAGAATTACTCCCAGGGTGATAATTTGGTCAAAATAAAAAAGAATTAGTAACAAGATAGAACAGCTGTTGTGGAGTGTGAGCAGGCCCTGGGAATGGGGTGTCTTCTCTCTGAACCAATCACCTTTTCTCTGCTCTTGGAACTGCGAGTCATGCTATGAAAGCAAGTGTGTATCTGAATAAACTTGGCACTTTTTTCCTATCATGAAAGATGACCATGTAGCTGTGCATCTTATTTCTGCTGCACTTAAAGGGTTAAAACCCTTTTCCACGGCTACAAATTGTGCCCTCCAGCCTTGAGCTGCAATTGTGATTCCGAACTGGAATAGTGACCTCAAACTGGACTTGTGACTTCAAGACTTGAGCTGCAAGTATGACCTCAGACTGGAATTGTGAGTCAGAACTGGAATTGTGATTCTGAAATACAATTGGGATTCCAAACCGGAATTGTGACCCCAGACTGGAATTGTGACCCCATGTCTTGGTTTGAAAGACAGGTATGGTCTAAGGAAAGGCAGGAGCCCCTTTTCTGCGATGCAGAGTGCAACCCCCCTCCGTTTTAATTATTTTAGGTCCAATTCAGACACCTTCAGGCAGGAGATATGGGGATAAGAATAACAGTTCTTTACTGGTATCTAACAAGGCAGAAAACAACAACAGGTATAAAAAATTGGCAACAGAACAGTCTAGCTCTGCTCCAGTCCCTTCTGGCCGCAGGCCGTGTCCCTGTGCTGTTACCGGTGCTGTGGGGGCAGGGCAGGTCCCGCGCAGTTGAAGAGGGCTGGGTGATGGCGGCCGCGGCCCAGGGGTGAGAGGGGATGGGGAAAGTGACTCCCCCCTCACGGTGTCGGTCGTGGTGCTCAGCAGAGTGTCCGGAGATAGTAGGGTGAGGTGGGAGAGCAGCAGAGCGATGTCCAAAGGCAGGGGGCGTGGATCTCAGTGCTGGGATGGCAGGGGAAGATGCCAGAGCAGAGCCCAGGTTGTCTTCCCACTCCACGAGCCAAGCGAGAGAGCCCCGCTCCAGACCCCCCTATCCCACCTTTCCTTTCCCGGTTCCCCCCTCCTCCCCATCCAGCCACCCCCCTACGAGAGAATATTATCTGTCGTTTTAAGGTGTAGCCACAATTACTTAGCATAACAATGGGAGAAATTCCACAGAAAGAAAAGCGAAGCATTCAACCCCCAACATTATCCACCCCTGAATTTCTCCCATACTAATATGCTATATCAAATTAAACTGTTACATTATATATACATACATGCAGTTAGAGACATAGGCAGAGTACTATAGGTATTTCACCCTAAAACAAGGTCTCCTTGGGGTATGCATCTGGTCTCTCCATTCTTTTGCATCACCCACCAGGTGCAACCTGGTCCTTGAGCGAATACAACTCCATGGATGGGATTGTCTTTGCTGGAGGCAGGATTCACCCAAACAGTTTTTCCTAGCATACCTCTCATGTGTACCACTGGAACCTTATCTCCATTCGATATTCCCAAGGGCTCAGATTGGGCAGGGCCTGCTCGGTTAGTGGAACCTCGGGTGTTCACTAACCAGGTGGCCTTTGGTAGATTAATCTCCCAGTTCTTGAAAGTTCCCCCACCCAGTGCCTTCAAGGTGGTTTTAAGCAGGCCATTGCACTGTTCAACTTTCCCTGCAGCTGGTGCATGGTAGGGGATATGGTACACCCACTCAATGCTGTGTTCTCTAGCCCAGGTGTTGATAAGGCTGTTCTTGAAATGAGTCCCATTGTCTGACTCAATTCTCTCAGGGGTACCATGCCTCCAAAGACCTTGTTTTTCCAGGCCCAGGATGGTGTTCCGAGCAGTGGCATGAGGCACAGGGTAGGTCTCCAACCATCCAGTGGTGGCTTCCACCATGGTCAGTACATAGCGCTTGCCCTGGCGGGTTTGAGGCAGTGTGATGTAGTCAATCTGCCAGGCCTCTCCATACTTATATTTGGCCCATCGCCCCCCATACCAGAGGGGCTTCACCTGCTTGGCTTGCTTGATGGCAGCACACGTCTCACAGTCATGGATAACTTGAGAAATACTGTCCATGGTTAGATCCACCCCTCGGTCTCGTGCCCACTTATAGGTGGCATCTCTGCCCTGATGGCCTGAGGCATCATGGGCCCATCGAGCCAGGAACAACTCTCCCTTGTGCTGCCAGTCTAACTCTGTCTTCGACACCTCTATCTGTGCAGCCTGATCTACCTGCTCATTGTGTCGGTGATCCTCATTAGCCCGACTCTTGGGGACATGGGCATCTACATGACGGACTTTCACAGGCAGCTTCTCTACCCGGGGGCCAATGTCTTTCCATTCATTGGCAGCCCAGATTGGTTTTCCCCTACGTTGCCAGTCAGCCGTTTTACACCTTTCCAGCCAACCCCACAGAGCATTGGCTACTATCCATGAATCAGTGTAAAGGTAGAGTTTTGGCCACTTCTCTCTTTCAGCAATGTCCAGGGCCAGCTGAACAGCTTTGAGTTCAGCAAGTTGACTCGATCCACCTTCTCCTTTGGAAGCTGTGCGACCTGTCGTGTGGGGCTCCATACGGCTGCTTTCCACTTCTGGTTCATCCCCACGATGTGGCAGGAACCATCAGTGAAAAGAGCATAGCATGTTTCATCTGCTGGCAGTTGGTTATACGGTGGGGCTTCTTCAGCCCGGGTCACTTGTTCCTGTTCCTCTTCGTCAGCAAGGCCAAAGTCTTCCCCTTCCGGCCAGTTGGTAATTATCTCCAAAATCCCAGGATGATTCGGGTTTCCAATACGGGCACGTTGTGTGATGAGGGCAATCCATTTACTCCATGTGGCGTCAGTGGCATGGTGGGTTGAGGGAAACTTTCCTTTGAACATCCACCCCAGCACTGGCAGTCGGGGTGCCAGGAGGAGTTGTGTTTCCGTGCCAACCACCTCTGAGGCAGCTTGGACCCCTTCATAGGCGGCCAAGATCTCCCTCTCCGTTGGAGTGTAGTTGGCCTCGGACCCGCTGTAGCTTCGACTCCAGAATCCCAGTGGTCGCCCTCGAGTCTCCCCAGGCACCTTCTGCCACAGGCTCCAGGACAGACCATGGCTCCTGGCAGTAGAGCAGAGCACGTTCTTCACATCTGGTCCCGTCCTGACTGGGCCAAGGGCTACTGCATGAGCAATCTCCTGCTTGACCTGGGCAAAGGCTTGCTGCTGCTCAGGGCCCCAGTGGAAATCGTTCTTCTTGCGGGTGACCAGGTAAAGAGGGCTCACAATCCGGCTGTACTCAGGAATGTGCATTCTCCAAAAGCCTATGGCACCTAGGAAGGCTTGTGTTTCCTTCTTGTTGGTTGGTGGGGACATTGCAGTGATCTATTGATGACCTCACTGGGGATCTGGCACCGTCCATCTTTACTCCCAGGAACTGGATCTCTTGGGCAGGCCCTTTGACTTTGCTCTTTTTAATGGCTAAGCCGGCTCCCAGCAGAATCTGAATGATCTTTTCTCCTTTCTGAAATACCTCCATTGCCATGTCCCCCCACACAATGATGTCATCAATGTACTGCAGATGTTCTGGAGCTCCACCCTTCTCCAGTGTAGCCTGGATCAGCCCATGACAGATGGTGGGGCTGTGTTTCCACCCCTGGGGCAGTCGGTTCCACGTGTATTGCACACCCCTCCAGGTGAAAGCGAACTGAGGCCTGCACTCTACTGCCAGAGGAATGGAGAAAAATGCA
Source organism: Sturnus vulgaris (assembly GCF_052056855.1). NCBI lineage: Eukaryota > Metazoa > Chordata > Aves > Passeriformes > Sturnidae > Sturnus > Sturnus vulgaris. The sequence continues at coordinate 2,628,237 of NC_142270.1, read as the reverse complement.
TTGGCGATGTCAATGGTGGCGTACCACTTTGCTGCCTTGGACTCCAGCTCGTACTGCAGTTCCAGCATGTCTGGCACAGCAGCGCTCAGTGGTGGAGTCACTTCATTCAATGCATGATAGTCCACTGTCAATCTCCATTCTCCTTCAGATTTACTCACAGGCCAGATGGGGCTGTTGAAGGGTGAGTGGATTTTGCTGACCACCCCTTGGCTCTCCAGCTCATGGATCATGGATCATCTTGTGGATGGGGATCACGGCATCTCGATTCGTCCGGTACTGCTGGTGGTGCACTGTTGAGGTAGCAATTGGCACCTGTTGCTCTTTCCCTCTGAGGAGTCCCACTGCAGATGGGTTTTCTGATAGCCCAGGCAGGGTGTTCAACTGCTTAATGCCCTCTGCTGCCACAGCAGCTATTCCAAAAACCCACCTGAGTCCCTTTGGGTCTTTGTAATAGCCGTTCCTGAGGAAGTCTATGCCTAGGATACATGGTGACTCTGGGCCAGTCACAATTGGATGTTTCTGCCACTCTTTCCCAGTCAGGCTCACCTCAGCCTCCAGCAAAGTCAATTCCTGAGATCCCCCCGTAACCCCAGCAATTGAAACAGGTTCCTCCCCGACATGTCCCGATGGTTTTAATGTACACTGTGAACCAGTGTCAACCAATGCTCTGTGTTCCTGTGGCTCTGATGTGCCAGGCCATCAGATCCACACCGTCCAAAAGATCCGGTTTTCCCGTGCCTCTCCCTGGCTAGAGGCAGGGCCCCTCTAGCCCTGGTTATTATTTCTCTCCTGGGCATACATACTGGAGGTTCCTTCAAGGGGATCTGACTGATCATCCTCCCTTCTGTAATACCCTGCACCTTGGTCATGGGAGGCTGAGGCTACCATCACTTTAGTGGAGTTCCCTCTGTTGGTGTTCCCCTCCCTGAGTTGCCGCCCCCATGCTGCCAGGACAGAAGTGGGTTTCCCATCCCACCTTCTCATGTCTTCCCTGTGGTCACGTAGAAAAAACCACAGGTCAGCACGTGGGGTGTACCCTCTCTCCCTAGCTGGGGGGCATTGGGCTATACTTTTGGGGTCCATGACTCGCACTGGTGCTTCACTGATCTTCCTCACCTCTTCCCTTATCTCCTTCATCTCCTCCTTAAACTCCTCTCTGAGGTCCTTAGCCACAGCAGACACATGAGCCTGCACTGGGCCAGCCATCATACTCTGATAATTCCTGAGCCTGTTGGCAACAGAACCCACTGTCACTTGGTTGGTATCAGCATCAATCATTGCAATAAAGGGGGTATATTGAGATGGGCCCAGGTTTGCCAGATTCCACAACATCTGCCCTGTGCACCTGACCTTGTCAGGGTCATTGTCATGCTGTCCATCCCTCCCAAAGAGCACCTCCAGCACTGCCACTTCTCTCAGCTTTTGGATCCCTTCCTCAAGGGTATTCCAACGCGTTCTCTGGTGGTGCTTCTGCATTCTTTCCCTGTGGACAAATCTCTCTCTCACAGTCATTAAAAGTCGCTCCCAGAGGGAAAGGAGACCTGTCTCCCTTACAAATACCTGGTCCACACCTGAGTCCTGGGTCAAGGCTCCCAAATTCCTTGCCTCAGTACCATCCAGTTGCACACCTGTACCCATAAGGTCCCAGACCCGCAGTAACCAGGTTGTAAAAGGCTCACGGCCCCGCCGTACAATGTCTTTTCGCAGGTTACGGAGACTCTCGTATGACAGGGACTCGGTGATGATCTCAACTTCTGGCTCCCCTGCTGCTTGTGAGGGGCCCCCTTCCTGACCCTTATTATCTAGGTGCCTTGTTTTCATCTTAGACTTCCTAGTTTCCACAGGGGCAACTGCTGCTGGCTGTGAATGCCCTTGCAGTTCATCCAGAACCTGGACAGATGTAACATCTGTGGGTCCCACTGCTGCACCATCAGAGTCTCCCTCTTTAAGGCAGGGGGAGGGTTTCTCACCAGCTGGGGAGAGGTACTCCTTAAGCATCTGGCCCATCTCACGTATCTCCTTCGCTAGCACCCCCACCCATTCTGGGTGGTTCCTTTCCGAGGTGGGCTGTGGGGCAGGGTCAAACTCTGGGGTAATATCCCGAGTCTCTGGGATAGGATCAGGCTCTGGGGTAACCTCCCTAGTCTCTGGGACAGGATCAGGCTCTGGGGTAACATCACTAATCCCTGGGGTAGGTATCAGGGTTGTTATCCAAGTCAATCTCCCCTTATCTCTGAATGTTAGATAGAACAGGTTTAACAGGGATATAAGCAACACTAGCCACAATATAATGTCATTAGCATTTAAAGTGGATTGGAACCCCTTGAAGACTGGTGGGGTGAACTTCAAAAACCCTGTGATGGGTTGAGAAAAAATTTCACCTGCTGCCACTTCCTCACAGTAAGTACCATTATTGAAGTAGCCCCAGAAACACACACTTAGAGTGTGATAGCTCTGAATCCATGTGGCCATCTTCCAGAGAAAATTAAAAATCCATGAATTCCTCAACTGATCAACCCACATAATAAACTGGATAATAGCCACAGTAACCTTGGTTATGAAACTCATGTTTAAAAAAAGGGCTTGCAAATGGGAGAGATATAGCAGTGACCACATGGAGGCCAATCCAGGGTAAGCTGGACAGCATGGTGTCACCTACCACAAGCTTGGGTAATTTAAGAACTGTTATCCCCTTTTCTACCCCTCTCTCAATGCCCTCAGCAATGCCCCACGTTGGGCGCCAAAATCTGTCTTGGTTTGAAAGACAGGTATGGTCTAAGGAAAGACAGGAGCCCCTTTTCTGCGATGCAGAGTGCAACCCCCCTCCCTTCTAATTATTTTAGGTCCAATTCAGACACCTTCAGGCAGGAGATATGGGGATAGGAATAACAGTTCTTTACTGATATCTAACAAGGCAGAAAACAACAACAGCTATAAAAATTGGCAACAGAACAGAGTAGCATAGCTCAGTTCCAGTCCCTTTTGGCCAAGGCCCTCTCTCCCTGCGCTCAGTTACCGGTGCTGTGGGGGCAGGGCAGGTCCCGCGCAGTTGAAGAGGGCTGGGTGATGGCGGCCCCAGCCCAGGGGTGAGAGGGGATGGGAAAGTGACTTCCCCCTCACGGTGTCGGTCGTGGTGCTCAGCAGAGTGTCCGGAGGTAGTAGGGTGAGATGGGAGAGCAGCAGAGCGATGTCCAAAGGCAGGGGGCGTGGATCTCAGTGCTGGGATGGCAGGGGAAGATGCCAGAGCGGAGCCCAGGTTGTCTTCCCACTCCACGAGCCAAGCGAGAGAGAGAGCCCAGCTCCAGACACCCCGTCCCACCTTTCCTTTTCCGGTTCCCTCCCACTCCCCCTCCAGCCAGCCCCCTACGAAAGAACATTATCTGTCGTTTTAAGGTGTAGCCACAATTACTTAGCATAACAATGGGAGAAAATTCCACAGAAAGAAAAGGGCTTAATTCAATCTCCAACACCTCCCTGTTGTGGTTTTTACTTATCCCTTCACAAAATGACTGAGAATTCCACTGTAACAGATAAAGCTGCATTTTATGCTCTATTAGCTAAGTATAGCGCCAGACCGTCCCAAGGTGGGGAGGAATGGGCGAACAATAATTGGTTTAATCTGGAGAATGTGATTGATAGAATATATTCTTTGCAACATGAGTCAAAGTTCAAACTGGGCAAAAATAAAACCATGCTCTGCTCAGTTTTAGGAGCTTGTCTTACGGCAGCTATAGAAACTCACTCTGAGCGCAGAAATGAGGAATGAACAATTATAGACTCTCTAGAAAATCTTGTTCAATTTTTGCAAAAACAATTAGATCAAGAAAGGAATGAGAACCATTTGTTGCTAGATGAAAATAATTTGTTAAAAGCTGCCTTAAGAGAAGAATGGGACAAAAATTCAACGCAGGGTGTAACACCAAAAGAAACACAGGAGAAGGAAGCTATTCACATCAATCCAATACACTGTCAAAAAGACCTAATTTTGAAGAAAAATTGTGGGCAACACTGCTGCCCCAACTTGAAACCTGTGATTAAAATAGAATATGATTATATCAGTGATGCACCCCCCGAGCAACCTTCTCCACAGGTTCTGGGCAGTGTACCAGAGCAAACTTCTCCACAAGTTCTGAACAATGTACCAAATCAATCTCCTGCACAGGCTCTGGGAGTTGAGCCAAAGCAGTTCACCTGCACTGGGCTTTCCCAAGGGTCTGAACATTCCCCCACTTCGGCCCATCACACTTTAGCCCAGGAATTAGAAAAGATACCCAAACCTGATGATATTCTGGTGGGAGGGGATGAAATAAAAGTAGTGGGGGATACCCAACAGAAAATAATCTCTCATTTGGAAAACCCTGATTTGCAAATTTCCTCAGAGAAAATTCAAAAACCTTCTCAGGAGGTGAAGCTTTTGGGAATTTGGTGGAACGGAAGTATGACATGTATTCCACCTGATACTTTAACCTCTCTGGATCAAATTAAATTGCCTGAATCCAGGAAAGAGATCCAACAGGCTCTAGAATTATTAGTGTTCTGGAGAAAACACATCACAGTCACTATTGAGACCCCTCCCCCTGACGGGGTGGCCCAAAGATCCTCAGTTGGGAAGTGGTATGCCCAGATAAAACATTACTGTAACATCTTCTCAGTGATAGAAAGAGCTGTAAAAAATCTGGCAATACAAGAAACAGAGAGTTTGGCTAATAGCCATGACAAACCTGCCTTGGTAATTAAAGTAGCCACTCCTTTCTCCCTGGAACAATCAGCAAATTCTTGGTTCACTGATGCTTTTGCCAAACGAGAGGGAAAGGTGGGGAAATACAGGGCAGTAGCCCTCCCCACTTCTGCTGGTGAACAAATTATTACTGAGGGAGAAGGCAGCTCTCAGACCCGTGAGCTGACAGTTGTTTGGAGTGTTTTCCGACTTGAGGTACAGAATATCTCTCTTGTTTTCCTCTACACTGACTCCTATGCTGTGTTTAAAGGAGGTACAGAGTGGCTTCCTTTTCAGTAGCAAAATGATTGGGAAGTTAACAGAATTCCAGTCCACGCTACACACTGGATACCCAACCACCGGTTGTGCTGAGCCCTATGGCAAGAGACATAACCGGTGTTGTGGGAACAGGATTGGGAATTTTGAATAGCATCGATTTGGAAGTACTAATGAATAAATTGGCTACCACAGCTGGCGATGTAACCAAATTACAACGGCCCTGCAAACAGCCTTAACAGCTTTGGGGACCCAACAATGGTTGTTATCAAACATATTACCAAGTTGGGAAAAGGTAAACGTAAATGACCACAAATTGATAATCGATGCACTTGGTGCTACTCAAAATAACATCTCTCTGGCTCTCAGTTGTATCCAGGCCCAGTTGTGGATGCAGTCAGTTGCTGCTTTAATTATAAGAGAAGGTGAGGAAGGCACTTTTCCCACTGAAATTCGAAAAATAGTCTGGGACAGTGCCACTGATTTTGAAAAGGAATTCCAGTCCTGGAGGAACTTAGTAAATTTTACCTATGATCCCAGCACAAACACTGCCACAGCCTTTGTACTGACAATTTGTAATGCTTCAGTGCATTCAATATTCCCCATCATTGCCTTAGGGTTGTGTAGAGAGCCTGGTGCAGGAATGGCTGGAAGAAAAAGGCCATAGTCAGATCAACTTGGTGAGGCTAGCAAAGCAGGCCTCAGTCTCAGGGATACAGTGTCCTTGAGATAAGGAAGGCACGCAGAATTGAGAAAAACATGAATGCCGAAGTGCTTAGCTAAGCAGCACATCTAGACCAATGAGGAGCTAAGATTTTGCACTATGCATGAGCTAATTAAGCATTGTATTTAATCGCCACTCTGCGTATCAATAAACGAGACTTTGCTGATGACCATATGGTGTCCGCGTCTCCCTTCTCCGACAAATGGTGAACCCCGACGTGCCTCCGTCGCTGAAAAAGAAAACGGGGGAGAACGCGCCACGGTCGGTGAAGTAGAGTTGGGGCCTGCTGCAACCGGGTTGGTGTCAAACGACGTAGGGAAGACACCCCCAGGAGCTACAAAGGTGGTCCTGGGCTATACGTGCTGCCGAAGCCGGAGAGTTGCAACAGCGCTGACGACAAAAAATGGACAGGCAAGCAGCATATGATTTATTTATAGTACATATAGATAAGCTAGGGTTAAAAGAGATTAATCCCAGGAAGGACATACCGGGGTTGTTAGCCTGGGGTTATGCTAAAGGTTTATTCTCTAATCCTCACACCGTGCATGATTTGAATGAGTGGCGTAAGTTAGGGGATGCACTGTGGGAGGCGGTATTAGAGGATGATAAAACAGCAAAAAAGCTGGGAAAGATCTGGTGGGTAGTTCATAACGCGCTACTGAAGCAGCAGGCGGAGAGAAGGGCGGCTCGGGAGGCAGTAGAGGCATATAAAAGAAATGCTCAGTATGGCGATAATGAGCCCCGAGCACCCAGCACGACCAGAGTAGAAATACCTGTCGCTGGGGGGGTGGCAGGAATGACGGACATGGCCAGCTGCGCTTGGCCCTCGGCACCCCCCTTAGAAGAGCTTGAGGAGGATTCCGCCGCGGCGGCGGAGACAATTGCAGAAGGCGGAGTAACCCCGCCTTCCGAGGGCGAAGGGCCCCAGACCAACGGCGAAAAATCCCCTTGCCGGGCTAAGCCTAGCGCCCCTAAGCCCGCCGTGGAGCCAGCTCCGGTCCCTAGGGCGGAAAGCGACCTGTGGGAGGAGATGGCAAGACGGCGGGGGGAGGCGTGGAGTATGCTAGCCAGACACGGCTTGGAGACTGGGGACGAGGGCGCTGTTGACGCAGCGAAAGCCTGGGCTTTTCCCGTCACGTATACACAGGGAATAAATCAACAGGGACAAGCCGTCCAAGTGGGAGCGTATTCGCCCCCCGACTGGAAGCTGCTAGCCCAGCTGAGACAGACAGTGAGTCAGTTTGGTTTCCGGAGTGAGCCAGCCAAGCAAATGCTAGATTTCTTGTTCGATACATACCTGCTGTTGCCAAATGATATGAGAAGTATAGTGAAACTGATTTTCACGCAACATCAGCAGTTGCTATTTAACGCCCACTGGCAGGCTCTTGTTCAGGAGTCAGTTGCAGTACAGAGGGGCCCGGGAGATCCGTTAGCTGGAATTACCATAGACGAACTAATGGGATTGGGTCAATACCGCAGGACAGAGGCTCAAATGATTTCAGGACCCGACAAGGTTAGGGAAGCCATGCGTCTAGTAAGGAGTGCCATCGATCAGGTCAAGGATAGCTCAGGCATACCCATGTATATGGAAATAAAGCAGGGAAGGGATGAATCCTTTGGGGACTTTGTAGATAAGGCTGCTGCTGCTATTGAAAAGGCAGGAGTCCCAGAGTATATGAGAGGGGCGCTGCTAAAGCAATGTGCGTTGCAGAATAGCAATGAGGCAACAAAAAGGGTATTATCTACTTTGGGGGCCAATTGGACGATAGAAGAGGCATTGGAAAGGATGGCACTACAGCCGACAGGGGCGCAGGTTTTCTTGGTTAATGCACTAAAAGAATTAGGCTTGGGACTGCAGAAACAAGCCGAGTCCACACAGTCACAGGTGTTAGCCGCTCTTGCTCCGCTCCGTGCTTCTACGGCAGCCCCGGCCCCATCGAGCGACCACCGGCCTCCTTCGGCGTGATGCTATAGATGCGGAAGCGGAGGCCACTTCCGACGGGACTGCCAAGCCTCAGGAGTGTGGTGCCAAAACTGCCAGAGCAACACGCACAACACGTCAGCTTGCCGCCGCAAGTCGGGAAACTCCCGGCGGACCGCGCCCGGACACAAGTAGCCGCCGTGACATCAGCGCCATCTCCTGTCTTCAGCCAGCCACTACAAGGAGCCTGGGACTCGACCTGGCAGCCGCTATAAAGACATCTTTGCTGACAGCACGCCCCACCAAAATCCCAACTGGAGTTCGTGGCCCGGTGATCATCAAAGGACAAGCTTTTGGAGGACTAATAGTGGGACGCTCTTCAAGCCCCATTGTAGGACTGTTTGTACTACCTTGCTTGATAACTTGCTTACAAAATTTTATTCAAAAGACTGTTAGCAAAGCTTGACATGCCACTCTTTTAGCTCAAAAAGAAAACGGGGGAAGTGTAGAGAGCCTGGTGCAGGAATGGCTGGAAGAAAAAGGCCATAGTCAGATCAACTTGGTGAGGCTAGCAAAGCAGGCCTCAGTCTCAGGGATACAGTGTCCTTGAGATAAGGAAGGCACGCAGAATTGAGAAAAACATGAATGCCGAAGTGCTTAGCTAAGCAGCACATCTAGACCAATGAGGAGCTAAGATTTTGCACTATGCATGAGCTAATTAAGCATTGTATTTAATCGCCACTCTGCGTATCAATAAACGAGACTTTGCTGATGACCATATGGTGTCCGCGTCTCCCTTCTCCGACAGGGTTGAACCATGATGGAGCTATTCTCTATTCTTTCGAGCATAGGGAATGGGCCTGTCAAATTGGTGGGAGGTGGCAAACTGTCCATTTGGAAACTTGCATTGTCCGGGAACAACAAGGGTTTATCTGCGAAAGTAATGCAATCAGAGCTCAAGATATCTGCTTGGACACAGAACAGAATGTTTGTAACTTTGAAATTCATCCAAATGAGATTCCTGAAACTGTACTGGTATATATAGGCAATGGATGTGCATGCTTTAGAACTGCTTGTGATAGTGTTTTTATAGAAAATTTGGTACTGAATACTAAAAATCATTCAAACTTTTGTGTCTGTAACTTCACTAGGATTTCAGGATGTGATTTTACCTATGTAGCCCCAGTTACTTCTCACCATCTTTTGCAGTCAAATTACACACTGATCCACCATCTATTGCCAACTCCAATTGGAATGAACCTCCCTTTGGTGAAGCAATTGTTGCTCCACCAAGATCTGATCGAAATTTTGGAGAAGATCAAGAAAAACGGACAGAAAACTCTAATAGCTGTTCATCACAATGTGGAAAATATACATCGTGTTTTGGAAAGGGTAAAGACAGATGCTAAACACAGGTGGTGGGATAATCTATTTGGGTGGTCACCTACTGCTACAGGTGTCCTGAACAAATTGTGTCATCCCACTATTGTTCTTTTGATTTTGGTTTTAATTGGTTTTGTTTTATCAGCAATTCTATACATTATGACTTAGAGAATAACGAAACGATTAACACAATTGGCATCTGTGACAGATGTATCCAGATCGGTTACTGCTGACATCCCTAGGGTTATTGACACAAGGTTTCAAATAAGATAAAATATGATTTTTAATTAGAATTGTTTAATCAAAAAACTTACTCTAAGAAAAAAATTTTATTTATTTCTAATCAAAATTGAAAAAATTTAAAGAATTGAACAAATTGTTTGAAATTTTTAGCAATCAAAAAAAAAAAATTGAATATAATTAATCTGTTTTGTTTTCCCTTTTCTCCTTTTCCTTATCATGTCCCTTATCTTTTTCCTACTCTCCTGTCTCTGTTTTCCGGGATATGCTACCAACGGGGACGAGTCCTGAAGACGCCACAACTGAAGACTTCACCACAACTCTACAAAGGGGCGCTCTTGACGACGATCGTGAGTCACGGGGTGGTGTAAGGGTCGGTCCCAAGTTCCCCTCGGTTTTGCCTCCAGAATGTCCCAAAGAGACCTCGAGGACCCCACCCAGGCTGACTCCCAACAATGGTTTACTGGCCAGGCCGAGGTGGATGCTCGTGACTGTGTGCTGGTGTATTGTGTTCACTGGACTGTGCTGTCATGGCACCAACCAGAGGTTGTGTTGTACCAACTGAGGACTGCTTGACCTCACCTGTCTCCTGCAGCACCACACAATGGTCCATAAATCTCCCCACCTCTTGGCCAGAGGCCACTCGCTTTGGAGAAGGACTATAAAGAGCGACCCTCTGGAAAAGACCTTTTAAGATCTCTCCACTGATGAAGATCCCTGAGATCTCCCCACGGACGAGGACTCGTCTATCGGATGACCCGTGAGGACGCCCGTCTCGTCTGTTGGTAACTATTTTCCCATCCCTTCCTTTCCTTCCCCTTTTCCTATACTTCTTTTCCTACACCTCTCCCTTTTACTGTAACTGAATTGTTGGCATTTGATGAAATGGATTGCTGTTGTTGAATAAACTGTTTTTCTGCTGTTGAATAAAATGATTTTGTTCCCTGCATTTTGCCTGTTTGCACCTAGATGATCAAAAGAACTACAACGACCCCCGCTCTGCATTAATAGCGGATCGTGACAAATTGTGACCTCAATCCTTTAACTGCAATCGTGATTCCAAACTGGAATTGTGACCTTGGACTGGAATTGTCACCTCAATCCTTGAACTGCAATTGTGATTCCAAACTGGAATTGTGACCTAAAGCCTTAAAATGCAGTTGTGATTCTAAACTGGATTTGGGACTTCAGACTGGAATTGTCACCTCAAGCCTTGAACTGCAATTGTGTTTCCAAACTGGAATTGTCACCTCAATCTAGAATTTTGACCTCAAGCCTTGAAATCCAATTGTGAGTCCAAACTGGAATTGTTACTTAAGGCAGGAAGTCTGATCTCAGTCCTTAACTACATTTTTGATTCCAAACTGGAATTCTGACCTCAGAATGGAATTGTGACGTGAAGACTTGAACTACAATTGTGATTCCAAACTGGAATTGTCACCTCAAGCCTGGAAATGCAGTTGTGATTTTAATCTGGATTTGGGACCTCAGACTGGAATTGTTACCTCACGCCTTGAAGTGCAATTATGATTCCAAAATGGAATTGTGACCTAAGGCCTTAAAATGCAGTTGTGATTCTAAACTGGATTTGGGACCTCAGACTGGAATTGAGACATCAAGCCTTGAACTGCAATTGTGAATCCTAACTGGAATTGTGACCTCAAGCCTTGAACTGCAATTGTGATTCCAAACTGGAATTGTGACCTGACGACTTGAACTGCAATTGTGATTTCAAAATGGAATTGTAACCTCAAGCCTGGAAATGCAGTTGTGATTTTAATCTGGATTTGGGACCTCAGATTGCTATTATGACCTCAAGCCTTGAACTGCTATTGTGATTCCAAACTGGAAGTGTGACTTCAGACTGGAATTGTGACATCAGGCCTTGAACTGTAATTGTGATTCCAAATTGCAATTTTGACCTCAGACTGGAACTGTGACGTGAAGACTTGAACTACAATTGTGAGTCCAAACTGGAATTGTGACCTCAAGCCTTGAAGGGCAATTGTGATTCCAAACTGGAATTGTCACCTCAAGCCTTGGAGAGCAATTGTGATTCTAAACTGGAATTGTGAATAAAGATTGGAATTGTGACCTCAAGGTTTAAAATGCAGTTGTGATTCTAAACTGGATTTGTGACCTCAGACTGGAATTGTGATATCAAGCCTTGAAGGGCAATTGTGATTCCAAACTGTAATTGTCACCTCAAGCCTTTAACTGAAATTGTGATTCCAAACTGAAATTGTGACTTCAGACTGGAATTGTGACCTCAAGAATTGATCTGTAATTGTGATTCAAAACTGGAATTGTGACCTCAGACTGGAACTGCAATTGTGTTTCCAAACTGGAATTGTGACCTCAGACTGAAATTGTGACCTGAAGACTTGAACTACAAATGTGAGTCCAAACTGGAATTGTAACCTCAAGCCTGAAAATGCAGTTGTGATTTTAATCTGGATTTGGGACCTCAGATTGCTATTATCACCTCAAGCGTTGAAGTGGAATTTCGATTTCATACTGGAATTGGGACCTGAAGCGTTGAACTGCAATTGTAATTCCAAACTGGAATTGAGACCTCGAGCCTTGAACTGCAATTGTGATTCCTAACTGGAATTGTTACCTCAGACTGGTATTGTGATCTCAGTCCTTGACCTGTAATTGTGATTCCAAACTAGAATTGCGACCTCAGACAGGAATTGTGATCTCATTCCTTAATCTGCAATTGTGATTCCAAACTGGAATTCTGGACTCAGACTGGGATTTTGAGCTCAGTCCTTGATCTGCAATTGTGATTCCAAAATGGAAGTGAGACCTCTAGCCTTGAGTAGCCATTGTGATTTCACTCTGGAATTGTGTCCAGAGACTGGAATTATTACATCAAGCCTTGAACTGCAATTGTGATTCCAGATTGATTGTGTGTCCTGAGAATGGAATTGTGACCTCCAGCCTTGAGCTGTGTAGTAGGGTGATGTTATGGTGTTTGTATCCCCAGTCGTGTGTTCTGTTTATGTTTGGTATTATGTCCTGTGCTTCCAGGACTGACTCTGAAAGTGAAGCTTTGTTTTGTCTCGTTATCAGCCGGCTCACCTCCCCCATGCTCTGTGTTTAGGAGAGGCTTGGCTCTGCTTGCTGTTAGCTTAGCTTTGCTCACTTCTGCCTCTTCCTTTTCTTTCCTTTGCTTTGCCCTTGCTTTTGCTCATTGGTTAGTTCAGCTAGGCATTCCAATTTTTTCCCTGGACTGTTTTTCCCCCCCTCTTCCTTTCCCGGATACCATCTGAACCTGTTCTGGACGGGGACCTGGGAAACACCAAGAAACCCCAGCATTCTGCATTCTGTCACCTGCAACAGCCATTCCCCAGTGCTGGAGACTGAGAACTGGGCGACCACTCACAGGAGAGACTCTCTGAGTTTGTCATCCCTTCAGAACGGTGAAAGAGTTTTTTTGTCAGCTGGTGTTGTTTTTTTCTGTGCTGGGGAGTGTTTCCCTTGTTAAATAAACAGGTTTTTTTTTCCACTCCTCTCTCAGGAAATCTTCCCGAACCCGGTGGTGCGGGAGGAGTCGTGGGGGTTTGCTGTCTGGGGGCTCCTTCTGGAGGTTTTTCCCCAAATTTGCCCTAAACCAGGACAGAATCATAATTCCAGCTCAAGGCTTCAGGTCACAATTCCAGTTTGGAATGACAATTGCAGCTCAGTTCTGGAGGACACATTTCCAGTCTTACGTCACAATTCCAGTTTGGTGTTAGATTTTCATCTCTGGACTCAGGGTCACAACTCAGGGCTCAGGGACAAAAATCCAATTGAAGTGTCAGGGTCAGAGCCACAGTTTGGGGTTAGATCTCCCATTTGGGGTCACAATTTCAGCTCAAGGCTGGGGGTCAGAACTCAGGCCTTGGGATCATAATTTCACTTTCCAGTTGGACTGGTGCCAGTTTTATGTGGGCCAGGGCCACAGGGATGCTCGAGGGGTCTCCATCCCTCTGGGCCTGGGAAATGCTTGTAGGGCCAGGGGGTCTCTGTCCCTCTCCCTTGGGGTGAGTGCCCCGAGCATCCCCAGGCATGACACAGCCACAGATCCCCCCAGCCCAGCTCATTGCCTGCCAGGAGAGGACTGAAGAGCCCCAGGATTGCACAGGGAGGAGGAGGAGGATGGACACAAGGCCGGGCCATCCGTGCTCCCCGGCCGGCCGAGGGCCGGGGGTCTCCATCCTCCTGTGCCAGGGGGCAGGCGGGGGCTTTGTGGTTGGTTTGGGTGGCGAGGGAGTCGTTGGGAAAGCAAAGATCAGGCACAGCACTGGATGTGATTGTTGCCCATTTTATTTTGTCCTTACCTTTGGCAGCCCGGGGCGCCTCCTCGTTCCGGGGGAGCTCCGGGGGGTTCTGGGGGCGGTGTCGCCGTCGTCCTCGCCCCGCGGGGAAGCTCCGGCCGGTGTCCCTCCGCCTTACCCAGGGGAGGAACCGGGGGGAATCGGGGGCGCGGCGTCTCCGTCGTTGTCCGTCGTCCTCGCCCCGGTGTTCGCCATCCGCACTCCACGCGGGGGACGCTCCGGGCCGTGTCCGGGGCCCTCACTCCGGTGTCCCTCATCGTGGCCCCAGGGCGGATGCTCGCCCCGCTGTCCGCCCTCCTCAATCCAAGGGGAGTACCGGGCTGTCTCCGTCCTGTCCATCCTCATCCTGTGTGCAGATGGGAAGAGAGGTCAGGACATCTCCGCGCCCGTCCCGTTGCTGGGAGGGGCCGGGTGGTGTCTGTGCTCGCCTTGGTGATGGGTGGGATGGTCTCCGTGGAGCTGAGCCATCGGTGGGGTCTCCGTGCCCATCGTTGCCCGGTAGACGATGCCGATCTCCCCCAGCCCCGTGGGTGTCCTCCCGGTGCGCTCCTCGGGGCCCCTCGCCGGGGTCTCCTCGTCCTCCTCCTGCCGCCGCTGCTCCCGATCCCGAACTGATCCAAAGGGGCTCACCGGCCCTCTTTATATACCCAGAACAAGCCCCACCCACCTGGGCGACAGCCAATGGGAGTCGAGAACCAGGGTTGTGGGCGGAGCAAGCAGCGTTCCACATTGTGAGGACACAGTGAGGGGGCGTGGCCAGGCCGTGAGCGAGCGATCTGATTGGTCGGGAGGAGGGTGGCAAAAGGGGCGTGGCTCGGGCCTGGGGTGTGGGCGGCAGGTGTGAGGGCGGGGTGGGGGAGGGGCCGGGGTCACGCCGCCATTTTGGGAGCAGCTCCGGGCGCTCCCAGTCCCTCCCCAGCTCTCCTGGGGCCTCTTCAGGCCCTGCAAGGGGCTCGGAGCTCTCCCTGGATGCTTCCCTTCCCCAGGCTGTTATAAATGAGAGACAAAAGTCTCGATATTCAGCAAAATTTAGAGTGCTTTATTTGATATAGACAGAGCAAGCAGCGCCCTGGGGAACGTGAGGGGTCACCGCCCACTCCACGCTCCACCCAACCTCGGTTTGCAACCTCTTCTCATACTGTGGGTTCTCGTTGTAATCTATAATTTTTGGATTTTTGTTGTCATAAGCAGTGGTGGTTGAATAAACATCCTTACACAAATTCACAAAGCCTTTGGGTGATAATCAGTCACAGATAGCCATCTGGGCCTTGTAGATAACCACCAGAGAAGTTCTGGAGTCTGGTTTTTGGGATAGGCAGCATTGATCAGACAAAGGCAGGAAGGGCGATTGGGAAGTCTGATTTTGCAAGCTGGTAGCCGATACATCTTATTTGGAAAACATAATATATTATAATGTAACATAATACAACATAATACAACAAGGTGATTTTAAACAGAATGATTTAGTCATATAATTTCCTTTATCTAGTGTCCATGCTTCACTGCAGAGCTTAGTATTCTGCTTTATACAAACCCCAATGCTTTTGTGATTAACATGAATCTTTTGTCAATTATCAGAATTTCCCCACTTCTCTTTTTTTATCCCATTGATTCATGGTCTGGCTTTAAATTTTGTCAGTACCTCTTGTACTCAATTTAATTCATTTACTGCCATTAATTTTGTTGCCTTCTCAGGGTCTATTGGTATTGTAGCGACTTGCATTCCTTGAACCACTGATTGGATTTGTCAAATGAAGCCTGGAACAAGACAAGGGATGAACAATAGTCCTAATAATGCACATGTTAACATAAACCCTAATTTCTTCCGCCGAGTTCTCCCTCAACAGGTTATTCCACCCATTATCATTAAGCATAGAGTTCCAGGTTTGTACAGGTACATGGGCTATTTGTTTTATTTCTTCTGCAATTTTAGTAATTACTTCACCATTATCTTCAATTTCTAAGCAGCATTCAGAATTATTAAACTTCCCACACACTCCCCCTTCTTCAGCTAACAGATAGTCCAGAGCCAGTCGGTTTTGATATACTGCTGCTCTAGTTTGGGTAAGTTGTTTAGCCATCAATTCCATTGCTCGGGCTGTCCTGTTGGAAGTGATTTCTACTACGGCTTGTAGCCTGATAATTCTATTTAGCATATAAATTGGAGTGCGATAGCCCCAGCTCCCATCTTGAGCCCAGGTAGCTGGTCCATAATATTCAATAATTCCTTCTGGGGGCCATTCATCATCCTTCCAGATTTGTGTTCCCCCTGTGTGGGGGCTCCTTTGATTTCGAGACAAAGTTTCATACAAGGGAACTCCTAACACTCTATTACCCTTTTCCTTTGGTAATGTAAAAAATGCAGGCTGGATAATCCCTAGAGTTCATGTCCCTCTCCATCTTTTTGGCAGGGTATTATAAGCTCTTTTCTCACAGATCCAAAATATTTCATCTGGGGCTTTCTAGCTTAGTTTAACTGATTCAGGTTGTTGCCAATAGGTCCTTACACTTTGTACTTCTTCATAAGGGTTGGCTCTATTTTTATTGTACCAGCAGAGTACTGTAAAATTGTTCTTTATACAATTACCTTTACTTAACTTTCCCCAATATCCTTCTGGAGCTTTGGGCCGCCAAGACTGATTGCTTGCATTTGTAATCAGGACAGTCTTACAGGGGTGTGCCCCACATATTGGGTAAAGTTAGTTCCCTGACGTGTTATACATACCTCTCCTATCACTTCATGACTTAGAACCCACCCTTCAGGTCTACTGATTCCCCTCGATATTTCTGTTTGATTCCACTGTAACAACTGCTCTGGGCCCAATCCCTCCCCCCTCCATGGCCATTGTTCAGTCATTTGCATTCCTCCACAGATCCAACAGTGAGTTCAGTTCAGTTCAGTAGTGATTTCTTTCATTAATTCTACAAATAAATTTTTCCCAAGGTGGGTAAGTCCCATTTGCTGAGTTGTTTTATTTTCTCATACAAGTTAAAACTTCTCCCATGGTTTGTCCTTGTTCCTTTGAACACTTTAGTTATATTTTTTATCAATTCCTCCTTGTTGTGATCTTGCACTCCTCCCTCATCTGAATATCCCCACATACCTTCTTTTGTGAAGCAGAGGTGTATCTCTCCTTCTGGACAACTTTGGTATGCTGATGGAGCCCACCCTCCTTTTCTCAAATTGCTGGCTACCCAGTAACTTCTTCCCATCATAGTGCAAGTTTCTAAGTTGTGTTTATTATAGCAGGCCGAATTGATATGTGTGAAGGCAAGGGTGGATACCGTGCATCCCCGTACCCAGTTGTCTGGTGACACTTGGAACAAGCATCAGCATTATTTCCTTTTATCATCATTAGCAATAGGATGACTCCCATGACCATTTTCATCCCTCTGCCTCCCTCAAGGCCTACGGGGTTGCTGCCAGTAGCCGAGGTTTGTTTAATCTTCTCGGCAGCAGGGAATATGTCCTGGGCTCTCCCACTTTGTCTTTCTCTTTTGGTAGTGTTTCTTAATTTTGTCCCAGCTTTTAGCTTTAACATTCCAGTACGAGGTACAGCAGTAAGAGCACAGTATACACAATCCTTGCGACACTTTCTTGCCAATACCTCTGCTCTGGCTCTCTTTCCTTATTCCATTCTCAAATAACTCCCACCTGTTATGATCATCAATTTCGATTTCTCCTTGTGCTGATAGGGTATTAATACCTTCATAGTTTCCTTGCATTCATTTCTTCTACACTGGACACATAATGCCAATGGGGGATGCCCACCATAGGAATAACACCACCACAACTCAGTACAATATGGACACCTTTTCTTGATGAATGGGCTACACCCGGGTTTGGGACAGGTGAATTTCAGTCCTGATTGGGAGACTTTTGAGACGAATTGATCCGATATTGACATCAAGTCTTCTGAATTCACACTTTGAGGTCTCCAGGCTCAGATGTCACTGTCCAACCTGCAGTAGGAGGGGTTCCAGGACCCTTGACTCTACTCACATGTGTCCATCCCTTTTCAGCTGTCCTCAAAGCTGTTTCAGTTGTTAACACAACTAAATACGGTCTTTCCCATTTTGGATCCAGATTTTCTTCTTTCCATACTTTAATTAACACATGTTGTCCTGGCTTAATCTTATGTATGGCAAATCCTCGAGGGACAGTTTGAGCTAAAATCCCTTTCTCTCTTAATTCTTCCAAGATTTTGCTGATTGTTATTATGTAATTCTGAAGAGAAGGGTCCTGAACGCAGGTCGGATCAAGGTGTACTCCTTTAGGGTAAGGCATACCATACAGCATTTCATATGGTGAAATCCCTGGTTTTGAATTGGGCATTGTTCATATATTAGACAGGGCTAGTGGGAGGCACTTTGTCCATGGCATTTTAGTCCCAGTCATTAATTCAGACAGCTGTTGTTTTAATGTTTGATTCATCCTTTCAGCCCTCCCAGAACTCTGAGGGTGCCAAGGTGTGTGATACTCCCAGCTGATGCCCAGTGCCAGGGTCAGGAACTGAAGCACCTTTGATGTAAAGTGCATCCCCTGGTCTGAGTCTATTGCTCGAACCAGGCCATACCTTGGGATTATGTGTTCCATCAATATTTTGGCTACCACTTGTGATGTGGCCCTAGCTGCAGGGTATGCCTCTACCCAGTGGGTTAATTGGTCTACTATCACTAGTAAATATTTCCACCTTCCTATTTTTGGTAATTCTGTAAAATCTCTTTGTATTCTTTCAAAGGGTGTGTAAGCAGTTTTCCGTCCTCCTGAAGGACCTTGTCTCATACCTTTTATATTAATTTTCTGACAAGTTAAACAACCCTGTACGCTCTGCTTTGCAATATCAAAAATGCTGATGCATCCAAAAAAATTTAAAAATTGGTCTGCTAGTGCTCGGGATCCCCAATGTGTTTGTTGGTGTAATTGTTCAATAATTTGTCTGGCCTGGGTCTTAGGTAAAATTTCCCTGCCATTTGGTAAGACCCATTTATTCTCATGCTGTTCTGCCTTTAATTTTTTAATTGCTTCTTTTTCCTGAGGAGTAAATAGTTTCTGTAATTCCTGGTTGGGGCTGAGTTCTCTAACTGTAGTACTTAATACAGAAACTGGTTTTTGCTCCAATGCTGCTTTTTTTGCTTCTTTGACAGCCAGATTATTCCCTCTTGTATGGTAGCTTGTTCCTTTTTGCTGCCCTCTCATATGGACCACAGCAATTTCAGTGGGGCCCCAAGAGCCTCTAGCATTCTAACAATTAATTCTTGATGTATCAACCCCTGTCCTTGAGTGTTAATTAACCCCCTTTCTTCCCAAATTTGACCAAATGTGTGGACTATGCCATAGGCATACTTAGAATCCATAGATATTGTTCCTTTTTTAACTTCTAAATAAGACAGTGCCCTATAAAGAGCAAATAGTTCACAAGCCTGAGGAGACCATGCTGTGTTTAATGGTCCGGATTCTACTAATTTCAATTCTTCTCCTCCTACTATGGCATATCCTGATTTTTGTTTTCTTTCCACCACTCGAGAAGATCCATCTATAAACAATTTTACTCCATCCTTAAATTCAACTTCTCCCAAGTCAGGTCTCATTTTTGTAATTCTATAACGCCCACACAATCATGTTCTACATTTTCTCCCAGTTCCCCATATAGGAATTGTGCAGGACTTTAAGCAGTAGTTGCTTTTAGCTCCAAATCTGGGGAAGTAATTAGAATAGCTTCATATTTTAATATTCGGGCATCAGTTAACCATTTCTCCGCTTTTTGATTCAGAATTCCCCTGACGTTATGAGGGGTGTGGATCACTAGGGGTGCCCCAAAGGTAATTTTTTGGGCTTCTTCAATTAAAAGTGCTGTGGCCACTAGGGCCTGGAGGCGTGTGGGCCAACCCCGACTGACAGGGTCGAGCAGTTTAAAATAAAATCCCACTGGCTTTCGACTGCCTGCTCATTCCTGGGTGAGTACCCCATATGCTGTTTGATCAGAGGTATTTACAAATAACTGAAATGGTCTCTCCAAGTCTGGGAGACTGAGTACAGGGGCTGGAATTAAAGCATATTTGACCTTTTCAAAACTTTTATCATCCACCTCTGTCCATTTTAGGCGATTAGTGGTAAGTTTTTCATATAGAAATTTTACTTTCTCACTAAATCCTTCTATCCATTGACGACAATATCTTCCTGGAACATTTTTTCATCCCCTATCCGTTCTTTACAATTTTTCTTTATGTGACCTTTCTTGTTACAGTCAAAGCAGGTTCACCTTGGTGAATTATTTCCTGCTTCATTTCCTTGTTTTGGTGGGGGTTTTTGTGTTTTCCCTCCCCCTTTCTGCTGGGTTTCTTTCTGTGTTTCACGAACTGCAGCTATGAAGATTTTTGCTTTTACTTTCTGCTTCTCTTCATCCCTCCTTACATAAACTTTTTGTGCTTCTCTTAGCAATTCCTGTAACCCCCGATCTTGCCAATCATCTAACTTTTCTAATTTCTTTCTAATATCTCCCCATGATGGAGCAACAAATTGGGTTTTGAGGAGTGCCTGACCCACTTGTGTGTCAGGGTCTATCCCGGAGTACATTTGGAGATCTTTGCTCAGCCACTCCAACCAGTCAGTCGGGGATTAGTCCTTTTTTTGTTGTTCACTGAAGGCTTTATTAATATTTTGTCCTTTAGGAACTGATTCTCGGATACCTTTAAGGAGTATCCATCTTAAGTCCATCATATTCAGGCGATGGACATCATTCTGATTATCCCAGTTAGGATTATTTAATGGCCATTTCTGGTCTCCCCTAGGTCCAATCTGATGCTCCCAGTCCCATACCCTCATTCCAGCCTGTCTGATCATTTCCTGTTCTTCCATGGTGAATAGGATACTTAATATAGATTGGAATTCCATCCAAGTATACATACTTGATCCGAGGAATTGATCTAGTCTCTCCGATACTCCTATAGGATCTTCTAATAGTTTTCCCATTTCTTTTTTAAAGTTTCTCACTTCCCCTGTGTTCAAGGGAACATTTACTAATCCAATTAATCCAGCCTGTTGTCCTGCTAATGGCACTTCCCTCAGGGGCTAAAGGCGAGCCTTTGTGTCGTTATCTCCCTCCTCTCTGGTGATTCTATCTCTCCTGGTATTCCTTTGACTGGAGCGAGTTCTTAGAGCTGTGGGAGTACCAGGAGGAGAAGTGGGTGCGTGGAGGGGGGGTCTCCTGTATTTTCTGTATTATACGGAGGTGGGAGATTATCGAGGGGTTCCCAGGTAACCTTTTTTTAATCTTCATCCTCTTTTTCTTTTAAAGTCTATATCAAGGATGGCTTGGACTGTTTTGCCCACAGGGCAGCATACTCACATTCCTCTCTGTTCAATGGTTCTTTACAAGCCACATATGTGTTTAATGCCTGACAAATCCAACCCTCAAATGATCCCAACATGGGCCAGTATAGGTTATCTTTATGGATCATTTCTCTGGTCCATTCCACCATGCAATATTGAATCAATTTTTCTTTACTTTTTCCTCTGTATACCACCCCTGTGTCTCAACATTTTAATATTACTCCCAAAGGGCTGCCTGGTGCTATTTCTGGCAAGCTACTTGTCTTGTCTTTATTTTCCCAGTCTCCATGTGGACCAAATGAACTTGAACCTCTTCGTGGGTCCCTGGGACTCAGAATCTTACTCTCTCTTTGTCCCATTTTTACCTCAAGGGACTGTCTTGAGGTGTTTGTACTCCCCGATGTGTTCCACCCGAACCCCTGCCTCTCCTTGGGTCAGGATGGACTGGAACCTGCCTCTACCTGGGCTGGGATGGGAAAAGCAGCTTTTCCCTTCTCCCTCTGTGACTGGTGTGTTGCAATCTGCTTTTCTTTTCCTCCCCCTTCCTCCCCTGCCTGGGTCCTGCCTTTGCCTGGGCTAGGATGGGAAGGACCTGGCCTCTGCCTGGGCTAGGATGGCAAGGACCTGGCCTCTGCCTGGGCTAGGATGGCAAGGACCTGGCCTCTGCCTGGGCTAGGACAAGAAAAGCAGTCTCTCCCTTTGTGCTCACTCGCTTCGTCCGGTCACCGGCCAGGTCCCTCGCGGGATGATGCAAACACGGATAGAAGGACTCCGCTCTCGCTCCGCAGCAAAGGCCACGTCTCATTCAGGCAAGCACACAGTCACCCCCACCAAACCACACAGATATTCACAGTCCCATGCTCCTGTCTGGGTCTTCGTGCACAAGAATTCCAGGTGATTTTGCCGCGGTCTTCCGGGGAGATTTTCCTTGCTCAGTCTCTATGGTGCCGTACGTCGATGGGTCCCGAGAATCACTGACGAACCGGGGCCACAGCAGTGGGGCGCCTCCCCGAAATCGCAGTGCCTCTCAGGGCTCCAAGGATGGCCCGGGTTTCGGCACCAAATTGTTATAAATGAGAGACAAAAGTCTCCATATTCAGCAAAATTTAGATTGCTTTATTTGATATAGAAAGAGCAAGCAGCGCCCTGGGGAACGTGAGGGGTCACTGCCCACTCCACGCTCCACCCAACCTCGGTTTGCAGCCTCTTCTTATACTGTGGGTTCTCGTTGTAATCTATAATTTTTGGGTTCTTGTTGTCATAAGTAGTGGTGGTTACACAAATTCACAAAGCCTTTGGGTGATAATCAGTCACAGATAGCCATCTGGGCCTTGTAGATAACCACCAGAGAAGTTCTGGGAGTCTGGTTTTTGGGATAGGCAGCATTGATCAGACAAAGGCAGGAAGGGCGATTGGGAAGTCTGATTTTGCAAGCTGGTAGCTGATACATCTTATTTGGAAAACATAACATATTATAATGTAACATAATACAACATAATATAACAAGGTGATTTTAAACAGAATTATTTAATAATATAATTTATCTAGTGTCCATGCTTCACTTCAGAGCTTAGTATTCTTGTTTATAGAAACCCCAATGCTTTTGTGATTAACACGAATCTTTTATCAATTATCAAATGACCTCAAGCCTTGAACTGCAATTGTGATTCCAAACTGGAATTGTGACATCAGACTGGAAATGTGACTCCAAACTGGAATTGTGACATCAAATTGGAATTGTGACCTCAAGTCTTGAGCTGCAATTGTGACCCTGAGCCAGAGCTCTGACCCTGGAGCCCCTTCAGAGCTCCGGGCCTGAAGCTCCCCAGCACTCCCAGTTGCAGGCTGCCAGCTCCCAGGGCAGGGCACTGCAAACACTCTGCAATCCCAGCCCTGCCCACAGCCAAAGGATTTCCAGACAGCCCCAAGGCCTCCCCCAGCTCCAACTCCCAGCCAGGAATCGATTCCATGGCCCGCAGAGACAGAACCCTGCAGGCAGCTGGTGCTGAGGGGGACGATCAGGGCAGGATCCCCCTCCGTGCTCCCCATCCTGCAAGCCTTGGCAGCGTTCTGGGAATGCAGCAGGGGGCAACTGAGCTGCTCACCAGGCAGGGGAAGCTGCACCAGCAGCCCGTCCACGGCTGCATCGCTGTTGAGTTTGCCCAGGAGCTCCAGCAGCTCCTCCTCGCTGATGGAGGCCGGCCTGAGGATGGTCTCGCTGCTGATCCCTGCACCCGCCACAGCCACGGCGTCAGGCAGCCACAAAAGGCCGATCCTGCCACGGTTTGTGCATTTCAACCGCCCCGGTTCGCTGCCTGCCTGAACGGGGGAGGAGCACGCCGAGCATGGAAGGCTTTGTGCAGCTCGCGGGCTGGTTGAGGACAAATTTGGGAGGAAACTTTTGAATCAGGTCCCTTTAGGAAAAAGGAAAAAAAAATTGGAGACAAGTGGAAAAAAAACCAAAACTGTTTATTTAACAGGCAACACACCTTCCAGCACAACAATGAACAATATCAAACAGCAAAACCTCTCGCTGTTGCCAAGAGATGACAGATTTAGAAGAGTTCTTTCCGTGGCTGCCCGGCTCACTCAGGCTCTTCTCAGCCCCTCCTGTGCTGGGGAATGCCCAGGCCAGGCCCGGGGGGCCACAGGTGTGAGCTCCCAGTGCTCTTCCGGGTTTTCAGTCCAGAGCAGGTTCAAACAGCCCCAGGAAAACAGAAAAAGGGAAAAAAAACAATCCAGGGGGCTTCTCTGCCTCAGCTAGCCAGAAAAGTAACCAAGAGCAAAGGAGAGCTCTCTCTTGCTGTGCAGTGCAGACAGCACAGTCTGTGTGCAGGGATGGGGAGCAGCAGTGCAGTCTCTGATAACAAATTCTGCACTTCGTCTTCCCCCCCTTTCACTCCTGGAACCAGTCTTAAAATTGCAGAA
Source organism: Sturnus vulgaris (assembly GCF_052056855.1). Taxonomy (NCBI): domain Eukaryota; kingdom Metazoa; phylum Chordata; class Aves; order Passeriformes; family Sturnidae; genus Sturnus; species Sturnus vulgaris. The sequence goes on along the minus strand of NC_142270.1, from coordinate 2,604,390 downwards.
TTGAATATTCAACACCAACAGAACAGACCATTTGGGGATACAGGCAGCATACAGTCACCCTAAGACAAAACACCTTCACAAGTCTGGGGATTTGTTGTGGAGGATGATTACGAGGGGCTGCAGCAAGGGGTGTTTGGGATCCTCCCAGAGCAGGGAGAAACCCAAGCAAAGGCTGCTCCCAAGACAATAAAACCACAGGGCCTGACAGGCCTCTGGACACGGTAAAAAAGGAATGCTTGCCTAAAAATGGCAGCTCCAAAAGCGGCTCCAGCTATTCAGGACCCGGATTAAATGACACCATTGACTGCCCCTGACCCGGGCCTTGGATTGCAGGATGGGAAGGAGTCAGAGAGCAGAGAAGGAAAAAATGGGAAAAGGAGGCCAAAAACTCCCTCTGGTGTTTTTTATGCCTCTGGGAGAGCTGAAAAACCCCAATCACAGAGCTGGAGTTGCCCCGAAGGATCCAACGGATCACATTTAAACACACCTCAGTACAAGTGGGCAGCCACAAGAACCCAAATTCTGGGTGAAGCTGAAAAGCCAACAGGTGGGTACATCCCAAAAAGCTTCCAGCATCGAGGATTCCCAACCACACCACGCGTTTTTGGGCAGGAAAGCTCTCACTCACCCACATCAGCCGCTGCTTTGGTTTTGTTGAGGACGTAGGAGTGGCTGGCAGGGTTCTCCCCCACCAGCACCACGCTCAGGTGGGGCCTCCTGTTGCCCGCAGCCACCCACTGCTCCACCTCGTGCCGCGCTTCCTGCCGGATCTGCCGGGCCAGCTTCCTCCCCGAGATCACCACGGCATCCCCCCTGCAGCAGCACAGCGTCACCACAGCCCCGGGGCCACCAGCTGCCAGCCCCGGGCACCATGGAGCAGCAAAACCAGGGGGGAGAGGCTCCAGCCCTCCTGCTTCGGCAGGGCCTTTGGCAGCAGCACCTTTGAGGCTCGGTTCCAGCATCAAAGCCGGGACCAAAGGAGGCAGAATCACAAGAGCCCCAGCTGGAAGGGACCCACCAGGATCACTGATCCAAATCCTGACACTACACCCCAAAATCCCGCCCTGTGCATCCCTGGGAGGGTTGTCCAAACATTCCAGGAGCTCTGGCAACCTCAGGGCTGTGCTCATTCCCTGGGGACAGCTCCAAAACTCACCGGGATCTTCCCCCAAGAATGGAGACCGGGCTGGCCTGGGCTCCCAGGGAGAGGGAGAAGCACCAGAGGCTCTCGGGGACAAAGAGTGAGCTCAGAACACGGCTTGGAGCAGGGTGGGATGATCGGGGATCACTGTCCCTGTCACACCAGGGAATGTTCGGGGGTCTCTGTCCCTGTCACACCCGAGAACGCACGGGTTTCGCTGCTCCTGTCATCCCAGTGCCTGGGGGTCTCCGTCCCGTTCATTCTGGGGGATGATCTCGGTGTCTCGCGGCCGCTGGAGGCCCGCCCGCTCAGCCCCGAACCGCAGGGGCCAATGGGGCCGCGACCCCGGCCCGGGGGGCGCCCGAACCGGGCTGGGCCTGCCCCTGCACAGCCCGCAGCGAGTGAGCGGCCGGAGCGGGCCGGCCGCTGCTCCCACCTGCCCCCCAGCCATCCCCGCACCCCCCCCGCTGTCCCGGGCCGTACCGGGCGGCGCTGAGCTGCAGGCGGCGGGCGCGGGGCTCCAGCGCGGCGCGGCTGAGGGCGCGGAGGGGCCGCAGCACCGAGGCCATGACGGGGCTGCGCCTCAGCAGAGGCACAAACAGCGCTGAGGGCGGTGCAGCCGCCGCCCTTTATAGAGCGCGGGAAGCCCCGCCCCTCGCCCAAACCAACCAATGGGGCTCAGCCCCAAAAATGATTGATTCGCGCTTGCACCTGAATCCAAGCCCGGCTGCGGAAGAGCCGCTGAGGCTGAGCTGAAATCCGCAACTCTCACCTGGGAGCCACCGCGGCAGCTCCAAACGGCACGAAAAATAACAGAAACACCGCGAGGTTGTTTATTCGCTATGATTGCTGTCACCTCCGCAGCTCCCACTACGGGTACGGCGTGGGTGGATGAGAGGCTGGACATGACCCCAGAGGTGTCCTGGGCTGACCCCCAGCCTGGGCAGCAGCTCCGGGAGGATTCTGCCCCTGGGCCCCGTTCACCTGAGACCTTACCTGCAGAGCTAGGAACCCACCCAGAGGATGTGGAGCTACTGGGGCCTCTCCAGAGCCATTCTAGGAGAGCTGGGAATGTTCACCTGGTGAAGGGAAGCATCCAGGGAGAGCTCCGAGCCCCTTGCAGGGCCTGAAGGGGCCCCAGGAGAGCTGGGGAGGGACTGGGAGCGCCCGGAGCTGCTCCCAAAATGGCGGCGTGACCCCGGCCCCTCCCCCACCCCGCCCTCACACCTGCCGCCCACACCCCAGGCCCGAGCCACGCCCCTTTTGCCACCCTCCTCCCGACCAATCAGATCGCTCGCTCACGGCCTGGCCACGCCTCCTCTTTGTGTCCTCACAATGTGGAACTCCGCTTGCTCCGCCCACAACCCTGGTTCTCGACTCCCATTGGCTGTCGCCAAGGAGGGTGGGGCTTGTTCTGGGTATATAAAGAGGGCCGGTGGGCCCCTTTGGATCAGTTCGGGATCGGGAGCAGCGGCGGTAGGAGGAGGAGGAGGAGGAGACCCCGGCGAGGGGCCCCGAGGAGCACCCACGGGGTGGGCGGACATCGGCATCGTCTACCGGGCAACGATGGGCGCGGAGACCCCACCGATGGCTCCGCTCCACGGAGACCACCCCACCCATCACCAAGGTGAGCACAGACACCACCCGGCCCCTCCCAGGAATGGGAAAGGGCGCGGTGATGTCCTGACCTCTCTTCCCATCTGCACACAGGATGAGGATGGACAGGACGGAGACAGCCCGGTACTCCCCTTGGATTGAGGAGGGCGGACAGCAGGGCGAGCATCCGCCCTGGGGCCACGATGAGGGACACCGGAGTGAGGGCCCCGGACACGGCCCGGAGCGTCCCCCGCGTGGAGTGCGGATGGCGAACACCGGGGCGAGGACGACGGAGAACGACGGAGACGCCGCGCCCCCGATTCCCCCCGGTTCCTCCCCTGGGTAAGGCGGACGGACACCGGCCGGAGCTTCCCCGCGGGGCGAGGACGAAGGAGACACCTCCCCCAGAACCCCCGGTACTCTCCCGGTACGAGGAGGCGCCCCGGGCTGCCAAAGCTGAGGTGGACGGGGACCACCCGGGTCACCCCCTGACCTCTCATCCCCACACAGGACCAGGACGGAGACGATCCCGCCCCCATAGCGGAGGAGCGGCAACGACGGGCGCGGAGACCCCACCAGAGACTGCTCCGCTCCACGGAGACCACCCCAGCCATCACCCAGGTGAGCACAGACACCACCCGGCCCCTCCTCGCAATGGCAAGGGGGTGGACATGGCCTCACCCCCCTCCCATCCCCACGCAGGATGGGCATGGACACGACGGACACACCCCGCTCCTGCCAAGGGCTGAGGACGGCGGGCACCCCCAGAGCATCCCCGGGGCCAGCACGGCGGAGACACCGCCCCCAGCGCCCCCCGGGGCTCCCCCACAATGAGCAGGCGCCCCGGCCTGCCAAAGGTAAGGACAAAATAAAATGGGCAACAATCACATCCAGTGCTGTGCCTGATCTTTGCTTTCCCAACGACTCCCTCGCCACCCAAACCAACCACAAAGCCCCCGCCTGCCCCCTGCCACAGGAGGATGGAGACCCCCGGCCCTCGGCCGGCCGGGGAGCACGGATGGCCCGGCCTTGTGTCCATCCTCCTCCTCTTCCTCCCTGTGCACTCCTGGGGCTCTTCAGTCCTCTCCTGGCAGGCAATGAGCAGGGCTGGTGGGGTTCTGTGGCTGTGTCATGCCTGGGGATGCTCGGGGCACTCACCCCAAGGGAGAGGGACAGAGACCCCCTGGCCCTACAAGCATTTCCCAGGCCCAGAGGGATGGAGACCCCTCGAGCATCCCTGTGGCCCTGGCCCACATAGAACTGGCACCAGTCCAACTGGAAAGTGAAATTATGATCCCAAGGCCTGAGTTCTGACCCCCAGCCTTGAGCTGAAATTGTGACCCCAAATGGGAGATCTAACCCCAAACTGTGGCTCTGACCCTGACACTTCAATTGGATTTTTGTCCCTGAGCCCTGAGTTGTGACGCTGAGTCCAGAGATGAAAATCTAACACCAAACTGGAATTGTGACCTAAGACTGGAAATGTGTCCTCCAGAATTGAGCTGCAATTATGATTCCAAACTGGAATTGTGACCTGAAGCCTTGAGCTGGAATTGTGATTCTGTCCTGGTTTAGGGCAAATTTGGGGAAAAACCTCCAGAAGGAGCCCCCAGACAGCAAACCCCATGACTCCTCCCCCCACCACCGGGTTCGGGAAGAATTTCCTGAGAGAGGAGTGGAAAAAAACCTGTTTATTTAACAAGCGAAACACTCCCCAGCACAGAAAAAACAACACCAGCTGACAAAAAAACTCTTTCACCGTTCTGAAGGGATGACAAACTCAGAGAGTCTCTCCTGTGAGTGGTCGCCCAGTTATCAGTCTCTGGCACTGGGGAATGGCTGTTGCAGGTGACAGAATGCAGACTGCTGGTGTTTCTTGGTGTTTCCCAGGTCCCCGTCCAGAACAGGTTCAGATGGTATCCGGGAAAGGAAGAGGGGGGGAAAAACAGTCCAGGGAAAAAATTGGAATGCCTAGCTGAACTAACCAATGAGCAAAAGCAAGGGCAAAGCAAAGGAAAGAAAAGGAAGAGGCAGAAGTGAGCAAAGCTAAGCTAACAGCAAGCAGAGCCAAGCCTCTCCTAAACACAGAGCATGGGGGAGGTGAGCCGGCTGATAACGAGACAAAACAAAGCTTCACTTTCAGAGTCAGTCCTGGAAGCACAGGACATAATACCAAACATAAACAGAACACACGACTGGGGATACAAACACCATAACATCACCCTACTACACAGCTCAAGGCTGGAGGTCACAATTCCATTCTTAGGACACACATCCAGTATGGAATCACAATTGCAGTTCAAGGACTGAGACCACAATTCCAGTCTGAGGTCACAATTGCAGTTCAAAGATTGAGGTCACAATTCCAGTCTGAGGTCTCAAATCCAGTCTAAAATCACAATTGCATTTCCAGGCTTGAGGTTACAATTCCACATTGGAATCACAATTGCAGTTCAATGCTTGACGTCACAATTACAGATGGAAACACAACTGCCAGTCAGGGCTTGAGGTCCCAATTCCATGTTAGAATCACAATTGCAGTTCAAGGACTGAGGTCACAAATCGAGATTGAGGTCACAATTCCAGTCTGGAATCACAATTGCAGTTCAGGGCTTGAGGTCACAATTCCAGTCTGATGTCCCAATTCTAGTTGAAGGCTTGACATCAGCATTCCAAACTGAGGTCACAATTCCAGTTTTGTATCACAGTTGTACTTCAAGGCTTGAGGTCACAATTCTAGTTCAGAATCACAACTGCAGTTCAAGGCTTGAGGTCACAATTCCCGTCTGGGATCACAAATTTAGTTTGGACTCACAATTGCAGTTCAAGGATTTATGTCACAATTCCAGTCTGAGGTCACAATTCCATGTTAGAATCACAATTGCAGTTCAGGGCTTGAGGTCACAACTCCAGTTTGAAATCACAAATGCAATTCAAGTCTTGAAATCACAATTGCTGTTTGGAACCAAAATTGAAGTTCAAGGTTTGAGGTCACAATTCGAGATGGAGGTCACAATTCCAGTCTGGAATCAAAATTTCAGTATAAGGCTTGAGGTCACAATTCCAGTTTGGAATCGCAATTGCAGTTCAAGGCTTGAGCTCACAATGCCAGTTTAGAATCACAATTGCAGTTCAAGGCTTGAGGTCACAATTGCAGTCTGAGCTCTCAATGCCAGTTAGGAATCACAATTGCAGTTCAAGGCTTGATGTCACAATGCCAGTGAGGAATCACAATTGCAGTTCAAGGCTTGAGGTCACAATGCCAGTTAGGAATCACAATTGCAGTTCAAGGCTTGAGGTCACAATGCCAGTTAGGAATCAGAATTGCAGTTCAAGGCTTGAGGTCACAATGCCAGTTTGGAATCACAATTGCAGTTCAAGGCTTGAGGTCACAATTGCAGTCTGAGCTCACAATGGCAGTTTGGAATCACAATTGCAGTTCAAGGCTTGAGGTCACAATTGCAGTCTGAGCTCACAATGCCAGTTTGGAATCACAATTGCAGTTCAAGGCTTGAGGTCACAAATGCAGTCTGAGCTCACAATGGCAGTTTGGAATCACAATTGCAGTTCAAGGCTTGAGGTCACAATTGCAGTCTGAGCTCACAATGCCAGTTTGGAATCACAATTGCAGTTCAAGGTTTGAGGTCACAATTGCAGTCTGAGCTCACAATGCCAGTTAGGAATCACAATTGCAGTTCAAGGCTTGAGGTCACAATTGCAGTCTGAGCTCACAATGCCAGTTAGGAATCACAATTGCAGTTCAAGGCTTGAGGTCACAATGCCAGTTAGGAATCACAATTGCAGTTCAAGGCTTGAGCTCACAATGCCAGTTTGGAATCACAATTGCAGTTCAAGGCTTGAGGTCACAATTCCAGTGAGGAATCACAATTGCAGTTCAAGGCTTGAGGTCACAATGCGAGTTAGGAATCACAATTGCAGTTGAAGGCTTGAGGTCACAATGCCAGTTTGGAATCACAATTGCAGTTCAAGGCTTGAGCTCACAATGCCAGTTAGGAATCACAATTGCAGTTCAAGGCTTGAGCTCACAATGCCAGTTAGGAATCACAATTGCAGTTCAAGGCTTGAGCTCACAATGCCAGTTAGGAATCACAATTGCAGTTCAAGGCTTGAGGTCACAATGCCAGTTTGGAATCACAATTGCAGTTCAAGGCTTGAGGTCACAATGCCAGTTAGGAATCACAATTGCAGTTCAAGGCTTGAGCTCACAATGCCAGTTTGGAATCACAATTTCAGTTCAAGGCTTGATGTCACAATGCCAGTTAGGAATCACAATTGCAGTTCAAGGCTTGAGGTCACAATTGCAGTCTGAGCTCACAATGCCAGTTAGGAATCACAATTTCAGTTCAAGTCTTGAGGTCACAATTGCAGTCTGAGCTCACAATGCCAGTTAGGAATCACAATTGCATTTCAAGGCTTGAGGTCACAAATGCAGTCTGAGCTCTCAATGCCAGATTGGAATCACAATTGGAGTTCAAGGCTTGAGGTCACAATGCCAGTTAGGAATCAGAATTGCAGTTCAAGGCTTGAGCTCACAATGCCAGTTTGGAATCACAATTGCAGTTCAAGGCTTGAGGTCACAATGCCAGTTAGGAATCACAATTGCAGATCAAGGCTTGAGGTCACAATGCCAGTTAGGAATCACAATTGCAGTTCAAGGCTTGAGGTCACAATGCCAGTTAGGGATCACAATTGCAGTTCAAGGCTTGAGGTCACAATGCCAGTTAGGAATCACAATTGCAGTTCAAGGCTTGAGGTCACAATTGCAGTCTGAGCTCACAATGCCAGTTAGGAATCACAATTGCAGTTCAAGGCTTGAGGTCCCAATTGCAGTCTGAGCTCACAATGCCAGTTAGGAATCACAATTGCAGTTCAAGGCTTGAGGTCACAATGCCAGTTAGGAATCACAATTGCAGTTCAAGGCTTGAGGTCACAATTGCAGTCTGAGCTCACAATGCCAGTTTGGAATCACAATTACAGTTCAAGGCTTGAGGTCACAATTGCAGTCTGAGCTCACAATGCCAGTTAGGAATCACAATTGCAGTTCAAGGCTTGAGGTCACAATTGCAGTCTGAGCTCTCAATGCCAGTTAGGAATCACAATTGCAGTTCAAGGCTTGATGTCACAATGCCAGTGAGGAATCACAATTGCAGTTCAAGGCTTGAGGTCACAATTCTAGTTAGGAATCACAATTGCAGTTCAAGGCTTGAGGTCACAATTCTAGTTAGGAATCACAATTGCAGTTCAAGGCTTGAGGTCACAATTCTAGTTAGGAATCACAATTGCAGTTCAAGGCTTGAGGTCACAATGCCAGTTTGGAATCACAATTGCAGTTCAAGGCTGGAGGTCACAATTCTAGTTAGGAATCACAATTGCAGTTCAAGGCTTGAGGTCACAATTCTAGTTAGGAATCACAATTGCAGTTCAAGGCTTGAGGTCACAATGCCAGTTAGGAATCACAATTGCAGTTCAAGGCTTGTGGTCACAATGCCAGTTAGGAATCACAATTGCAGTTCAAGGCTTGAGGTCACAATTGCAGTCTGAGCTCACAATGGCAGTTTGGGATCACAATTGCAGTTCAAGGCTTGAGGTCACAATTGCAGTCTGAGCTCAAAATGCCAGTTAGGAATCACAATTGCAGTTCAAGGCTTGAGGTCACAATTGCAGTCTGAGCTCACAATGCCAGTTAGGAATCACAATTGCAGTTCAAGGCTTGAAGTCACAATGTCAGTTAGGAATCACAATTGCAGTTCAAGGCTTGAGGTCACAATGCCAGTTAGGAATCACCATTGCAGTTCAAGGCTTGAGTTCACAATTGCAGTCTGAGCTCACAATGCCAGTTAGGAATCACAATTGCAGTTCAAGGCTTGAGGTCACAATTGCAGTCTGAGCTCACAATGCCAGTTAGGAATCACAATTGCAGTTCAAAGCTTGAGCTCACAATGCCAGTTAGGAATCACAATTGCAGTTCAAGGCTTGAGGTCACAATTCCAGTGAGGAATCACAATTGCACTTCAAGGCTTGAGGTCACAATGCCAGTTAGGAATCACAATTGCAGTTCAAGGCTTGAGCTCACAATGCCAGTTTGGAATCACAATTGCAGTTCAAGGCTTGAGGTCACAATTCTAGTTAGGAATCACAATTGCAGTTCAAGGCTTGAGGTCACAATTCTAGTTAGGAATTACAATTGCAGTTCAAGGCTTGAGGTCACAATTCTAGTTAGGAATCACAATTGCAGTTCAAGGCTTGAGGTCACAATGCCAGTTAGGAATCACAATTGCAGTTCAAGGCTTGGGCTCACAATGCCAGTTTGGAATCACAATTGCAGTTCAAGGCTTGAGGTCACAATGCCAGTTAGGAATCACAATTGCAGTTCAAGGCTTGAGGTCACAATTGCAGTCTGAGCTCACAATGGCAGTTTGGAATCACAATTGCAGTTCAAGGCTTGCTGTCACAATTGCAGTCTGAGCTCACAATTCCAGTTAGGAATCACAATTGCAGTTCAAGGCTTGAGGTCACAATTGCAGTCTGAGCTCACAATGCCAGTTAGGAATCACAATTGCAGTTCAAGGCTTGAGGTCACAATTGCAGTCTGAGCTCACAATGCCAGTTAGGAATCACAATTGCAGTTCAAGGCTTGAGGTCACAATTGCAGTCTGAGCTCACAATGCCAGTTTGGAATCACAATTACAGTTCAAGGCTTGAGGTCACAATTGCAGTCTGAGCTCACAATGCCAGTTAGGAATCACAATTGCAGTTCAAGGCTTGAGGTCACAATTGCAGTCTGAGCTCTCAATGCCAGTTAGGAATCACAATTGCAGTTCAAGGCTTGATGTCACAATGCCAGTGAGGAATCACAATTGCAGTTCAAGGCTTGAGGTCACAATTCTAGTTAGGAATCACAATTGCAGTTCAAGGCTTGAGGTCATAACTCTAGTTAGGAATCACAATTGCAGTTCAAGGCTTGAGGTCAGAATTCTAGTTAGGAATCACAATTGCAGTTCAAGGCTTGAGGTCACAATGCCAGTTTGGAATCACAATTGCAGTTCAAGGCTTGAGGTCACAATTCTAGTTAGGAATCACAATTGCAGTTCAAGGCTTGAGGTCACAATGCGAGTTTGGAATCACAATTGCAGTTCAAGGCTTGAGGTCACAATTCTAGTTAGGAATCACAATTGCAGTTCAAGGCTTGAGGTCACAATTCTAGTTAGGAATCACAATTGCAGTTCAAGGCTTGAGGTCACAATGCCAGTTAGGAATCACAATTGCAGTTCAAGGCTTGGGCTCACAATGCCAGTTTGGAATCACAATTGCAGTTCAAGGCTTGAGGTCACAATTGCAGTCTGAGCTCACAATGGCAGTTTGGGATCACAATTGCAGTTCAAGGCTTGAGGTCACAAATGCAGTCTGAGCTCACAATGCCAGTTAGGAATCACAATTGCAGTTCAAGGCTTGAGGTCACAATTGCAGTCTGAGCTCACAATGCCAGTTAGGAATCACAATTGCAGTTCAAGGCTTGAGGTCACAATGCCAGTTAGGAATCACAATTGCAGTTCAAGGCTTGAGCTCACAATGCCAGTTAGGAATCACAATTGCAGTTCAAGGCTTGAGCTCACAATGCCAGTTAGGAATCACAATTGCAGTTCAAGGCTTGAGCTCACAATGCCAGTTAGGAATCACAATTGCAGTTCAAGGCTTGAGGTCACAATGCCAGTTTGGAATCACAATTGCAGTTCAAGGCTTGAGGTCACAATGCCAGTTAGGAATCACAATTGCAGTTCAAGGCTTGAGCTCACAATGCCAGTTTGGAATCACAATTTCAGTTCAAGGCTTGATGTCACAATGCCAGTTAGGAATCACAATTGCAGTTCAAGGCTTGAGGTCACAATTGCAGTCTGAGCTCACAATGCCAGTTAGGAATCACAATTGCAGTTCAAGGCTTGAGGTCACAATTGCAGTCTGAGCTCACAATGCCAGTTAGGAATCACAATTGCATTTCAAGGCTTGAGGTCACAAATGCAGTCTGAGCTCTCAATGCCAGATTGGAATCACAATTGGAGTTCAAGGCTTGAGGTCACAATGCCAGTTAGGAATCAGAATTGCAGTTCAAGGCTTGAGCTCACAATGCCAGTTTGGAATCACAATTGCAGTTCAAGGCTTGAGGTCACAATGCCAGTTAGGAATCACAATTGCAGATCAAGGCTTGAGGTCACAATGCCAGTTAGGAATCACAATTGCAGTTCAAGGCTTGAGGTCACAATGCCAGTTAGGGATCACAATTGCAGTTCAAGGCTTGAGGTCACAATGCCAGTTAGGAATCACAATTGCAGTTCAAGGCTTGAGGTCACAATTGCAGTCTGAGCTCACAATGCCAGTTAGGAATTACAATTGCAGTTCAAGGCTTGAGGTCCCAATTGCAGTCTGAGCTCACAATGCCAGTTAGGAATCACAATTGCAGTTCAAGGCTTGAGGTCACAATGCCAGTTAGGAATCACAATTGCAGTTCAAGGCTTGAGGTCACAATTGCAGTCTGAGCTCACAATGCCAGTTTGGAATCACAATTACAGTTCAAGGCTTGAGGTCACAATTGCAGTCTGAGCTCACAATGCCAGTTAGGAATCACAATTGCAGTTCAAGGCTTGAGGTCACAATTGCAGTCTGAGCTCTCAATGCCAGTTAGGAATCACAATTGCAGTTCAAGGCTTGATGTCACAATGCCAGTGAGGAATCACAATTGCAGTTCAAGGCTTGAGGTCACAATTCTAGTTAGGAATCACAATTGCAGTTCAAGGCTTGAGGTCACAATTCTAGTTAGGAATCACAATTGCAGTTCAAGGCTTGAGGTCACAATTCTAGTTAGGAATCACAATTGCAGTTCAAGGCTTGAGGTCACAATGCCAGTTTGGAATCACAATTGCAGTTCAAGGCTTGAGGTCACAATTCTAGTTAGGAATCACAATTGCAGTTCAAGGCTTGAGGTCACAATTCTAGTTAGGAATCACAATTGCAGTTCAAGGCTTGAGGTCACAATGCCAGTTAGGAATCACAATTGCAGTTCAAGGCTTGTGGTCACAATGCCAGTTAGGAATCACAATTGCAGTTCAAGGCTTGAGGTCACAATTGCAGTCTGAGCTCACAATGGCAGTTTGGGATCACAATTGCAGTTCAAGGCTTGAGGTCACAATTGCAGTCTGAGCTCAAAATGCCAGTTAGGAATCACAATTGCAGTTCAAGGCTTGAGGTCACAATTGCAGTCTGAGCTCACAATGCCAGTTAGGAATCACAATTGCAGTTCAAGGCTTGAAGTCACAATGTCAGTTAGGAATCACAATTGCAGTTCAAGGCTTGAGGTCACAATGCCAGTTAGGAATCACCATTGCAGTTCAAGGCTTGAGTTCACAATTGCAGTCTGAGCTCACAATGCCAGTTAGGAATCACAATTGCAGTTCAAGGCTTGAGGTCACAATTGCAGTCTGAGCTCACAATGCCAGTTAGGAATCACAATTGCAGTTCAAGTCTTGAGTTCACAATTGCAGTCTGAGCTCACAATGCCAGTTAGGAATCACAATTGCAGTTCAAAGCTTGAGCTCACAATGCCAGTTAGGAATCACAATTGCAGTTCAAGGCTTGAGGTCACAATTCCAGTGAGGAATCACAATTGCAGTTCAAGGCTTGAGGTCACAATGCCAGTTAGGAATCACAATTGCAGTTCAAGGCTTGAGGTCACAATTCCAGTTAGGAATCACAATTGCAGTTCAAGGCTTGAGCTCACAATGCCAGTTTGGAATCACAATTGCAGTTCAAGGCATGAGGTCACAATTCTAGTTAGGAATTACAATTGCAGTTCAAGGCTTGAGGTCACAATTCTAGTTAGGAATCACAATTGCAGTTCAAGGCTTGAGGTCACAATGCCAGTTAGGAATCACAATTGCAGTTCAAGGCTTGGGCTCACAATGCCAGTTTGGAATCACAATTGCAGTTCAAGGCTTGAGGTCACAATGCCAGTTAGGAATCACAATTGCAGTTCAAGGCTTGAGGTCACAATTGCAGTCTGAGCTCACAATGGCAGTTTGGAATCACAATTGCAGTTCAAGGCTTGAGGTCACAATTGCAGTCTGAGCTCACAATGCCAGTTAGGAATCACAATTGCAGTTCAAGGCTTGAGGTCACAATTGCAGTCTGAGCTCACAATGCCAGTTAGGAATCACAATTGCAGTTCAAGGCTTGAGGTCACAATTGCAGTCTGAGCTCACAATTCCAGTTAGGAATCACAATTGCAGTTCAAGGCTTGAGGTCACAATGCCAGTTAGGAATCACAATTGCAGTTCAAGGCTTGAGGTCACAATTCCAGTTAGGAATCACAATTGCAGTTCAAGGCTTGAGGTCACAATTGCAGTCTGAGCTCATAATGCCAGTTAGGAATCACAATTGCAGTTCAAGGCTTGAGTTCAGAATGCCAGTTTGGAATCACAATTGCAATTCAATGCTTGAGCTCACGGTTCCAGTCAGGAATCACAATTGCACTTCAAGGCTTGAGGTCACAATGCCAGTTTGGAATCACAATTGCACTTCAAGGCTTGAGGTCACAATTGCAGTCTGAGCTCACAATGCCAGTTAGGAATCACAATTGCAGTTCAAGGCTTGAGGTCACAATTGCAGTCTGAGCTCACAATGCCAGTTTGGAATCACAATTACAGTTCAAGGCTTGAGGTCACAATTGCAGTCTGAGCTCACAATGCCAGTTAGGAATCACAATTTCAGTTCAAGGCTTGAGGTCACAATTGCAGTCTGAGCTCTCAATGCCAGTTAGGAATCACAATTGCAGTTCAAGGCTTGATGTCACAATGCCAGTGAGGAATCACAATTGCAGTTCAAGGCTTGAGGTCACAATTCTAGTTAGGAATCACAATTGCAGTTCAAGGCTTGAGGTCATAACTCTAGTTAGGAATCACAATTGCAGTTCAAGGCTTGAGGTCAGAATTCTAGTTAGGAATCACAATTGCAGTTCAAGGCTTGAGGTCACAATGCCAGTTTGGAATCACAATTGCAGTTCAAGGCTTGAGGTCACAATTCTAGTTAGGAATCACAATTGCAGTTCAAGGCTTGAGGTCACAATTCTAGTTAGGAATCACAATTGCAGTTCAAGGCTTGAGGTCACAATGCCAGTTAGGAATCACAATTGCAGTTCAAGGCTTGTGGTCACAATGCCAGTTAGGAATCACAATTGCAGTTCAAGGCTTGAGGTCACAATTGCAGTCTGAGCTCACAATGGCAGTTTGGGATCACAATTGCAGTTCAAGGCTTGAGGTCACAATTGCAGTCTGAGCTCACAATGCCAGTTTGGAATCACAATTGCAGTTCAAGGCTTGAGGTCACAATTGCAGTCTGAGCTCACAATGCCAGTTAGGAATCACAACTGCAGTTCAAGGCTTGAGGTCACAATTGCAATCTGAGCTCACAATGCCAGTTAGGAATCACAATTGCAGTTCAAGGCTTGAGGTCACAATGCCAGTTAGGAATCCCCATTGCAGTTCAAGGCTTGAGTTCACAATTGCAGTCTGAGCTCACAATGCCAGTTTGGAATCACAATTGCAGTTCAAGGCTTGAGTTCACAATGGCAGTTTGGAATCACAATTGCAATTCAATGCTTGAGCTCAAGGTTCCAGTTAGGCATCAGAATTGTAGTTCGAGGCTTGAGGTCACAATTCTAGTTAGGAATCACCATTGCAGTTCAAGGCTTGAGTTTACAATGGCAGTTTGGAATCACAATTGCAATTCAATGCTTGAGCTCAAGGTTCCAGTTAGGAATCAGAATTGTAGTTCGAGGCTTGAGGTCACAATTCTAGTTAGGAATCACAATTGCAGTTCAAGGCTTGAGGTCACAATGCCAGTTAGGAAATCACAATTGCAGTTCAAGGCTTGAGGTCACAATGCCAGTTAGGAATCACAATTGCAGTTCAAGGCTTGAGCTCACAATGCCAGTTTGGAATCACAATTGCAGTTCAAGGCTTGAGGTCACAATGCCAGTTAGGAATCACAATTGCAGTTCAAGGCTTGAGCTCACAATTGCAGTCTGAGATCATAATGCCAGTTAGGAATCACAATTGCAGTTCAATGCTTGAGGTCACAATGCCAGTTAGGAATCACAATTGCAGTTCAAGGCTTGAGCTCACAATGCCAGTATGGAATCACAATTGCAGTTCAAGGCTTGAGGTCACAATTGCAGTCTGAGATCATAATGCCAGTTAGGAATCACAATTGCAGTTCAATGCTTGAGGTCACAATGCCAGTTAGGAATCACAATTGCAGTTCAAGGCTTGAGCTCACAATGCCAGTTTGGAATCACAATTGCAGTTCAAGGCTTGAGGTCACAATTGCAGTCTGAGATCATAATGCCAGTTTGGAATCACAATTGCAGTTCAAGGCTTGAGGTCACAATTGCAGTCTGAGCTCACAATGCCAGTTAGGAATCACAATTGCAGTTCAAGTATTGAGGTCACAATGTCAGTTTGGAATCACAATTGCAGTTCAAGGCTTGAGGTCACAATGCCAGTTAGGAATCACAATTGCAGTTCAAGGCTTGAGGTCACAATTCTAGTTAGGAATCACAATTGCAGTTCAAGGCTTGAGGTCACAATTCTAGTTAGGAATCACAATTGCAGTTCAAGGCTTGAGGTCACAATGCCAGTTAGGAATCACAATTGCAGTTCAAGGCTCGAGGTCACAATTCTAGTTAGGAATCACAATTGCAGTTCAAGGCTTGAGGTCACAATTCTAGTTAGGAATCACAATTGCAGTTCAAGGCTTGAGGTCACAATGCCAGTTAGGAATCACAATTGCAGTTTAAGGCTTGAGGTCACAATGCCAGTTAGGAATCACAATTGCAGTTCAAGGCTTGAGGTCACTATTGCAGTCTGAGCTCACAGTGCCAGTTAGGAATCACAATTGCAGTTCAAGGCTTGAGGTCACAATTGCAGTCTGAGCTCACAATGCCAGTTAGGAATCACAATTGCAGTTCAAGGCTTGAGTTCACAATGGCAGTTTGGAATCACAATTGCAATTCAATGCTTGAGCTCAAGGTTCCAGTTAGGAATCAGAATTGTAGTTCGAGGCTTGAGGTCACAATTCTAGTTAGGAATCACAATTGCAGTTCAAGGCTTGAGGTCACAATGCCAGTTAGGAATAACAATTGCAGTTCAAGGCTTGAGGTCACAATTGCAGTCTGAGCTCACAATGCCAGTTAGGAATCACAATTGCAGTTCAAGTCTTGAGTTCACAATTGCAGTCTGAGCTCACAATGCCAGTTTGGAATCACAATTGCAGTTCAAAGCTTGAGCTCACAATGCCAGTTAGGAATCACAATTGCAGTTCAAGGCTTGAGGTCACAATTCCAGTGAGGAATCACAATTGCAGTTCAAGGCTTGAGGTCACAATGCCAGTTAGGAATCACAATTGCAGTTCAAGGCTTGAGCTCACAATGCCAGTTAGGAATCACAATTGCAGTTCAAGGCTTGAGCTCACAATGCCAGTTTGGAATCACAATTGCAGTTCAAGGCTTGAGGTCACAATTCTAGTTAGGAATTACAATTGCAGTTCAAGGCTTGAGGTCACAATTCTATTTAGGAATCACAATTGCAGTTCAAGGCTTGAGGTCACAATGCCAGTTAGGAATCACAATTGCAGTACAAGGCTTGGGCTCACAATGCCAGTTTGGAATCACAATTGCAGTTCAAGGCTTGAGGTCACAATGCCAGTTAGGAATCACAATTGCAGTTCAAGGCTTGAGCTCACAATGCCAGTTAGGAATCACAATTGGAGTTCAAGGCTTGAGGTCACAATTGCAGTCTGAGCTCACAATGCCAGTTAGGAATCACAATTGCAGTTCAAGGCTTGAGGTCACAATTGCAGTCTGAGCTCATAATGCCAGTTAGGAATCACAATTGCAGTTCAAGGCTTGAGTTCACAATGCCAGTTTGGAATCACAATTGCAATTCAATGCTTGAGCTCACGGTTCCAGTCAGGAATCACAATTGCACTTCAAGGCTTGAGGTCACAATGCCAATTTGGAATCACAATTGCACTTCAAGGCTTGAGGTCACAATTCCATTTAGGAATCACAATTGCAGTTCAAGGCTTTAGGTCACAATTCTAGTTAGGAATCAGAATTGCAGTTCAAGGCTTGAGGTCACAATTCTAGTTAGGAATCAGTATTGCAGTTCAAGGCTCGAGGTCACAATTCTAGTTAGGAATCACAATTGCAGTTCAAGGCTTGAGGTCACAATTCTAGTTAGGAATCACAATTGCAGTTCAAGGCTCGAGGTCACAATTCTAGTTAGGAATCACAATTGCAGTTCAAGGCTTGAGGTCGCAATTCTAGTTAGGAATCACAATTGCAGTTCAAGGCTTGAGGTCACAATTCTAGTTAGGAATCACAATTGCAGTTCAAGGCTTGAGGTCACAATGCCAGTTAGGAATCACAATTGCAGTTTAAGGCTTGAGGTCACAATGCCAGTTAGGAATCACAATTGCAGTTCAAGGCTTCAGGTCACAATTGCAGTCTGAGCTCACAATGCCAGTTAGGAATCACAATTGCAGTTCAAGGCTTGATGTCACAATGCCAGTTAGGAATCACCATTGCAGTTCAAGGCTTGAGGTCAAAATTGCAGTCTGAGCTCACAATGCCAGTTAGGAATCACAATTGCAGTTCAAGGCTTGAGTTCACAATGGCAGTTTGGAATCACAATTGCAATTCAATGCTTGAGCTCAAGGTTCCAGTTAGGAATCAGAATTGTAGTTCGAGGCTTGAGGTCACAATTCTAGTTAGGAATCACAATTGCAGTTCAAGGCTTGAGGTCACAATGCCAGTTAGGAATCACAATTGCAGTTCAAGGCTTGAGGTCACAATGCCAGTTAGGAATCACAATTGCAGTTCAAGGCTTGAGCTCACAATGCCAGTTTGGAATCACAATTGCAGTTCAAGGCTTGAGGTCACAATGCCAGTTAGGAATCACAATTGCAGTTCAAGGCTTGAGCTCACAATGGCAGTTTGGAATCACAATTGCAGTTCAAGGCTTGAGGTCACAATTGCAGTCTGAGATCATAATGCCAGTTTGGAATCACAATTGCAGTTCAAGGCTTGAGGTCACAATTGCAGTCTGAGCTCACAATGCCAGTTAGGAATCACAATTGCAGTTCAAGGATTGAGGTCACAATGTCAGTTTGGAATCACAATTGCAGTTCAAGGCTTGAGGTCACAATGCCAGTTAGGAATCACAATTGCAGTTCAAGGCTTGAGGTCACAATTCTAGTTAGGAATCACAATTGCAGTTCAAGGCTTGAGGTCACAATTCTAGTTAGGAATCAGAATTGCAGTTCAAGGCTTGAGGTCACAATGCCAGTTAGGAATCACAATTGCAGTTCAAGGCTCGAGGTCACAATTCTAGTTAGGAATCACAATTGCAGTTCAAGGCTTGAGGTCACGATTCTAGTTAGGAATCACAATTGCAGTTCAAGGCTTGAGGTCACAATGCCAGTTAGGAATCACAATTGCAGTTCAAGGCTTGAGGTCACAATTGCAGTCTGAGCTCACAATGCCAGTTAGGAATCACAATTGCAGTTCAAGGCTTGAGGTCACAATTGCAGTCTGAGCTCACAATGCCAGTTAGGAATCACAATTGCAGTTCAAGGCTTGAGTTCACAATGGCAGTTTGGAATCACAATTGCAATTCAATGCTTGAGCTCAAGGTTCCAGTTAGGAATCAGAATTGTAGTTCGAGGCTTGAGGTCACAATTCTAGTTAGGAATCACAATTGCAGTTCAAGGCTTGAGGTCACAATGCCAGTTAGGAATCACAATTGCAGTTCAAGGCTTGAGGTCACAATGTCAGTTAGGAATCACAATTGCAGTTCAAGGCTTGAGGTCACAATTCTAGTTAGGAATCACAATTGCAGTTCAAGGCTTGAGGTCACAATGCCAGTTAGGAATCACAATTGCAGTTCAAGGCTTGAGCTCACAATGCCAGTTTGGAATCACAATTGCAGTTCAAGGCTTGAGGTCACAATGCCAGTTAGGAATCACAATTGCAGTTCAAGGCTTGAGCTCACAATGACAGTTTGGAATCACAATTGCAGTTCAAGGCTTGAGGTCACAATGCCAGTTAGGAATCACAATTGCAGTTCAAGGCTTGAGCTCACAATGGCAGTTTGGAATCACAATTGCAGTTCAAGGCTTGAGGTCACAATTGCAGTCTGAGATCATAATGCCAGTTTGGAATCACAATTGCAGTTCAAGGCTTGAGGTCACAATTGCAGTCTGAGCTCACAATGCCAGTTAGGAATCACAATTGCAGTTCAAGGATTGAGGTCACAATGTCAGTTAGGAATCACAATTGCAGTTCAAGGCTTGAGGTCTCAATTCTAGTTAGGAATCAGAATTGCAGTTCAAGGCTTGAGGTCACAATGCCAGTTAGGAATCACAATTGCAGTTCAAGGCTCGAGGTCACAATTTTAGTTAGGAATCAGAATTGCAGTTCAAGGCTTGAGGTCACAATTCTAGTTAGGAATCACAATTGCAGTTCAAGGCTCGAGGTCACAATTCTAGTTAGGAATCACAATTGCAGTTCAAGGCTTGAGGTCACAATTCTAGTTAGGAATCACAATTGCAGTTCAAGGCTTGAGGTCACAATTCTAGTTAGGAATCACAATTGCAGTTCAAGGCTTGAGGTCACAATGCCAGTTAGGAATCACAATTGCAGTTCAAGGCTTGAGGTCACAATTGCAGTCTGAGCTCACAATGCCAGTTAGGAATCACAACTGCAGTTCAAGGCTTGAGGTCACAATTGCAATCTGAGCTCACAATGCCAGTTAGGAATCACAATTGCAGTTCAAGGCTTGAGTTCACAATGGCAGTTTGGAATCACAATTGCAATTCAATGCTTGAGCTCAAGGTTCCAGTTAGGCATCAGAATTGTAGTTCGAGGCTTGAGGTCACAATTCTAGTTAGGAATCACAATTGCAGTTCAAGGCTTGAGGTCACAATGCCAGTTAGGAATCACAATTGCAGTTCAAGGCTTGAGGTCACAATGTCAGTTAGGAATCACAATTGCAGTTCAAGGCTTGAGGTCACAATTCTAGTTAGGAATCACAATTGCAGTTCAAGGCTTGAGGTCACAATGCCAGTTTGGAATCACAATTGCAGTTCAAGGCTTGAGGTCACAATGCCAGTTAGGAATCACAATTGCAGTTCAAGGCTTGAGCTCACAATGCCAGTTTGGAATCACAATTGCAGTTCAAGGCTTGAGGTCACAATTCCAATGAGGAATCACAATTGCAGTTCAAGACTTGAGGTCACAATGCCAGTTAGGAATCACAATTGCAGTTCAAGGCTTGAGCTCACAATGCCAGTTTGGAATCACAATTGCAGTTCAAGGCCTGAGGTCACAATGCCAGTTAGGAATCACAATTGCAGTTCAAGGCTTGAGGTCACAATGCCATTTAGGAATTACAATTTCAGTTCAAGGCTTGAGCTCACAATGCCAGTTAGGAATCACAATTGCAGTTCAAGGCTTGAGGTCCCAATTGTAGTCTGAGCTCACAATGCCAGTTAGGAATCACAATTGCAGTTCAAGGCTTGAGGTCCCAATTGCAGTCTGAGCTCACAATGCCAGTTAGGAATCACAATTGCAGTTCAAGGCTTGAGGTCTCAATTGCAGTCTGAGCTCACAATGCCAGTTAGGAATCACAATTGCAGTTCAAGGCTTGAGGTCACAATTGCAGTCTGAGCTCACAATGGCAGTTAGGAATCACAATTGCAGTTCAAGGCTTGATGTCACAATGCCAGTTAGGAATCACAATTGAAGTTCAAGGCTTGAGGTCACAATTGCAGTCTGAGCTCACAATGCCAGTTAGGAATCACAATTACAGTTCAAGGCTTGAGGTCCCAATTGCAGTCTGAGCTCACAATGCCAGTTAGGAATCACAATTGCAGTTCAAGGCTTGATGTCACAATGCCAGTTAGGAATCACAATTGCAATTCAAGGCTTGAGTTCACAATTCCAATGAGGAATCACAATTGCAGTTCAAGGCTTGACGTCACAATGCCAGTTAGGAATCACAATTGCAGTTCAAGGCTTGATGTCACAATGCCAGTTAGGAATCACAATTGCAGTTCAAGGCTTGAGGTTACAATGCCATTTAGGAATTACAATTTCAGTTCAAGGCTTGAGCTCACAATGCCAGTTAGGAATCACAATTGCAGTTCAAGGCTTGAGGTCCCAATGCCAGTTAGGAATTACAATTTCAGTTCAAGGCTTGAGCTCACAATGCCAGTTAGGAATCACAATTGCAGTTCAAGGCTTGAGGTCCCAATTGTAGTCTGAGCTCACAATGCCAGTTAGGAATCACAATTGCAGTTCAAGGCTTGAGGTCCCAATTGCAGTCTGAGCTCACAATGCCAGTTAGGAATCACAATTGCAGTTCAAGGCTTGAGGTCACAATTCCAATGAGGAATCACAATTGCAGTTCAAGGCTTGAGGTCACAATGCCAGTTAGGAATCACAATTGCAGTTCAAGGCTTGAGGTCACAATGCCAGTTTGGAATCACAATTGCAGTTCAAGGCTTGAGGTCACAATGCCAGTTTGGAATCACAATTTCAGTTCAAGGCTTGATGTCACAATGCCAGTTAGGAATCACAATTGCAGTTCAAGGCTTGATGTCACAATTGCAGTCTGAGCTCACAATGCCAGTTAGGAATAACAATTGAAGTTCAAGGCTTGAGGTCTCAATTGCAGTCTGAGCTCACAATGCCAGTTAGGAATCACAATTGCAGTTCAAGGCTTGAGGTCACAATTGCAGTCTGAGCTCACAATGCCAGTTAGGAATCACAATTGCAGTTCAAGGCTTGAGGTCACAATTGCAGTCTGAGCTCACAATGCCAGTTAGGAATCACAATTGCGGTTCAAGGCTTGAGGTCACAATTGCAGTCTGAGTTCACAATGCCAGTTAGGAATCACAATTGCAGTTCAAGGCTTGAGCTCACAATGCCAGTTAGGAATCACAATTGCAGTTCAAGGCTTGAGGTCAAAATTCCAGTGAGGAATCACAATTGCAGTTCAAGGCTTGATGTCACAATGCCAGTTACGAATCACAATTGCAGTTGGAGGCTTGAGGTCACAATGACAGTTTGGAATCACAATTGCAGTTCAAGGCTTGAGCTCACAATGCCAGTTTGGAATCACAATTGCAGTTCAAGGCTTGAGGTCACAATGCCAGTTAGGAATCACAATTGCAGTTCAAGGCTTGAGCTCACAATGGCAGTTTGGAATCACAATTGCAGTTCAAGGCTTGAGGTCACAATTGCAGTCTGAGCTCACAATGCCAGTTAGGAATCACAATTGCAGTTCAAGGCTTGAGGTCACAATGTCAGTTAGGAATCACAATTGCAGTTCAAGGCTTGAGCTCACAATGCCAGTTTGGAATCACAATTGCAGTTCAAGGCTTGAGCTCACAATGCCAGTTAGGAATCACAATTGCAGTTCAAGGCTTGAGGTCACAATTCTAGTTAGGAATCACAATTGCAGTTCAAGGCTTGAGGTCACAATTGTAGTTAGGAATCAGAATTGCAGTTCAAGGCTTGAGGTCACAATGCCAGTTAGGAATCACAATTGCAGTTCAAGGCTCGAGGTCACAATTCTAGTTAGGAATCACAATTGCAGTTCAAGGCTTGAGGTCACAATGCCAGTTAGGAATCACAATTGCAGTTCAAGGCTCGAGGTCACAATTCTAGTTAGGAATCACAATTGCAGTTCAAGGCTTGAGGTCACAATTCTAGTTAGGAATCACAATTGCAGTTCAAGGCTTGAGGTCACAATGCCAGTTAGGAATCACAATTGCAGTTCAAGGCTTGAGGTCACAATGCCAGTTAGGAATCACAATTGCAGTTCAAGGCTTGAGGTCACAATTGCAGTCTGAGCTCACAATGCCAGTTAGGAATCACAACTGCAGTTCAAGGCTTGAGGTCACAATTGCAATCTGAGCTCACAATGCCAGTTAGGAATCACAATTGCAGTTCAAGGCTTGAGCTCACAATGCCAGTTAGGAATCACCATTGCAGTTCAAGGCTTGAGTTCACAATTGCAGTCTGAGCTCACAATGCCAGTTAGGAATAACAATTGCAGTTCAAGGCTTGAGTTCACAATGGCAGTTTGGAATCACAATTGCAATTCAATGCTTGAGCTCAAGGTTCCAGTTAGGCATCAGAATTGTAGTTCGAGGCTTGAGGTCACAATTCTAGTTAGGAATCACAATTGCAGTTCAAGGCTTGAGGTCACAATGCCAGTTAGGAATCACAATTGCAGTTCAAGGCTTGAGGTCACAATGTCAGTTAGGAATCACAATTGCAGTTCAAGGCTTGAGGTCACAATTCTAGGTAGGAATCACAATTGCAGTTCAAGGCTTGAGGTCACAATGCCAGTTTGGAATCACAATTGCAGTTCAAGGCTTGAGGTCACAATGCCAGTTAGGAATCACAATTGCAGTTCAAGGCTTGAGCTCACAATGCCAGTTTGGAATCACAATTGCAGTTCAAGGCTTGAGGTCACAATTCCAATGAGGAATCACAATTGCAGTTCAAGACTTGAGGTCACAATGCCAGTTAGGAATCACAATTGCAGTTCAAGGCTTGAGGTCCCAATTGTAGTCTGAGCTCACAATGCCAGTTAGGAATCACAATTGCAGTTCAAGGCTTGAGGTCCCAATTGCAGTCTGAGCTCACAATGCCAGTTAGGAATCACAATTGCAGTTCAAGGCTTGATGTCACAATGCCAGTGAGGAATCACAATTGCAGTTCAAGGCTTGAGGTCACAATGCCAGTTTGGAATCACAATTGCAGTTCAAGGCTTGAGGTCACAATGCCAGTTTGGAATCACAATTTCAGTTCAAGGCTTGATGTCACAATGCCAGTTAGGAATCACAATTGCAGTTCAAGGCTTGAGGTCTCAATTGCAGTCTGAGCTCACAATGCCAGTTAGGAATCACAATTGCAGTTCAAGGCTTGATGTCACAATTGCAGTCTGAGCTCACAATGCCAGTTAGGAATCACAATTGCAGTTCAAGGCTTGAGGTCACAATTGCAGTCTGTGCTCACAATGGCAGTTAGGAATCACAATTGCAGTTCAAGGCTTGATGTCACAATGCCAGTTAGGAATCACAATTGCAGTTCAAGGCTTGATGTCACAATGCCATTTAGGAATTACAATTTCAGTTCAAGGCTTGAGCTCACAATGCCAGTTAGGAATCACAATTGCAGTTCAAGGCTTGAGGTCCCAATGCCAGTTAGGAATTACAATTTCAGTTCAAGGCTTGAGCTCACAATGGCAGTTAGGAATCACAATTGCAGTTCAAGGCTTGAGGTCCCAATTGTAGTCTGAGCTCACAATGCCAGTTAGGAATCACAATTGCAGTTCAAGGCTTGAGGTCCCAATTGCAGTCTGAGCTCACAATGCCAGTTAGGAATCACAATTGCAGTTCAAGGCTTGAGGTCACAATTCCAGTGAGGAATCACAATTGCAGTTCAAGGCTTGAGGTCACAATGCCAGTTAGGAATCACAATTGCAGTTCAAGGCTTGAGGTCACAATGCCAGTTTGGAATCACAATTGCAGTTCAAGGCTTGAGGTCACAATGCCAGTTTGGAATCACAATTTCAGTTCAAGGCTTGATGTCACAATGCCAGTTAGGAATCACAATTGCAGTTCAAGGCTTGAGGTCACAATTGCAGTCTGAGCTCACAATGCCAGTTAGGAATCACAATTGAAGTTCAAGGCTTGAGGTCTCAATTGCACTCTGAGCTCACAATGCCAGTTAGGAATCACAATTGCAGTTCAAGGCCTGAGGTCACAATTGCAGTCTGAGCTCACAATGCCAGTTAGGAATCACAATTGCAGTTCAAGGCTTGAGGTCACAATTGCAGTCTGAGCTCACAATGCCAGTTAGGAATCACAATTGCAGTTCAAGGCTTGAGGTCACAATTGCAGTCTGAGTTCACAATGCCAGTTAGGAATCACAATTGCAGTTCAAGGCTTGAGCTCACAATGCCAGTTAGGAATCACAATTGCAGTTCAAGGCTTGAGGTCAAAATTCCAGTGAGGAATCACAATTGCAGTTCAAGGCTTGAGGTCACAATGCCAGTTACGAATCACAATTGCAGTTGGAGGCTTGAGGTCACAATGCCAGTTTGGAATCACAATTGCAGTTCAAGGCTTGAGCTCACAATGCCAGTTAGGAATCACAATTGCAGTTCAAGGCTTGAGCTCACAATGGCAGTTTGGAATCACAATTGCAGTTCAAGGCTTGAGGTCACAATTGCAGTCTGAGCTCACAATGCCAGTTAGGAATCACAACTGCAGTTCAAGGCTTGAGGTCACAATTGCAATCTGAGCTCACAATGCCAGTTAGGAATCACAATTGCAGTTCAAGGCTTGAGCTCACAATGCCAGTTAGGAATCCCCATTGCAGTTCAAGGCTTGAGTTCACAATTGCAGTCTGAGCTCACAATGCCAGTTTGGAATCACAATTGCAGTTCAAGGCTTGAGTTCACAATGGCAGTTTGGAATCACAATTGCAATTCAATGCTTGAGCTCAAGGTTCCAGTTAGGCATCAGAATTGTAGTTCGAGGCTTGAGGTCACAATTCTAGTTAGGAATCACAATTGCAGTTCAAGGCTTGAGGTCACAATGCCAGTTTGGAATCACAATTTCAGTTCAAGGCTTGATGTCACAATGCCAGTTAGGAATCACAATTGCAGTTCAAGGCTTGAGGTCTCAATTGCAGTCTGAGCTCACAATGCCAGTTAGGAATCACAATTGCAGTTCAAGGCTTGATGTCACAATTGCAGTCTGAGCTCACAATGCCAGTTAGGAATCACAATTGCAGTTCAAGGCTTGAGGTCACAATGCCAGTTTGGAATCACAATTTCAGTTCAAGGCTTGATGTCACAATGCCAGTTAGGAATCACAATTGCAGTTCAAGGCTTGAGGTCTCAATTGCAGTCTGAGCTCACAATGCCAGTTAGGAATCACAATTGCAGTTCAAGGCTTGATGTCACAATTGCAGTCTGAGCTCACAATGCCAGTTTGGAATCACAATTGCAGTTCAAGGCTTGAGCTCACAATGCCAGTTAGGAATCACAATTGCAGTTCAAGGCTTGAGCTCACAATGGCAGTTTGGAATCACAATTGCAGTTCAAGGCTTGAGGTCACAATTGCAGTCTGAGCTCACAATGCCAGTTAGGAATCACAACTGCAGTTCAAGGCTTGAGGTCACAATTGCAATCTGAGCTCACAATGCCAGTTAGGAATCACAATTGCAGTTCAAGGCTTGAGCTCACAATGCCAGTTAGGAATCCCCATTGCAGTTCAAGGCTTGAGTTCACAATTGCAGTCTGAGCTCACAATGCCAGTTTGGAATCACAATTGCAGTTCAAGGCTTGAGTTCACAATGGCAGTTTGGAATCACAATTGCAATTCAATGCTTGAGCTCAAGGTTCCAGTTAGGCATCAGAATTGTAGTTCGAGGCTTGAGGTCACAATTCTAGTTAGGAATCACAATTGCAGTTCAAGGCTTGAGGTCACAATGCCAGTTTGGAATCACAATTTCAGTTCAAGGCTTGATGTCACAATGCCAGTTAGGAATCACAATTGCAGTTCAAGGCTTGAGGTCTCAATTGCAGTCTGAGCTCACAATGCCAGTTAGGAATCACAATTGCAGTTCAAGGCTTGATGTCACAATTGCAGTCTGAGCTCACAATGCCAGTTAGGAATCACAATTGCAGTTCAAGGCTTGATGTCACAATGCCATTTAGGAATTACAATTTCAGTTCAAGGCTTGAGCTCACAATGCCAGTTAGGAATCACAATTGCAGTTCAAGGCTTGAGGTCCCAATGCCAGTTAGGAATTACAATTTCAGTTCAAGGCTTGAGCTCACAATGGCAGTTAGGAATCACAATTGCAGTTCAAGGCTTGAGGTCCCAATTGTAGTCTGAGCTCACAATGCCAGTTAGGAATCACAATTGCAGTTCAAGGCTTGAGGTCCCAATTGCAGTCTGAGCTCACAATGCCAGTTAGGAATCACAATTGCAGTTCAAGGCTTGAGGTCACAATTCCAGTGAGGAATCACAATTGCAGTTCAAGGCTTGAGGTCACAATGCCAGTTAGGAATCACAATTGCAGTTCAAGGCTTGAGGTCACAATGCCAGTTTGGAATCACAATTGCAGTTCAAGGCTTGAGGTCACAATGCCAGTTTGGAATCACAATTTCAGTTCAAGGCTTGATGTCACAATGCCAGTTAGGAATCACAATTGCAGTTCAAGGCTTGAGGTCACAATTGCAGTCTGAGCTCACAATGCCAGTTAGGAATCACAATTGAAGTTCAAGGCTTGAGGTCTCAATTGCAGTCTGAGCTCACAATGCCAGTTAGGAATCACAATTGCAGTTCAAGGCCTGAGGTCACAATTGCAGTCTGAGCTCACAATGCCAGTTAGGAATCACAATTGCAGTTCAAGGCTTGAGGTCACAATTGCAGTCTGAGCTCACAATGCCAGTTAGGAATCACAATTGCAGTTCAAGGCTTGAGGTCACAATTGCAGTCTGAGTTCACAATGCCAGTTAGGAATCACAATTGCAGTTCAAGGCTTGAGCTCACAATGCCAGTTAGGAATCACAATTGCAGTTCAAGGCTTGAGGTCAAAATTCCAGTGAGGAATCACAATTGCAGTTCAAGGCTTGAGGTCACAATGCCAGTTACGAATCACAATTGCAGTTGGAGGCTTGAGGTCACAATGCCAGTTTGGAATCACAATTGCAGTTCAAGGCTTGAGCTCACAATGCCAGTTAGGAATCACAATTGCATTTCAAGGCTTGAGCTCACAATGGCAGTTTGGAATCACAATTGCAGTTCAAGGCTTGAGGTCACAATTGCAGTCTGAGCTCACAATGCCAGTTAGGAATCACAACTGCAGTTCAAGGCTTGAGGTCACAATTGCAATCTGAGCTCACAATGCCAGTTAGGAATCACAATTGCAGTTCAAGGCTTGAGCTCACAATGCCAGTTAGGAATCCCCATTGCAGTTCAAGGCTTGAGTTCACAATTGCAGTCTGAGCTCACAATGCCAGTTTGGAATCACAATTGCAGTTCAAGGCTTGAGTTCACAATGGCAGTTTGGAATCACAATTGCAATTCAATGCTTGAGCTCAAGGTTCCAGTTAGGCATCAGAATTGTAGTTCGAGGCTTGAGGTCACAATTCTAGTTAGGAATCACAATTGCAGTTCAAGGCTTGAGGTCACAATTCTAGTTAGGAATCACAATTGCAGTTCAAGGCTTGAGGTCACAATGTCAGTTAGGAATCACAATTGCAGTTCAAGGCTTGAGGTCACAATTCTAGTTAGGAATCACAATTGCAGTTCAAGGCTTGAGGTCACAATGCCAGTTTGGAATCACAATTGCAGTTCAAGGCTTGAGGTCACAATGCCAGTTAGGAATCACAATTGCAGTTCAAGGCTTGAGCTCACAATGCCAGTTTGGAATCACAATTGCAGTTCAAGGCTTGAGGTCACAATTCCAATGAGGAATCACAATTGCTGTTCAAGACTTGAGGTCACAATGCCAGTTAGGAATCACAATTGCAGTTCAAGGCTTGAGCTCACAATGCCAGTTTGGAATCACAATTGCAGTTCAAGGCCTGAGGTCACAATGCCAGTTAGGAATCACAATTGCAGTTCAAGGCTTGAGGTCACAATGCCATTTAGGAATTACAATTTCAGTTCAAGGCTTGAGCTCACAATGCCAGTTAGGAATCACAATTGCAGTTCAAGGCTTGAGGTCCCAATTGTAGTCTGAGCTCACAATGCCAGTTAGGAATCACAATTGCAGTTCAAGGCTTGAGGTCCCAATTGCAGTCTGAGCTCACAATGCCAGTTAGGAATCACAATTGCAGTTCAAGGCTTGAGGTCACAATTCCAGTGAAGAATCACAATTGCAGTTCAAGGCTTGAGGTCACAATGCCAGTTAGGAATCACAATTGCAGTTCAAGGCTTGAGGTCACAATGCCAGTTTGGAATCACAATTTCAGTTCAAGGCTTGATGTCACAATGCCAGTTAGGAATCACAATTGCAGTTCAAGGCTTGAGGTCACAATTGCAGTCTGAGCTCACAATGCCAGTTATGAATCACAATTGCAGTTCAAGGCTTGAGGTCTCAATTGCAGTCTGAGCTCACAATGCCAGTTAGGAATCACAATTGCAGTTCAAGGCTTGAGGTCACAATTGCAGTCTGAGCTCACAATGCCAGTTAGGAATCACAATTGCAGTTCAAGGCTTGAGGTCACAATTGCAGTCTGAGCTCACAATGCCAGTTAGGAATCACAATTGCAGTTCAAGGCTTGAGGTCACAATTGCAGTCTGAGCTCACAATGGCAGTTAGGAATCACAATTGCAGTTCAAGGCTTGATGTCACAATGCCAGTTAGGAATCACAATTGAAGTTCAAGGCTTGAGGTCACAATTGAAGTCTGAGCTCACAATGCCAGTTAGGAATCACAATTGCAGTTCAAGGCTTGAGGTCACAATTGCAGTCTGATCTCACAATGCCAGTTAGGAATCACAATTGCAGTTCAAGGCTTGAGGTCACAATGCCAGTTTGGAATCACAATTGCAATTCAATGCTTGAGCTCACAGTTCCAGTTAGGAATCACAATTGCAGTTCAAGGCTTGAGGTCACAATGCCAGTTAGGAATCACAATTGCAGTTCAAGGCTTGAGGTCACAATTCCAGTTAGGAATCACAATTGCAGTTCAAGACTTGAGGTCACAATTGCAGTCTGAGCTCACAATGCCAGTTTGGAATCACAATTGCAGTTCAAGGCTTGAGTTCACAATGCCAGTTTGGAATCACAATTGCAATTCAATGCTTATGCTCACAGTTCCTGTTAGGAATCACAATTGCACTTCAAGGCTTGAGGTCACAATGCCAGTTTGGAATCACAATTGCAGTTCAAGGCTTGAGCTCACAGTTCCAGTTAGGAATCACAATTGCAGTTGAAGGCTTGAGGTCACAATTGCAGTCTGAGCTCACAATGCCAGTTTGGTATCACAATTGCAGTTCAAGGCTTGAGGTCACAATTGCAGTCTGAGCTCACAATTCCAGTTAGGAATCACAATTGCAGTTCAAGGCTTGAGGTCACAATTGCAGTCTGAGCTCACAATGCCAGTTTGGAATCACAATTGCAGTTCAAGGCTAGAGGTCACAAATGCAGTCTGTGCTCACAATGGCAGTTTGGAATCACAATTGCAGTTCAAGGCTTGAGGTCACAATTGCAGTCTGAGCTCACAATGGCAGTTTGGAATCACAATTGCAGTTCAAGGCTTGATGTCACAATGCCAGGTAGGAATCATAATTGCAGTTCAAGGCTTGAGGTCACAATTCCAATGTGGAATCACAATTGCAGTTCAAGGCTTGATGTCACAATGCCAGTTAGGAATCACAATTGCAGTTCAATGCTTGAGCTCACAATGCCAGTTAGGAATCACAATTGCAGTTCAAGGCTTGAGATCCCAATGCCAGTTAGGAATTACAATTTCAGTTCAAGGCTTGAGGTCACAATGCCAGTTAGGAATCACAATTGCAGTTCAAGGCTTGAGGTCCCAATTGCAATCTGAGCTCACAATGCCAGTTAGGAATCACAATGGCAGTTCAAGGCTTGAGGTCACAATGCCAGTTAGGAATCACAATTGCAGTTCAAGGCTTGAGGTCACAATGCCAGTTTGGAATCACAATTGCAGTTCAAGGCTTGAGGTCACAATGCCAGTTTGGAATCACAATTTCAGTTCAAGGCTTGATGTCACAATGCCAGTTAGGAATCACAATTGCAGTTCAAGGCTTGAGGTCACAATTGCAGTCTGAGCTCACAATGCCAGTTAGGAATCACAATTGCAGTTCAAGGCTTGAGGTCACAATTGCAGTCTGAGTTCACAATGCCAGTTAGGAATCACAATTGCAGTTCAAGGCTTGAGCTCACAATGCCAGTTAGGAATCACAATTGCAGTTCAAGGCTTGAGGTCAAAATTCCAGTGAGGAATCACAATTGCAGTTCAAGGCTTGATGTCACAATGCCAGTTACGAATCACAATTGCAGTTGGAGGCTTGAGGTCACAATGACAGTTTGGAATCACAATTGCAGTTCAAGGCTTGAGCTCACAATGCCAGTTTGGAATCACAATTGCAGTTCAAGGCTTGAGGTCACAATGCCAGTTAGGAATCACAATTGCAGTTCAAGGCTTGAGGTCACAATGCCAGTTAGGAATCACAATTGCAGTTCAAGGCTTGAGCTCACAATTGCAGTCTGAGATCATAATGCCAGTTTGGAATCACAATTGCAGTTCAAGGCTTGAGGTCACAATTGCAGTCTGAGCTCACAATGCCAGTTAGGAATCACAATTGCAGTTCAAGGATTGAGGTCACAATGCCAGTTAGGAATCACAATTGCAGTTCAAGGCTCGAGGTCACAATTCTAGTTAGGAATCACAATTGCAGTTCAAGGCTTGAGGTCACAATTCTAGTTAGGAATCACAATTGCAGTTCAAGGCTCGAGGTCACAATTCTAGTTAGGAATCACAATTGCAGTTCAAGGCTTGAGGTCACAATTCTAGTTAGGAATCACAATTGCAGTTCAAGGCTTGAGGTCACAATGCCAGTTAGGAATCACAATTGCAGTTCAAGGCTTGAGGTCACAATGCCAGTTAGGAATCACAATTGCAGTTCAAGGCTTGAGCTCACAATGGCAGTTTGGAATCACAATTGCAGTTCAAGGCTTGAGGTCACAATTGCAGTCTGAGCTCACAATGCCAGTTAGGAATCACAACTGCAGTTCAAGGCTTGAGGTCACAATTGCAATCTGAGCTCACAATGCCAGTTAGGAATCACAATTGCAGTTCAAGGCTTGAGGTCACAATGCCAGTTAGGAATCCCCATTGCAGTTCAAGGCTTGAGTTCACAATTGCAGTCTGAGCTCACAATGCCAGTTTGGAATCACAATTGCAGTTCAAGGCTTGAGTTCACAATGGCAGTTTGGAATCACAATTGCAATTCAATGCTTGAGCTCAAGGTTCCAGTTAGGCATCAGAATTGTAGTTCGAGGCTTGAGGTCACAATTCTAGTTAGGAATCACAATTGCAGTTCAAGGCTTGAGGTCACAATTCTAGTTAGGAATCACAATTGCAGTTCAAGGCTTGAGGTCACAATGTCAGTTAGGAATCACAATTGCAGTTCAAGGCTTGAGGTCACAATTCTAGTTAGGAATCACAATTGCAGTTCAAGGCTTGAGGTCACAATGCCAGTTTGGAATCACAATTGCAGTTCAAGGCTTGAGGTCACA
Organism: Sturnus vulgaris; assembly: GCF_052056855.1. Classification (NCBI taxonomy): domain Eukaryota; kingdom Metazoa; phylum Chordata; class Aves; order Passeriformes; family Sturnidae; genus Sturnus; species Sturnus vulgaris. The sequence goes on along the minus strand of NC_142270.1, from coordinate 2,572,214 downwards.
ATGCCAGTTAGGAATCACAATTGCAGTTCAAGGCTTGAGCTCACAATGCCAGTTTGGAATCACAATTGCAGTTCAAGGCTTGAGGTCACAATTCCAATGAGGAATCACAATTGCTGTTCAAGACTTGAGGTCACAATGCCAGTTAGGAATCACAATTGCAGTTCAAGGCTTGAGCTCACAATGCCAGTTTGGAATCACAATTGCAGTTCAAGGCCTGAGGTCACAATGCCAGTTAGGAATCACAATTGCAGTTCAAGGCTTGAGGTCACAATGCCATTTAGGAATTACAATTTCAGTTCAAGGCTTGAGCTCACAATGCCAGTTAGGAATCACAATTGCAGTTCAAGGCTTGAGGTCCCAATTGTAGTCTGAGCTCACAATGCCAGTTAGGAATCACAATTGCAGTTCAAGGCTTGAGGTCCCAATTGCAGTCTGAGCTCACAATGCCAGTTAGGAATCACAATTGCAGTTCAAGGCTTGAGGTCACAATTCCAGTGAAGAATCACAATTGCAGTTCAAGGCTTGAGGTCACAATGCCAGTTAGGAATCACAATTGCAGTTCAAGGCTTGAGGTCACAATGCCAGTTTGGAATCACAATTTCAGTTCAAGGCTTGATGTCACAATGCCAGTTAGGAATCACAATTGCAGTTCAAGGCTTGAGGTCACAATTGCAGTCTGAGCTCACAATGCCAGTTAGGAATCACAATTGCAGTTCAAGGCTTGAGGTCTCAATTGCAGTCTGAGCTCACAATGCCAGTTAGGAATCACAATTGCAGTTCAAGGCTTGAGGTCACAATTGCAGTCTGAGCTCACAATGCCAGTTAGGAATCACAATTGCAGTTCAAGGCTTGAGGTCACAATTGCAGTCTGAGCTCACAATGCCAGTTAGGAATCACAATTGCAGTTCAAGGCTTGAGGTCACAATTGCAGTCTGAGCTCACAATGGCAGTTAGGAATCACAATTGCAGTTCAAGGCTTGATGTCACAATGCCAGTTAGGAATCACAATTGCAGTTCAAGGCTTGAGGTCACAATGCCAGTTAGGAATCCCCATTGCAGTTCAAGGCTTGAGTTCACAATTGCAGTCTGAGCTCACAATGCCAGTTTGGAATCACAATTGCAGTTCAAGGCTTGAGTTCACAATGGCAGTTTGGAATCACAATTGCAATTCAATGCTTGAGCTCAAGGTTCCAGTTAGGCATCAGAATTGTAGTTCGAGGCTTGAGGTCACAATTCTAGTTAGGAATCACAATTGCAGTTCAAGGCTTGAGGTCACAATTCTAGTTAGGAATCACAATTGCAGTTCAAGGCTTGAGGTCACAATGTCAGTTAGGAATCACAATTGCAGTTCAAGGCTTGAGGTCACAATTCTAGTTAGGAATCACAATTGCAGTTCAAGGCTTGAGGTCACAATGCCAGTTTGGAATCACAATTGCAGTTCAAGGCTTGAGGTCACAATGCCAGTTAGGAATCACAATTGCAGTTCAAGGCTTGAGCTCACAATGCCAGTTTGGAATCACAATTGCAGTTCAAGGCTTGAGGTCACAATTCCAATGAGGAATCACAATTGCTGTTCAAGACTTGAGGTCACAATGCCAGTTAGGAATCACAATTGCAGTTCAAGGCTTGAGCTCACAATGCCAGTTTGGAATCACAATTGCAGTTCAAGGCCTGAGGTCACAATGCCAGTTAGGAATCACAATTGCAGTTCAAGGCTTGAGGTCACAATGCCATTTAGGAATTACAATTTCAGTTCAAGGCTTGAGCTCACAATGCCAGTTAGGAATCACAATTGCAGTTCAAGGCTTGAGGTCCCAATTGTAGTCTGAGCTCACAATGCCAGTTAGGAATCACAATTGCAGTTCAAGGCTTGAGGTCCCAATTGCAGTCTGAGCTCACAATGCCAGTTAGGAATCACAATTGCAGTTCAAGGCTTGAGGTCACAATTCCAGTGAAGAATCACAATTGCAGTTCAAGGCTTGAGGTCACAATGCCAGTTAGGAATCACAATTGCAGTTCAAGGCTTGAGGTCACAATGCCAGTTTGGAATCACAATTTCAGTTCAAGGCTTGATGTCACAATGCCAGTTAGGAATCACAATTGCAGTTCAAGGCTTGAGGTCACAATTGCAGTCTGAGCTCACAATGCCAGTTAGGAATCACAATTGCAGTTCAAGGCTTGAGGTCTCAATTGCAGTCTGAGCTCACAATGCCAGTTAGGAATCACAATTGCAGTTCAAGGCTTGAGGTCACAATTGCAGTCTGAGCTCACAATGCCAGTTAGGAATCACAATTGCAGTTCAAGGCTTGAGGTCACAATTGCAGTCTGAGCTCACAATGCCAGTTAGGAATCACAATTGCAGTTCAAGGCTTGAGGTCACAATTGCAGTCTGAGCTCACAATGGCAGTTAGGAATCACAATTGCAGTTCAAGGCTTGATGTCACAATGCCAGTTAGGAATCACAATTGAAGTTCAAGGCTTGAGGTCACAATTGAAGTCTGAGCTCACAATGCCAGTTAGGAATCACAATTGCAGTTCAAGGCTTGAGGTCACAATTGCAGTCTGAGCTCACAATGCCAGTTAGGAATCACAATTGCAGTTCAAGGCTTGAGGTCACAATGCCAGTTTGGAATCACAATTGCAATTCAATGCTTGAGCTCACAGTTCCAGTTAGGAATCACAATTGCAGTTCAAGGCTTGAGGTCACAATGCCAGTTAGGAATCACAATTGCAGTTCAAGGCTTGAGGTCACAATTCCAGTTAGGAATCACAATTGCAGTTCAAGACTTGAGGTCACAATTGCAGTCTGAGCTCACAATGCCAGTTTGGAATCACAATTGCAGTTCAAGGCTTGAGTTCACAATGCCAGTTTGGAATCACAATTGCAATTCAGTGCTTGAGCTCACAGTTCCTGTTAGGAATCACAATTGCAGTTCAAGGCTTGAGGTCACAATGCCAGTTTGGAATCACAATTGCAGTTCAAGGCTTGAGCTCACAGTTCCAGTTAGGAATCACAATTGCAGTTGAAGGCTTGAGGTCACAATTGCAGTCTGAGCTTACAATGCCAGTTTGGTATCACAATTGCAGTTCAAGGCTTGAGGTCACAATTGCAGTCTGAGCTCACAATTCCAGTTAGGAATCACAATTGCAGTTCAAGGCTTGAGGTCACAATTGCAGTCTGAGCTCACAATGCCAGTTAGGAATCACAATTGCAGTTCAAGGCTTGAGGTCCCAATTGCAGTCTGAGCTCACAATGCCAGTTAGGAATCACAATTGCAGTTCAAGGCTTGAGGTCACAATGCCACTTAGGAATCACAATTGCAGTTCAAGGCTTGAGGTCACAATGCCAGTTAGGAATCACAATTGCAGTTCAAGGCTTGAGGTCACAATTGCAGTCTGAGCTCACAATGCCAGTTTGGAATCACAATTGCAGTTCAAGGCTAGAGGTCACAAATGCAGTCTGAGCTCACAATGGCAGTTTGGAATCACAATTGCAGTTCAAGGCTTGAGGTCACAATTGCAGTCTGAGCTCACAATGGCAGTTTGGAATCACAATTGCAGTTCAAGGCTTGATGTCACAATGCCAGTTAGGAATCACAATTGCAGTTCAAGGCTTGAGGTCACAATTCCAATGAGGAATCACAATTGCAGTTCAAGGCTTGACGTCACAATGCCAGTTAGGAATCACAATTGCAGTTCAAGGCTTGAGCTCACAATGCCAGTTTGGAATCACAATTGCAGTTCAAGGCTTGATGTCACAATGCCAGTTAGGAATTACAATTTCAGTTCAAGGCTTGAGCTCACAATGCCAGTTAGGAATCACAATTGCAGTTCAAGGCTTGAGCTCACAATGCCAGTTTGGAATCACAATTTCAGTTCAAGGCTTGATGTCACAATGCCAGTTAGGAATCACAATTGCAGTTCAAGGCTTGAGGTCACAATTGCAGTCTGAGCTCACAATGCCAGTTAGGAATCACAATTGCAGTTCAAGGCTTGAGGTCTCAATTGCAGTCTGAGCTCACAATGCCAGTTAGGAATCACAATTGCAGTTCAAGGCTTGAGGTCACAATTGCAGTCTGAGCTCACAATGCCAGTTAGGAATCACAATTGCAGTTCAAGGCTTGAGGTCACAATTGCAGTCTGAGCTCACAATGCCAGTTAGGAATCACAATTGCAGTTCAAGGCTTGAGGTCACAATTGCAGTCTGAGCTCACAATGGCAGTTAGGAATCACAATTGCAGTTCAAGGCTTGATGTCACAATGCCAGTTAGGAATCACAATTGCAGTTCAAGGCTTGAGGTCACAATGCCAGTTAGGAATCCCCATTGCAGTTCAAGGCTTGAGTTCACAATTGCAGTCTGAGCTCACAATGCCAGTTTGGAATCACAATTGCAGTTCAAGGCTTGAGTTCACAATGGCAGTTTGGAATCACAATTGCAATTCAATGCTTGAGCTCAAGGTTCCAGTTAGGCATCAGAATTGTAGTTCGAGGCTTGAGGTCACAATTCTAGTTAGGAATCACAATTGCAGTTCAAGGCTTGAGGTCACAATTCTAGTTAGGAATCACAATTGCAGTTCAAGGCTTGAGGTCACAATGTCAGTTAGGAATCACAATTGCAGTTCAAGGCTTGAGGTCACAATTCTAGTTAGGAATCACAATTGCAGTTCAAGGCTTGAGGTCACAATGCCAGTTTGGAATCACAATTGCAGTTCAAGGCTTGAGGTCACAATGCCAGTTAGGAATCACAATTGCAGTTCAAGGCTTGAGCTCACAATGCCAGTTTGGAATCACAATTGCAGTTCAAGGCTTGAGGTCACAATTCCAATGAGGAATCACAATTGCTGTTCAAGACTTGAGGTCACAATGCCAGTTAGGAATCACAATTGCAGTTCAAGGCTTGAGCTCACAATGCCAGTTTGGAATCACAATTGCAGTTCAAGGCCTGAGGTCACAATGCCAGTTAGGAATCACAATTGCAGTTCAAGGCTTGAGGTCACAATGCCATTTAGGAATTACAATTTCAGTTCAAGGCTTGAGCTCACAATGCCAGTTAGGAATCACAATTGCAGTTCAAGGCTTGAGGTCCCAATTGTAGTCTGAGCTCACAATGCCAGTTAGGAATCACAATTGCAGTTCAAGGCTTGAGGTCCCAATTGCAGTCTGAGCTCACAATGCCAGTTAGGAATCACAATTGCAGTTCAAGGCTTGAGGTCACAATTCCAGTGAAGAATCACAATTGCAGTTCAAGGCTTGAGGTCACAATGCCAGTTAGGAATCACAATTGCAGTTCAAGGCTTGAGGTCACAATGCCAGTTTGGAATCACAATTTCAGTTCAAGGCTTGATGTCACAATGCCAGTTAGGAATCACAATTGCAGTTCAAGGCTTGAGGTCACAATTGCAGTCTGAGCTCACAATGCCAGTTAGGAATCACAATTGCAGTTCAAGGCTTGAGGTCTCAATTGCAGTCTGAGCTCACAATGCCAGTTAGGAATCACAATTGCAGTTCAAGGCTTGAGGTCACAATTGCAGTCTGAGCTCACAATGCCAGTTAGGAATCACAATTGCAGTTCAAGGCTTGAGGTCACAATTGCAGTCTGAGCTCACAATGCCAGTTAGGAATCACAATTGCAGTTCAAGGCTTGAGGTCACAATTGCAGTCTGAGCTCACAATGGCAGTTAGGAATCACAATTGCAGTTCAAGGCTTGATGTCACAATGCCAGTTAGGAATCACAATTGAAGTTCAAGGCTTGAGGTCACAATTGAAGTCTGAGCTCACAATGCCAGTTAGGAATCACAATTGCAGTTCAAGGCTTGAGGTCACAATTGCAGTCTGAGCTCACAATGCCAGTTAGGAATCACAATTGCAGTTCAAGGCTTGAGGTCACAATGCCAGTTTGGAATCACAATTGCAATTCAATGCTTGAGCTCACAGTTCCAGTTAGGAATCACAATTGCAGTTCAAGGCTTGAGGTCACAATGCCAGTTAGGAATCACAATTGCAGTTCAAGGCTTGAGGTCACAATTCCAGTTAGGAATCACAATTGCAGTTCAAGACTTGAGGTCACAATTGCAGTCTGAGCTCACAATGCCAGTTTGGAATCACAATTGCAGTTCAAGGCTTGAGTTCACAATGCCAGTTTGGAATCACAATTGCAATTCAATGCTTGAGCTCACAGTTCCTGTTAGGAATCACAATTGCAGTTCAAGGCTTGAGGTCACAATGCCAGTTTGGAATCACAATTGCAGTTCAAGGCTTGAGCTCACAGTTCCAGTTAGGAATCACAATTGCAGTTGAAGGCTTGAGGTCACAATTGCAGTCTGAGCTCACAATTCCAGTTAGGAATCACAATTGCAGTTCAAGGCTTGAGGTCACAATTGCAGTCTGAGCTCACAATTCCAGTTAGGAATCACAATTGCAGTTCAAGGCTTGAGGTCACAATTGCAGTCTGAGCTCACAATGCCAGTTAGGAATCACAATTGCAGTTCAAGGCTTGAGGTCCCAATTGCAGTCTGAGCTCACAATGCCAGTTAGGAATCACAATTGCAGTTCAAGGCTTGAGGTCACAATGCCACTTAGGAATCACAATTGCAGTTCAAGGCTTGAGGTCACAATGCCAGTTAGGAATCACAATTGCAGTTCAAGGCTTGAGGTCACAATTGCAGTCTGAGCTCACAATGCCAGTTTGGAATCACAATTGCAGTTCAAGGCTAGAGGTCACAAATGCAGTCTGAGCTCACAATGGCAGTTTGGAATCACAATTGCAGTTCAAGGCTTGAGGTCACAATTGCAGTCTGAGCTCACAATGGCAGTTTGGAATCACAATTGCAGTTCAAGGCTTGATGTCACAATGCCAGTTAGGAATCACAATTGCAGTTCAAGGCTTGAGGTCACAATTCCAATGAGGAATCACAATTGCAGTTCAAGGCTTGACGTCACAATGCCAGTTAGGAATCACAATTGCAGTTCAAGGCTTGAGCTCACAATGCCAGTTTGGAATCACAATTGCAGTTCAAGGCTTGATGTCACAATGCCAGTTAGGAATTACAATTTCAGTTCAAGGCTTGAGCTCACAATGCCAGTTAGGAATCACAATTGCAGTTCAAGGCTTGAGGTCCCAATGCCAGTTAGGAATTACAATTTCAGTTCAAGGCTTGAGCTCACAATGCCAGTTAGGAATCACAATTGCAGTTCAAGGCTTGAGGTCCCAATTGCAGTCTGAGCTCACAATGCCAGTTAGGAATCACAATTGCAGTTCAAGGCTTGAGGTCACAATGCCAGTTAGGAATCACAATTGCAGTTCAAGGCTTGAGGTCACAATGCCAGTTTGGAATCACAATTGCAGTTCAAGGCTTGAGGTCACAATGCCAGTTTGGAATCACAATTTCAGTTCAAGGCTTGATGTCACAATGCCAGTTAGGAATCACAATTGCAGTTCAAGGCTTGAGGTCACAATTGCAGTCTGAGCTCACAATGCCAGTTAGGAATCACAATTGCAGTTCAAGGCCTGAGGTCACAATTGCAGTCTGAGCTCACAATGCCAGTTAGGAATCACAATTGCAGTTCAAGGCTTGAGGTCACAATTGCAGTCTGAGCTCACAATGCCAGTTAGGAATCACAATTGCAGTTCAAGGCTTGAGGTCACAATTGCAGTCTGAGTTCACAATGCCAGTTAGGAATCACAATTGCAGTTCAAGGCTTGAGCTCACAATGCCAGTTAGGAATCACAATTGCAGTTCAAGGCTTGAGGTCAAAATTCCAGTGAGGAATCACAATTGCAGTTCAAGGCTTGATGTCACAATGCCAGTTACGAATCACAATTGCAGTTGGAGGCTTGAGGTCACAATGACAGTTTGGAATCACAATTGCAGTTCAAGGCTTGAGCTCACAATGCCAGTTTGGAATCACAATTGCAGTTCAAGGCTTGAGGTCACAATGCCAGTTAGGAATCACAATTGCAGTTCAAGGTTTGAGCTCACAATGGCAGTTTGGAATCACAATTGCAGTTCAAGGCTTGAGGTCACAATTGCAGTCTGAGATCATAATGCCAGTTTGGAATCACAATTGCAGTTCAAGGCTTGAGGTCACAATTGCAGTCTGAGCTCACAATGCCAGTTAGGAATCACAATTGCAGTTCAAGGATTGAGGTCACAATGTCAGTTAGGAATCACAATTGCAGTTCAAGGATTGAGGTCACAATGTCAGTTAGGAATCACAATTGCAGTTCAAGGCTTGAGCTCACAATGCCAGTTTGGAATCACAATTGCAGTTCAAGGCTTGAGCTCACAATGCCAGTTAGGAATCACAATTGCAGTTCAAGGCTTGAGGTCACAATTCTAGTTAGGAATCACAATTGCAGTTCAAGGCTTGAGGTCACAATTCTAGTTAGGAATCAGAATTGCAGTTCAAGGCTTGAGGTCACAATGCCAGTTAGGAATCACAATTGCAGTTCAAGGCTTGAGGTCACAATTCTAGTTAGGAATCACAATTGCAGTTCAAGGCTTGAGGTCACAATTCTAGTTAGGAATCACAATTGCAGTTCAAGGCTTGAGGTCACAATGCCAGTTAGGAATCACAATTGCAGTTCAAGGCTTGAGGTCACAATGCCAGTTAGGAATCACAATTGCAGTTCAAGGCTTGAGGTCACAATTGCAGTCTGAGCTCACAATGCCAGTTTGGAATCACAATTGCAGTTCAAGGCTTGAGTTCACAATGGCAGTTTGGAATCACAATTGCAATTCAATGCTTGAGCTCAAGGTTCCAGTTAGGCATCAGAATTGTAGTTCGAGGCTTGAGGTCACAATTCTAGTTAGGAATCACAATTGCATTTCAAGGCTTGAGGTCACAATGCCAGTTAGGAATCACAATTGCAGTTCAAGGCTTGAGCTCACAATGCCAGTTTGGAATCACAATTGCAGTTCAAGGCTTGAGGTCACAATGCCAGTTAGGAATCACAATTGCAGTTCAAGGCTTGAGGTCACAATGCCAGTTAGGAATCACAATTGCAGTTCAAGGCTTCAGGTCACAATTGCAGTCTGAGCTCACAATGCCAGTTAGGAATCACAATTGCAGTTCAAGGCTTGAGGTCACAATTGCAGTCTGAGCTCACAATGCCAGTTAGGAATCACAATTGCAGTTCAAGGCTTGAGGTCACAATTGCAGTCTGAGCTCACAATGCCAGTTAGGAATCACAATTGCAGTTCAAGGCTTGAGGTCACAATTGCAGTCTGAGCTCACAATGGCAGTTAGGAATCACAATTGCAGTTCAAGGCTTGATGTCACAATGCCAGTTAGGAATCACAATTGAAGTTCAAGGCTTGAGGTCACAATTGAAGTCTGAGCTCACAATGCCAGTTAGGAATCACAATTGCAGTTCAAGGCTTGAGGTCACAATTGCAGTCTGAGCTCACAATGCCAGTTAGGAATCACAATTGCAGTTCAAGGCTTGAGGTCACAATGCCAGTTTGGAATCACAATTGCAATTCAATGCTTGAGCTCACAGTTCCAGTTAGGAATCACAATTGCAGTTCAAGGCTTGAGGTCACAATGCCAGTTAGGAATCACAATTGCAGTTCAAGGCTTGAGGTCACAATTCCAGTTAGGAATCACAATTGCAGTTCAAGACTTGAGGTCACAATTGCAGTCTGAGCTCACAATGCCAGTTTGGAATCACAATTGCAGTTCAAGGCTTGAGTTCACAATGCCAGTTTGGAATCACAATTGCAATTCAATGCTTGAGCTCACAGTTCCTGTTAGGAATCACAATTGCAGTTCAAGGCTTGAGGTCACAATGCCAGTTTGGAATCACAATTGCAGTTCAAGGCTTGAGCTCACAGTTCCAGTTAGGAATCACAATTGCAGTTGAAGGCTTGAGGTCACAATTGCAGTCTGAGCTCACAATGCCAGTTTGGTATCACAATTGCAGTTCAAGGCTTGAGGTCACAATTGCAGTCTGAGCTCACAATTCCAGTTAGGAATCACAATTGCAGTTCAAGGCTTGAGGTCACAATTGCAGTCTGAGCTCACAATGCCAGTTAGGAATCACAATTGCAGTTCAAGGCTTGAGGTCCCAATTGCAGTCTGAGCTCACAATGCCAGTTAGGAATCACAATTGCAGTTCAAGGCTTGAGGTCACAATGCCACTTAGGAATCACAATTGCAGTTCAAGGCTTGAGGTCACAATGCCAGTTAGGAATCACAATTGCAGTTCAAGGCTTGAGGTCACAATTGCAGTCTGAGCTCACAATGCCAGTTTGGAATCACAATTGCAGTTCAAGGCTAGAGGTCACAAATGCAGTCTGAGCTCACAATGGCAGTTTGGAATCACAATTGCAGTTCAAGGCTTGAGGTCACAATTGCAGTCTGAGCTCACAATGGCAGTTTGGAATCACAATTGCAGTTCAAGGCTTGATGTCACAATGCCAGTTAGGAATCACAATTGCAGTTCAAGGCTTGAGGTCACAATTCCAATGAGGAATCACAATTGCAGTTCAAGGCTTGACGTCACAATGCCAGTTAGGAATCACAATTGCAGTTCAAGGCTTGAGCTCACAATGCCAGTTTGGAATCACAATTGCAGTTCAAGGCTTGATGTCACAATGCCAGTTAGGAATTACAATTTCAGTTCAAGGCTTGAGCTCACAATGCCAGTTAGGAATCACAATTGCAGTTCAAGGCTTGAGGTCCCAATGCCAGTTAGGAATTACAATTTCAGTTCAAGGCTTGAGCTCACAATGCCAGTTAGGAATCACAATTGCAGTTCAAGGCTTGAGGTCCCAATTGCAGTCTGAGCTCACAATGCCAGTTAGGAATCACAATTGCAGTTCAAGGCTTGAGGTCACAATGCCAGTTAGGAATCACAATTGCAGTTCAAGGCTTGAGGTCACAATGCCAGTTTGGAATCACAATTGCAGTTCAAGGCTTGAGGTCACAATGCCAGTTTGGAATCACAATTTCAGTTCAAGGCTTGATGTCACAATGCCAGTTAGGAATCACAATTGCAGTTCAAGGCTTGAGGTCACAATTGCAGTCTGAGCTCACAATGCCAGTAAGGAATCACAATTGCAGTTCAAGGCCTGAGGTCACAATTGCAGTCTGAGCTCACAATGCCAGTTAGGAATCACAATTGCAGTTCAAGGCTTGAGGTCACAATTGCAGTCTGAGCTCACAATGCCAGTTAGGAATCACAATTGCAGTTCAAGGCTTGAGGTCACAATTGCAGTCTGAGTTCACAATGCCAGTTAGGAATCACAATTGCAGTTCAAGGCTTGAGCTCACAATGCCAGTTAGGAATCACAATTGCAGTTCAAGGCTTGAGGTCAAAATTCCAGTGAGGAATCACAATTGCAGTTCAAGGCTTGATGTCACAATGCCAGTTACGAATCACAATTGCAGTTGGAGGCTTGAGGTCACAATGACAGTTTGGAATCACAATTGCAGTTCAAGGCTTGAGCTCACAATGCCAGTTTGGAATCACAATTGCAGTTCAAGGCTTGAGGTCACAATGCCAGTTAGGAATCACAATTGCAGTTCAAGGCTTGAGCTCACAATGGCAGTTTGGAATCACAATTGCAGTTCAAGGCTTGAGGTCACAATTGCAGTCTGAGATCATAATGCCAGTTTGGAATCACAATTGCAGTTCAAGGCTTGAGGTCACAATTGCAGTCTGAGCTCACAATGCCAGTTAGGAATCACAATTGCAGTTCAAGGCTTGAGGTCACAATTGCAGTCTGAGTTCACAATGCCAGTTAGGAATCACAATTGCAGTTCAAGGCTTGAGCTCACAATGCCAGTTAGGAATCACAATTGCAGTTCAAGGCTTGAGGTCAAAATTCCAGTGAGGAATCACAATTGCAGTTCAAGGCTTGATGTCACAATGCCAGTTACGAATCACAATTGCAGTTGGAGGCTTGAGGTCACAATGACAGTTTGGAATCACAATTGCAGTTCAAGGCTTGAGCTCACAATGCCAGTTAGGAATCACAATTGCAGTTCAAGGCTTGAGGTCAAAATTCCAGTGAGGAATCACAATTGCAGTTCAAGGCTTGATGTCACAATGCCAGTTACGAATCACAATTGCAGTTGGAGGCTTGAGGTCACAATGACAGTTTGGAATCACAATTGCAGTTCAAGGCTTGAGCTCACAATGCCAGTTAGGAATCACAATTGCAGTTCAAGGCTTGAGGTCACAATGCCAGTTAGGAATCACAATTGCAGTTCAAGGCTTGAGGTCACAATGCCAGTTAGGAATCACAATTGCAGTTCAAGGCTTGAGGTCACAATTGCAGTCTGAGCTCACAATGCCAGTTTGGAATCACAATTGCAGTTCAAGGCTTGAGTTCACAATGGCAGTTTGGAATCACAATTGCAATTCAATGCTTGAGCTCAAGGTTCCAGTTAGGCATCAGAATTGTAGTTCGAGGCTTGAGGTCACAATTCTAGTTAGGAATCACAATTGCATTTCAAGGCTTGAGGTCACAATGCCAGTTAGGAATCACAATTGCAGTTCAAGGCTTGAGCTCACAATGCCAGTTTGGAATCACAATTGCAGTTCAAGGCTTGAGGTCACAATGCCAGTTAGGAATCACAATTGCAGTTCAAGGCTTGAGGTCACAATGCCAGTTAGGAATCACAATTGCAGTTCAAGGCTTCAGGTCACAATTGCAGTCTGAGCTCACAATGCCAGTTAGGAATCACAATTGCAGTTCAAGGCTTGAGGTCACAATTGCAGTCTGAGCTCACAATGCCAGTTAGGAATCACAATTGCAGTTCAAGGCTTGAGGTCACAATTGCAGTCTGAGCTCACAATGCCAGTTAGGAATCACAATTGCAGTTCAAGGCTTGAGGTCACAATTGCAGTCTGAGCTCACAATGGCAGTTAGGAATCACAATTGCAGTTCAAGGCTTGATGTCACAATGCCAGTTAGGAATCACAATTGAAGTTCAAGGCTTGAGGTCACAATTGAAGTCTGAGCTCACAATGCCAGTTAGGAATCACAATTGCAGTTCAAGGCTTGAGGTCACAATTGCAGTCTGAGCTCACAATGCCAGTTAGGAATCACAATTGCAGTTCAAGGCTTGAGGTCACAATGCCAGTTTGGAATCACAATTGCAATTCAATGCTTGAGCTCACAGTTCCAGTTAGGAATCACAATTGCAGTTCAAGGCTTGAGGTCACAATGCCAGTTAGGAATCACAATTGCAGTTCAAGGCTTGAGGTCACAATTCCAGTTAGGAATCACAATTGCAGTTCAAGACTTGAGGTCACAATTGCAGTCTGAGCTCACAATGCCAGTTTGGAATCACAATTGCAGTTCAAGGCTTGAGTTCACAATGCCAGTTTGGAATCACAATTGCAATTCAATGCTTGAGCTCACAGTTCCTGTTAGGAATCACAATTGCAGTTCAAGGCTTGAGGTCACAATGCCAGTTTGGAATCACAATTGCAGTTCAAGGCTTGAGCTCACAGTTCCAGTTAGGAATCACAATTGCAGTTGAAGGCTTGAGGTCACAATTGCAGTCTGAGCTCACAATGCCAGTTTGGTATCACAATTGCAGTTCAAGGCTTGAGGTCACAATTGCAGTCTGAGCTCACAATTCCAGTTAGGAATCACAATTGCAGTTCAAGGCTTGAGGTCACAATTGCAGTCTGAGCTCACAATGCCAGTTAGGAATCACAATTGCAGTTCAAGGCTTGAGGTCCCAATTGCAGTCTGAGCTCACAATGCCAGTTAGGAATCACAATTGCAGTTCAAGGCTTGAGGTCACAATGCCACTTAGGAATCACAATTGCAGTTCAAGGCTTGAGGTCACAATGCCAGTTAGGAATCACAATTGCAGTTCAAGGCTTGAGGTCACAATTGCAGTCTGAGCTCACAATGCCAGTTTGGAATCACAATTGCAGTTCAAGGCTAGAGGTCACAAATGCAGTCTGAGCTCACAATGGCAGTTTGGAATCACAATTGCAGTTCAAGGCTTGAGGTCACAATTGCAGTCTGAGCTCACAATGGCAGTTTGGAATCACAATTGCAGTTCAAGGCTTGATGTCACAATGCCAGTTAGGAATCACAATTGCAGTTCAAGGCTTGAGGTCACAATTCCAATGAGGAATCACAATTGCAGTTCAAGGCTTGACGTCACAATGCCAGTTAGGAATCACAATTGCAGTTCAAGGCTTGAGCTCACAATGCCAGTTTGGAATCACAATTGCAGTTCAAGGCTTGATGTCACAATGCCAGTTAGGAATTACAATTTCAGTTCAAGGCTTGAGCTCACAATGCCAGTTAGGAATCACAATTGCAGTTCAAGGCTTGAGGTCCCAATGCCAGTTAGGAATTACAATTTCAGTTCAAGGCTTGAGCTCACAATGCCAGTTAGGAATCACAATTGCAGTTCAAGGCTTGAGGTCCCAATTGCAGTCTGAGCTCACAATGCCAGTTAGGAATCACAATTGCAGTTCAAGGCTTGAGGTCACAATGCCAGTTAGGAATCACAATTGCAGTTCAAGGCTTGAGGTCACAATGCCAGTTTGGAATCACAATTGCAGTTCAAGGCTTGAGGTCACAATGCCAGTTTGGAATCACAATTTCAGTTCAAGGCTTGATGTCACAATGCCAGTTAGGAATCACAATTGCAGTTCAAGGCTTGAGGTCACAATTGCAGTCTGAGCTCACAATGCCAGTAAGGAATCACAATTGCAGTTCAAGGCCTGAGGTCACAATTGCAGTCTGAGCTCACAATGCCAGTTAGGAATCACAATTGCAGTTCAAGGCTTGAGGTCACAATTGCAGTCTGAGCTCACAATGCCAGTTAGGAATCACAATTGCAGTTCAAGGCTTGAGGTCACAATTGCAGTCTGAGTTCACAATGCCAGTTAGGAATCACAATTGCAGTTCAAGGCTTGAGGTCAAAATTCCAGTGAGGAATCACAATTGCAGTTCAAGGCTTGATGTCACAATGCCAGTTACGAATCACAATTGCAGTTGGAGGCTTGAGGTCACAATGACAGTTTGGAATCACAATTGCAGTTCAAGGCTTGAGCTCACAATGCCAGTTAGGAATCACAATTGCAGTTCAAGGCTTGAGCTCACAATGGCAGTTTGGAATCACAATTGCAGTTCAAGGCTTGAGGTCACAATTGCAGTCTGAGATCATAATGCCAGTTTGGAATCACAATTGCAGTTCAAGGCTTGAGGTCACAATTGCAGTCTGAGCTCACAATGCCAGTTAGGAATCACAATTGCAGTTCAAGGCTTGAGGTCACAATTGCAGTCTGAGTTCACAATGCCAGTTAGGAATCACAATTGCAGTTCAAGGCTTGAGCTCACAATGCCAGTTAGGAATCACAATTGCAGTTCAAGGATTGAGGTCACAATGCCAGTTAGGAATCACAATTGCAGTTCAAGGCTCGAGGTCACAATTCTAGTTAGGAATCACAATTGCAGTTCAAGGCTTGAGGTCACAATTCTAGTTAGGAATCACAATTGCAGTTCAAGGCTCGAGGTCACAATTCTAGTTAGGAATCACAATTGCAGTTCAAGGCTTGAGGTCACAATGCCAGTTAGGAATCACAATTGCAGTTCAAGGCTTGAGCTCACAATGGCAGTTTGGAATCACAATTGCAGTTCAAGGCTTGAGGTCACAATTGCAGTCTGAGCTCACAATGCCAGTTAGGAATCACAACTGCAGTTCAAGGCTTGAGGTCACAATGCCAGTTAGGAATCACAATTGCAGTTCAAGGCTTGAGCTCACAATGGCAGTTTGGAATCACAATTGCAGTTCAAGGCTTGAGGTCACAATTGCAGTCTGAGCTCACAATGCCAGTTAGGAATCACAACTGCAGTTCAAGGCTTGAGGTCACAATTGCAATCTGAGCTCACAATGCCAGTTAGGAATCACAATTGCAGTTCAAGGCTTGAGGTCACAATGCCAGTTAGGAATCCCCATTGCAGTTCAAGGCTTGAGTTCACAATTGCAGTCTGAGCTCACAATGCCAGTTTGGAATCACAATTGCAGTTCAAGGCTTGAGTTCACAATGGCAGTTTGGAATCACAATTGCAATTCAATGCTTGAGCTCAAGGTTCCAGTTAGGCATCAGAATTGTAGTTCGAGGCTTGAGGTCACAATTCTAGTTAGGAATCACAATTGCAGTTCAAGGCTTGAGGTCACAATTCTAGTTAGGAATCACAATTGCAGTTCAAGGCTTGAGGTCACAATGTCAGTTAGGAATCACAATTGCAGTTCAAGGCTTGAGGTCACAATTCTAGTTAGGAATCACAATTGCAGTTCAAGGCTTGAGGTCACAATTCTAGTTAGGAATCACAATTGCAGTTCAAGGCTTGAGGTCACAATTCTAGTTAGGAATCACAATTGCAGTTCAAGGCTTGAGCTCACAATGCCAGTTTGGAATCACAATTGCAGTTCAAGGCTTGAGGTCACAATTCCAATGAGGAATCACAATTGCTGTTCAAGACTTGAGGTCACAATGCCAGTTAGGAATCACAATTGCAGTTCAAGGCTTGAGCTCACAATGCCAGTTTGGAATCACAATTGCAGTTCAAGGCCTGAGGTCACAATGCCAGTTAGGAATCACAATTGCAGTTCAAGGCTTGAGGTCACAATGCCATTTAGGAATTACAATTTCAGTTCAAGGCTTGAGCTCACAATGCCAGTTAGGAATCACAATTGCAGTTCAAGGCTTGAGGTCCCAATTGTAGTCTGAGCTCACAATGCCAGTTAGGAATCACAATTGCAGTTCAAGGCTTGAGGTCCCAATTGCAGTCTGAGCTCACAATGCCAGTTAGGAATCACAATTGCAGTTCAAGGCTTGAGGTCACAATTCCAGTGAAGAATCACAATTGCAGTTCAAGGCTTGAGGTCACAATGCCAGTTAGGAATCACAATTGCAGTTCAAGGCTTGAGGTCACAATGCCAGTTTGGAATCACAATTTCAGTTCAAGGCTTGATGTCACAATGCCAGTTAGGAATCACAATTGCAGTTCAAGGCTTGAGGTCACAATTGCAGTCTGAGCTCACAATGCCAGTTAGGAATCACAATTGCAGTTCAAGGCTTGAGGTCTCAATTGCAGTCTGAGCTCACAATGCCAGTTAGGAATCACAATTGCAGTTCAAGGCTTGAGGTCACAATTGCAGTCTGAGCTCACAATGCCAGTTAGGAATCACAATTGCAGTTCAAGGCTTGAGGTCACAATTGCAGTCTGAGCTCACAATGCCAGTTAGGAATCACAATTGCAGTTCAAGGCTTGAGGTCACAATTGCAGTCTGAGCTCACAATGGCAGTTAGGAATCACAATTGCAGTTCAAGGCTTGATGTCACAATGCCAGTTAGGAATCACAATTGCAGTTCAAGGCTTGAGGTCACAATGCCAGTTAGGAATCCCCATTGCAGTTCAAGGCTTGAGTTCACAATTGCAGTCTGAGCTCACAATGCCAGTTTGGAATCACAATTGCAGTTCAAGGCTTGAGTTCACAATGGCAGTTTGGAATCACAATTGCAATTCAATGCTTGAGCTCAAGGTTCCAGTTAGGCATCAGAATTGTAGTTCGAGGCTTGAGGTCACAATTCTAGTTAGGAATCACAATTGCAGTTCAAGGCTTGAGGTCACAATTCTAGTTAGGAATCACAATTGCAGTTCAAGGCTTGAGGTCACAATGTCAGTTAGGAATCACAATTGCAGTTCAAGGCTTGAGGTCACAATTCTAGTTAGGAATCACAATTGCAGTTCAAGGCTTGAGGTCACAATGCCAGTTTGGAATCACAATTGCAGTTCAAGGCTTGAGGTCACAATGCCAGTTAGGAATCACAATTGCAGTTCAAGGCTTGAGCTCACAATGCCAGTTTGGAATCACAATTGCAGTTCAAGGCTTGAGGTCACAATTCCAATGAGGAATCACAATTGCTGTTCAAGACTTGAGGTCACAATGCCAGTTAGGAATCACAATTGCAGTTCAAGGCTTGAGCTCACAATGCCAGTTTGGAATCACAATTGCAGTTCAAGGCCTGAGGTCACAATGCCAGTTAGGAATCACAATTGCAGTTCAAGGCTTGAGGTCACAATGCCATTTAGGAATTACAATTTCAGTTCAAGGCTTGAGCTCACAATGCCAGTTAGGAATCACAATTGCAGTTCAAGGCTTGAGGTCCCAATTGTAGTCTGAGCTCACAATGCCAGTTAGGAATCACAATTGCAGTTCAAGGCTTGAGGTCCCAATTGCAGTCTGAGCTCACAATGCCAGTTAGGAATCACAATTGCAGTTCAAGGCTTGAGGTCACAATTCCAGTGAAGAATCACAATTGCAGTTCAAGGCTTGAGGTCACAATGCCAGTTAGGAATCACAATTGCAGTTCAAGGCTTGAGGTCACAATGCCAGTTTGGAATCACAATTTCAGTTCAAGGCTTGATGTCACAATGCCAGTTAGGAATCACAATTGCAGTTCAAGGCTTGAGGTCACAATTGCAGTCTGAGCTCACAATGCCAGTTAGGAATCACAATTGCAGTTCAAGGCTTGAGGTCTCAATTGCAGTCTGAGCTCACAATGCCAGTTAGGAATCACAATTGCAGTTCAAGGCTTGAGGTCACAATTGCAGTCTGAGCTCACAATGCCAGTTAGGAATCACAATTGCAGTTCAAGGCTTGAGGTCACAATTGCAGTCTGAGCTCACAATGCCAGTTAGGAATCACAATTGCAGTTCAAGGCTTGAGGTCACAATTGCAGTCTGAGCTCACAATGGCAGTTAGGAATCACAATTGCAGTTCAAGGCTTGATGTCACAATGCCAGTTAGGAATCACAATTGAAGTTCAAGGCTTGAGGTCACAATTGAAGTCTGAGCTCACAATGCCAGTTAGGAATCACAATTGCAGTTCAAGGCTTGAGGTCACAATTGCAGTCTGAGCTCACAATGCCAGTTAGGAATCACAATTGCAGTTCAAGGCTTGAGGTCACAATGCCAGTTTGGAATCACAATTGCAATTCAATGCTTGAGCTCACAGTTCCAGTTAGGAATCACAATTGCAGTTCAAGGCTTGAGGTCACAATGCCAGTTAGGAATCACAATTGCAGTTCAAGGCTTGAGGTCACAATTCCAGTTAGGAATCACAATTGCAGTTCAAGGCTTGAGGTCACAATTGCAGTCTGAGCTCACAATGCCAGTTTGGAATCACAATTGCAGTTCAAGGCTTGAGTTCACAATGCCAGTTTGGAATCACAATTGCAATTCAATGCTTGAGCTCACAGTTCCTGTTAGGAATCACAATTGCAGTTCAAGGCTTGAGGTCACAATGCCAGTTTGGAATCACAATTGCAGTTCAAGGCTTGAGCTCACAGTTCCAGTTAGGAATCACAATTGCAGTTGAAGGCTTGAGGTCACAATTGCAGTCTGAGCTCACAATGCCAGTTTGGTATCACAATTGCAGTTCAAGGCTTGAGGTCACAATTGCAGTCTGAGCTCACAATTCCAGTTAGGAATCACAATTGCAGTTCAAGGCTTGAGGTCACAATTGCAGTCTGAGCTCACAATGCCAGTTAGGAATCACAATTGCAGTTCAAGGCTTGAGGTCCCAATTGCAGTCTGAGCTCACAATGCCACTTAGGAATCACAATTGCAGTTCAAGGCTTGAGGTCACAATGCCACTTAGGAATCACAATTGCAGTTCAAGGCTTGAGGTCACAATGCCAGTTAGGAATCACAATTGCAGTTCAAGGCTTGAGGTCACAATTGCAGTCTGAGCTCACAATGCCAGTTTGGAATCACAATTGCAGTTCAAGGCTAGAGGTCACAAATGCAGTCTGAGCTCACAATGGCAGTTTGGAATCACAATTGCAGTTCAAGGCTTGATGTCACAATGCCAGTTAGGAATCACAATTGCAGTTCAAGGCTTGAGGTCACAATTCCAATGAGGAATCACAATTGCAGTTCAAGGCTTGACGTCACAATGCCAGTTAGGAATCACAATTGCAGTTCAAGGCTTGAGCTCACAATGCCAGTTTGGAATCACAATTGCAGTTCAAGGCTTGATGTCACAATGCCAGTTAGGAATTACAATTTCAGTTCAAGGCTTGAGCTCACAATGCCAGTTAGGAATCACAATTGCAGTTCAAGGCTTGAGGTCCCAATGCCAGTTAGGAATTACAATTTCAGTTCAAGGCTTGAGCTCACAATGCCAGTTAGGAATCACAATTGCAGTTCAAGGCTTGAGGTCCCAATTGCAGTCTGAGCTCACAATGCCAGTTAGGAATCACAATTGCAGTTCAAGGCTTGAGGTCACAATGCCAGTTAGGAATCACAATTGCAGTTCAAGGCTTGAGGTCACAATGCCAGTTTGGAATCACAATTGCAGTTCAAGGCTTGAGGTCACAATGCCAGTTTGGAATCACAATTTCAGTTCAAGGCTTGATGTCACAATGCCAGTTAGGAATCACAATTGCAGTTCAAGGCTTGAGGTCACAATTGCAGTCTGAGCTCACAATGCCAGTTAGGAATCACAATTGCAGTTCAAGGCCTGAGGTCACAATTGCAGTCTGAGCTCACAATGCCAGTTAGGAATCACAATTGCAGTTCAAGGCTTGAGGTCACAATTGCAGTCTGAGCTCACAATGCCAGTTAGGAATCACAATTGCAGTTCAAGGCTTGAGGTCACAATTGCAGTCTGAGTTCACAATGCCAGTTAGGAATCACAATTGCAGTTCAAGGCTTGAGCTCACAATGCCAGTTAGGAATCACAATTGCAGTTGAAGGCTTGAGGTCAAAATTCCAGTGAGGAATCACAATTGCAGTTCAAGGCTTGATGTCACAATGCCAGTTACGAATCACAATTGCAGTTGGAGGCTTGAGGTCACAATGACAGTTTGGAATCACAATTGCAGTTCAAGGCTTGAGCTCACAATGCCAGTTTGGAATCACAATTGCAGTTCAAGGCTTGAGGTCACAATGCCAGTTAGGAATCACAATTGCAGTTCACGGTTTGAGCTCACAATGGCAGTTTGGAATCACAATTGCAGTTCAAGGCTTGAGGTCACAATTGCAGTCTGAGATCATAATGCCAGTTTGGAATCACAATTGCAGTTCAAGGCTTGAGGTCACAATTGCAGTCTGAGCTCACAATGCCAGTTAGGAATCACAATTGCAGTTCAAGGATTGAGGTCACAATGTCAGTTAGGAATCACAATTGCAGTTCAAGGATTGAGGTCACAATGTCAGTTAGGAATCACAATTGCAGTTCAAGGCTTGAGCTCACAATGCCAGTTTGGAATCACAATTGCAGTTCAAGGCTTGAGCTCACAATGCCAGTTAGGAATCACAATTGCAGTTCAAGGCTTGAGGTCACAATTCTAGTTAGGAATCACAATTGCAGTTCAAGGCTTGAGGTCACAATTCTAGTTAGGAATCAGAATTGCAGTTCAAGGCTTGAGGTCACAATGCCAGTTAGGAATCACAATTGCAGTTCAAGGCTCGAGGTCACAATTCTAGTTAGGAATCACAATTGCAGTTCAAGGCTTGAGGTCACAATTCTAGTTAGGAATCACAATTGCAGTTCAAGGCTCGAGGTCATAATTCTAGTTAGGAATCACAATTGCAGTTCAAGGCTTGAGGTCACAATTCTAGTTAGGAATCACAATTGCAGTTCAAGGCTTGAGGTCACAATGCCAGTTAGGAATCACAATTGCAGTTCAAGGCTTGAGGTCACAATGCCAGTTAGGAATCACAATTGCAGTTCAAGGCTTGAGGTCACAATTGCAGTCTGAGCTCACAATGCCAGTTTGGAATCACAATTGCAGTTCAAGGCTTGAGTTCACAATGGCAGTTTGGAATCACAATTGCAATTCAATGCTTGAGCTCAAGGTTCCAGTTAGGCATCAGAATTGTAGTTCGAGGCTTGAGGTCACAATTCTAGTTAGGAATCACAATTGCATTTCAAGGCTTGAGGTCACAATGCCAGTTAGGAATCACAATTGCAGTTCAAGGCTTGAGCTCACAATGCCAGTTTGGAATCACAATTGCAGTTCAAGGCTTGAGGTCACAATGCCAGTTAGGAATCACAATTGCAGTTCAAGGCTTGAGGTCACAATGCCAGTTAGGAATCACAATTGCAGTTCAAGGCTTCAGGTCACAATTGCAGTCTGAGCTCACAATGCCAGTTAGGAATCACAATTGCAGTTCAAGGCTTGAGGTCACAATTGCAGTCTGAGCTCACAATGCCAGTTAGGAATCACAATTGCAGTTCAAGGCTTGAGGTCACAATTGCAGTCTGAGCTCACAATGCCAGTTAGGAATCACAATTGCAGTTCAAGGCTTGAGGTCACAATTGCAGTCTGAGCTCACAATGGCAGTTAGGAATCACAATTGCAGTTCAAGGCTTGATGTCACAATGCCAGTTAGGAATCACAATTGAAGTTCAAGGCTTGAGGTCACAATTGAAGTCTGAGCTCACAATGCCAGTTAGGAATCACAATTGCAGTTCAAGGCTTGAGGTCACAATTGCAGTCTGAGCTCACAATGCCAGTTAGGAATCACAATTGCAGTTCAAGGCTTGAGGTCACAATGCCAGTTTGGAATCACAATTGCAATTCAATGCTTGAGCTCACAGTTCCAGTTAGGAATCACAATTGCAGTTCAAGGCTTGAGGTCACAATGCCAGTTAGGAATCACAATTGCAGTTCAAGGCTTGAGGTCACAATTCCAGTTAGGAATCACAATTGCAGTTCAAGACTTGAGGTCACAATTGCAGTCTGAGCGCACAATGCCAGTTTGGAATCACAATTGCAGTTCAAGGCTTGAGTTCACAATGCCAGTTTGGAATCACAATTGCAATTCAATGCTTGAGCTCACAGTTCCTGTTAGGAATCACAATTGCAGTTCAAGGCTTGAGGTCACAATGCCAGTTTGGAATCACAATTGCAGTTCAAGGCTTGAGCTCACAGTTCCAGTTAGGAATCACAATTGCAGTTGAAGGCTTGAGGTCACAATTGCAGTCTGAGCTCACAATGCCAGTTTGGTATCACAATTGCAGTTCAAGGCTTGAGGTCACAATTGCAGTCTGAGCTCACAATTCCAGTTAGGAATCACAATTGCAGTTCAAGGCTTGAGGTCACAATTGCAGTCTGAGCTCACAATGCCAGTTAGGAATCACAATTGCAGTTCAAGGCTTGAGGTCCCAATTGCAGTCTGAGCTCACAATGCCAGTTAGGAATCACAATTGCAGTTCAAGGCTTGAGGTCACAATGCCACTTAGGAATCACAATTGCAGTTCAAGGCTTGAGGTCACAATGCCAGTTAGGAATCACAATTGCAGTTCAAGGCTTGAGGTCACAATTGCAGTCTGAGCTCACAATGCCAGTTTGGAATCACAATTGCAGTTCAAGGCTAGAGGTCACAAATGCAGTCTGAGCTCACAATGGCAGTTTGGAATCACAATTGCAGTTCAAGGCTTGAGGTCACAATTGCAGTCTGAGCTCACAATGGCAGTTTGGAATCACAATTGCAGTTCAAGGCTTGATGTCACAATGCCAGTTAGGAATCACAATTGCAGTTCAAGGCTTGAGGTCACAATTCCAATGAGGAATCACAATTGCAGTTCAACGCTTGACGTCACAATGCCAGTTAGGAATCACAATTGCAGTTCAAGGCTTGAGCTCACAATGCCAGTTTGGAATCACAATTGCAGTTCAAGACTTGATGTCACAATGCCAGTTAGGAATTACAATTTCAGTTCAAGGCTTGAGCTCACAATGCCAGTTAGGAATCACAATTGCAGTTCAAGGCTTGAGGTCCCAATGCCAGTTAGGAATTACAATTTCAGTTCAAGGCTTGAGCTCACAATGCCAGTTAGGAATCACAATTGCAGTTCAAGGCTTGAGGTCCCAATTGCAGTCTGAGCTCACAATGCCAGTTAGGAATCACAATTGCAGTTCAAGGCTTGAGGTCACAATGCCAGTTAGGAATCACAATTGCAGTTCAAGGCTTGAGGTCACAATGCCAGTTTGGAATCACAATTGCAGTTCAAGGCTTGAGGTCACAATGCCAGTTTGGAATCACAATTTCAGTTCAAGGCTTGATGTCACAATGCCAGTTAGGAATCACAATTGCAGTTCAAGGCTTGAGGTCACAATTGCAGTCTGAGCTCACAATGCCAGTATGGAATCACAATTGCAGTTCAAGGCCTGAGGTCACAATTGCAGTCTGAGCTCACAATGCCAGTTAGGAATCACAATTGCAGTTCAAGGCTTGAGGTCACAATTGCAGTCTGAGCTCACAATGCCAGTTAGGAATCACAATTGCAGTTCAAGGCTTGAGGTCACAATTGCAGTCTGAGTTCACAATGCCAGTTAGGAATCACAATTGCAGTTCAAGGCTTGAGCTCACAATGCCAGTTAGGAATCACAATTGCAGTTCAAGGCTTGAGGTCAAAATTCCAGTGAGGAATCACAATTGCAGTTTAAGGCTTGATGTCACAATGCCAGTTACGAATCACAATTGCAGTTGGAGGCTTGAGGTCACAATGACAGTTTGGAATCACAATTGCAGTTCAAGGCTTGAGCTCACAATGCCAGTTTGGAATCACAATTGCAGTTCAAGGCTTGAGGTCACAATGCCAGTTAGGAATCACAATTGCAGTTCAAGGCTTGAGCTCACAATGGCAGTTTGGAATCACAATTGCAGTTCAAGGCTTGAGGTCACAATTGCAGTCTGAGATCATAATGCCAGTTTGGAATCACAATTGCAGTTCAAGGCTTGAGGTCACAATTGCAGTCTGAGCTCACAATGCCAGTTAGGAATCACAATTGCAGTTCAAGGATTGAGGTCACAATGTCAGTTAGGAATCACAATTGCAGTTCAAGGATTGAGGTCACAATGTCAGTTAGGAATCACAATTGCAGTTCAAGGCTTGAGCTCACAATGCCAGTTTGGAATCACAATTGCAGTTCAAGGCTTGAGCTCACAATGCCAGTTAGGAATCACAATTGCAGTTCAAGGCTTGAGGTCACAATTCTAGTTAGGAATCACAATTGCAGTTCAAGGCTTGAGGTCACAATTCTAGTTAGGAATCACAATTGCAGTTCAAGGCTTGAGGTCACAATGCCAGTTAGGAATCACAATTGCAGTTCAAGGCTCGAGGTCACAATTCTAGTTAGGAATCACAATTGCAGTTCAAGGCTTGAGGTCACAATTCTAGTTAGGAATCACAATTGCAGTTCAAGGCTCGAGGTCACAATTCTAGTTAGGAATCACAATTGCAGTTCAAGGCTTGAGGTCACAATTCTAGTTAGGAATCACAATTGCAGTTCAAGGCTTGAGGTCACAATGCCAGTTAGGAATCACAATTGCAGTTCAAGGCTTGAGGTCACAATGCCAGTTAGGAATCACAATTGCAGTTCAAGGCTTGAGGTCACAATTGCAGTCTGAGCTCACAATGCCAGTTTGGAATCACAATTGCAGTTCAAGGCTTGAGTTCACAATGGCAGTTTGGAATCACAATTGCAATTCAATGCTTGAGCTCAAGGTTCCAGTTAGGCATCAGAATTGTAGTTCGAGGCTTGAGGTCACAATTCTAGTTAGGAATCACAATTGCATTTCAAGGCTTGAGGTCACAATGCCAGTTAGGAATCACAATTGCAGTTCAAGGCTTGAGCTCACAATGCCAGTTTGGAATCACAATTGCAGTTCAAGGCTTGAGGTCACAATGCCAGTTAGGAATCACAATTGCAGTTCAAGGCTTGAGGTCACAATTGCAGTCTGACATCATAATGCCACTTTGGAATCACAATTGCAGTTCAAGGCTTGAGGTCACAATTGCAGTCTGAGCTCGCAATGGCAGTTAGGAATCACAATTGCAGTTCAAGGCTTGAGGTCACAATTGCAGTCTGAGCTCACAATTCCAGTTAGGAATCACAATTGCAGTTCAAGGCTGGAGGTCACAATTGCAGTCTGAGCTCACAATGCCAGTTAGGAATCACAATTGCAGTTCAAGGCTTGAGGTCACAATGCCAGTTAGGAATCACAATTGCAGTTCAAGGCTTGAGGTCACAATTCTAGTTAGGAATCACAATTGCAGTTCAAGGCTTGAGGTCACAATTCCAGTTAGGAATCACAATTGCAGTTCAAGACTTGAGGTCACAATTGCAGTCTGAGCTCACAATGCCAGTTTGGAATCACAATTGCAGTTCAAGGCTTGAGCTCACAGTTCCAGTTAGGAATCACAATTGCAGTTGAAGGCTTGAGGTCACAATTGCAGTCTGAGCTCACAATGCCAGTTTGGTATCACAATTGCAGTTCAAGGCTTGAGGTCACAATTGCAGTCTGAGCTCACAATTCCAGTTAGGAATCACAATTGCAGTTCAAGGCTTGAGGTCACAATTGCAGTCTGAGCTCACAATGCCAGTTAGGAATCACAATTGCAGTTCAAGGCTTGAGGTCACAATGCCAGTTAGGAATCACAATTGCAGTTCAAGGCTTGAGGTCACAATGCCAGTTAGGAATCACAATTGCAGTTCAAGGCTTGAGGTCACAATTGCAGTCTGAGCTCACAATGCCAGTTTGGAATCACAATTGCAGTTCAAGGCTAGAGGTCACAAATGCAGTCTGAGCTCACAATGGCAGTTTGGAATCACAATTGCAGTTCAAGGCTTGAGGTCACAATTGCAGTCTGAGCTCACAATGCCAGTTAGGAATCACAATTGCAGTTCAAGGCTTGATGTCACAATGCCAGTTAGGAATCACAATTGCAGTTCAAGGCTTGAGGTCACAATTCCAATGAGGAATCACAATTGCAGTTCAAGGCTTGAGGTCACAATTGCAGTCTGAGCTCACAATGCCAGTTAGGAATCACAATTGCAGTTCAAGGCTTGAGGTCACAATTCCAGTGAGGAATCACAATTGCAGTTCAAGGCTTGAGGTCACAATGCCAGTTAGGAATGACAATTGCAGTTCAAGGCTTGAGGTCACAATGCGAGTTTGGAATCACAATTGCAGTTCAAGGCTTGAGGTCACAATGCCCGTTTGGAATCACAATTTCAGTTCAAGGCTTGATGTCACAATGCCAGTTAGGAATCACAATTGCAGTTCAAGGCTTGAGGTCACAATTGCAGTCTGAGCTCACAATGCCAGTTAGGAATCACAATTGCAGTTCAAGGCTTGAGGTCTCAATTGCAGTCTGAGCTCACAATGCCAGTTTGGTATCACAATTGCAGTTCAAGGCTTGAGGTCACAATTGCAGTCTGAGCTCACAATGCCAGTTAGGAATCACAATTGCAGTTCAAGGCTTGAGGTCACAATTGCAGTCTGAGTTCACAATGCCAGTTAGGAATCACAATTGCAGTTCAAGGCTTGAGCTCACAATGCCAGTTAGGAATCACAATTGCAGTTCAAGGCTTGAGGTCAAAATTCCAGTGAGGAATCACAATTGCAGTTCAAGGCTTGATGTCACAATGCCAGTTACGAATCACAATTGCAGTTGGAGGCTTGGGGTCACAATGACAGTTTGGAATCACAATTGCAGTTCAAGGCTTGAGGTCACAATGCCAGTTAGGAATCACAATTGCAGTTCAAGGCTTGAGGTCACAATGCCAGTTAGGAATCACAATTGCAGTTCAAGGCTTGAGCTCACAATGGCAGTTTGGAATCACAATTGCAGTTCAAGGCTTGAGGTCACAATTGCAGTCTGAGATCATAATGCCAGTTTGGAATCACAATTGCAGTTCAAGGCTTGAGGTCACAATTGCAGTCTGAGCTCACAATGCCAGTTAGGAATCACAATTGCAGTTCAAGGATTGAGGTCACAATGTCAGTTAGGAATCACAATTGCAGTTCAAGGCTTGAGCTCACAATGCCAGTTTGGAATCACAATTGCAGTTCAAGGCTTGAGCTCACAATGCCAGTTAGGAATCACAATTGCAGTTCAAGGCTTGAGGTCACAATTCTAGTTAGGAATCACAATTGCAGTTCAAGGCTTGAGGTCACAATTCTAGTTAGGAATCAGAATTGCAGTTCAAGGCTTGAGGTCACAATGCCAGTTAGGAATCACAATTGCAGTTCAAGGCTCGAGGTCACAATTCTAGTTAGGAATCACAATTGCAGTTCAAGGCTTGAGGTTACAATTCTATTTAGGAATCACAATTGCAGTTCAAGGCTTGAGGTCACAATTCTAGTTAGGAATCACAATTGCAGTTCAAGGCTTGAGGTCACAATGCCAGTTAGGAATCACAATTGCAGTTCAAGGCTTGAGGTCACAATTGCAGTCTGAGCTCACAATGCCAGTTAGGAATCACAACTGCAGTTCAAGGCTTGAGGTCACAATTGCAATCTGAGCTCACAATGCCAGTTAGGAATCACAATTGCAGTTCAAGGCTTGAGGTCACAATGCCAGTTAGGAATCACCATTGCAGTTCAAGGCTTGAGTTCACAATTGCAGTCTGAGCTCACAATGCCAGTTAGGAATCACAATTGCAGTTCAAGGCTTGAGTTCACAATGGCAGTTTGGAATCACAATTGCAATTCAATGCTTGAGCTCAAGGTTCCAGTTAGGCATCAGAATTGTAGTTCGAGGCTTGAGGTCACAATTCTAGTTAGGAATCACAATTGCAGTTCAAGGCTTGAGGTCACAATGCCAGTTAGGAATCACAATTGCAGTTCAAGGCTTGAGGTCACAATGTCAGTTAGGAATCACAATTGCAGTTCAAGGCTTGAGGTCACAATTCTAGTTAGGAATCACAATTGCAGTTCAAGGCTTGAGGTCACAATGCCAGTTTGGAATCACAATTGCAGTTCAAGGCTTGAGCTCACAATGCCAGTTAGGAATCACAATTGCAGTTCAAGGCTTGAGCTCACAATGCCAGTTTGGAATCACAATTTCAGTTCAAGGCTTGAGGTCACAATGCCAGTTAGGAATCACAATTGCAGTTCAAGGCTTGAGGTCACAATTCTAGTTAGGAATCACAATTGCAGTTCAAGGCTTGAGCTCACAATGCCAGTTTGGAATCACAATTGCAGTTCAAGGCCTGAGGTCACAATGCCAGTTAGGAATCACAATTGCAGTTCAAGGCTTGAGGTCACAATGCCATTTAGGAATTACAATTTCAGTTCAAGGCTTGAGCTCACAATGCCAGTTAGGAATCACAATTGCAGTTCAAGGCTTGAGGTCCCAATTGTAGTCTGAGCTCACAATGCCAGTTAGGAATCACAATTGCAGTTCAAGGCTTGAGGTCCCAATTGTAGTCTGAGCTCACAATGCCAGTTAGGAATCACAATTGCAGTTCAAGGCTTGAGGTCCCAATTGCAGTCTGAGCTCACAATGCCAGTTAGGAATCACAATTGCAGTTCAAGGCTTGAGGTCACAATTCCAGTGAGGAATCACAATTGCAGTTCAAGGCTTGAGGTCACAATGCCAGTTTGGAATCACAATTGCAGTTCAAGGCTTGAGGTCACAATGCCAGTTTGGAATCACAATTTCAGTTCAAGGCTTGATGTCACAATGCCAGTTAGGAATCACAATTGCAGTTCAAGGCTTGAGGTCACAATTGCAGTCTGAGCTCACAATGCCAGTTAGGAATCACAATTGCAGTTCAAGGCTTGAGGTCTCAATTGCAGTCTGAGCTCACAATGCCAGTTAGGAATCACAATTGCAGTTCAAGGCTTGAGGTCACAATTGCAGTCTGAGCTCACAATGCCAGTTAGGAATCACAATTGCAGTTCAAGGCTTGAGGTCACAATTGCAGTCTGAGCTCACAATGCCAGTTAGGAATCACAATTGCAGTTCAAGGCTTGAGGTCACAATGCCAGTTAGGAATCACAATTGCAGTTCAAGGCTTGAGGTCACAATGCCAGTTAGGAATCACAATTGCAGTTCAAGGCTTGAGGTCATAATGCCAGTAAGGAATCACAATTGCAGTTCAAGGCTTGAGGTCACAATGTCAGTTAGGAATCACAATTGCAGTTCAAGGCTTGAGGTCACAATTGCAGTCTGAGCTCACAATGCCAGTTAGGAATCACAATTGCATTTCAAGGCTTGAGGTCACAATTGCAGTCTGAGCTCACAATGCCAGTTAGGAATCACAATTGCAGTTCAAGGCTTGAGGTCACAATGCCAGTTAGGAATCACAATTGCAGTTCAAGGCTTGAGGTCACAATTCTAGTTAGGAATCACAATTGCAGTTCAAGGCTTGAGGTCACAATTCTAGTTAGGAATCAAAATTGCAGTTCAAGGCTTGAGGTCACAATGCCAGTTAGGAATCACAATTGCAGTTCAAGGCTTGAGTTCACAATGGCAGTTTGGAATCACAATTGCAGTTCAAGGCTTGAGGTCACAATTCCAGTTAGGAATCACAATTGCAGTTCAAGGCTTGAGGTCACAATTGCAGTCTGACATCATAATGCCACTTTGCAATCACAATTGCAGTTCAAGGCTTGAGGTCACAATTGCAGTCTGAGCTCACAATACCAGTTAGGAATCACAATTGCAGTTCAAGGCTTGAGGTCACAATTGCAGTCTGAGCTCACAATTCCAGTTAGGAATCACAATTGCAGTTCAAGGCTTGAGGTGACAATTGCAGTCTGAGCTCACAATGCCAGTTAGGTATCACAATTGGAGTTCAAGTCTTGAGGTCACAATGCCAGTTAGGAATCACAATTGCAGTTCAAGGCTTGAGGTCACAATGCCAGTTAGGAATCACAATTGCAGTTCAAGGCTTGAGGTCACAATTCCAGTTAGGAATCACAATTGCAGTTCAAGACTTGAGGTCACAATTGCAGTCTGAGCTCACAATGCCAGTTTGGAATCACAATTGCAGTTCAAGGCTTGAGTTCACAATGCCAGTTTGGAATCACAATTGCAATTCAATGCTTGAGCTCACAGTTCCTGTTAGGAATCACAATTGCACTTCAAGGCTTGAGGTCACAATGCCAGTTTGGAATCACAATTGCAGTTCAAGGCTTGAGCTCACAGTTCCAGTTAGGAATCACAATTGCAGTTGAAGGCTTGAGGTCACAATTGCAGTCTGAGCTCACAATGCCAGTTTGGTATCACAATTGCAGTTCAAGGCTTGAGGTCCCAATTGCAGTCTGAGCTCACAATTCCAGTTAGGAATCACAATTGCAGTTCAAGGCTTGAGGTCACAATGCCAGTTAGGAATCACAATTGCAGTTCAAGGCTTGAGGTCACAATGCCAGTTAGGAATCACAATTGCAGTTCAAGGCTTGAGGTCACAATTGCAGTCTGAGCTCACAATGCCAGTTTGGAATCACAATTGCAGTTCAAGGCTAGAGGTCACAAATGCAGTCTGAGCTCACAATGGCAGTTTGGAATCACAATTGCAGTTCAAGGCTTGAGGTCACAATTGCAGTCTGAGCTCACAATGCCAGTTAGGAATCACAATTGCAGTTCAAGGCTTGATGTCACAATGCCAGTTAGGAATCACAATTGCAGTTCAAGGCTTGAGGTCACAATTCCAATGAGGAATCACAATTGCAGTTCAAGGCTTGAGGTCACAATGCCAGTTAGGAATCACAATTGCAGTTCAAGGCTTGAGCTCACAATGCCAGTTTGGAATCACAATTGCAGTTCAAGGCTTGATGTCACAATGCCAGTTAGGAATTACAATTTCAGTTCAAGGCTTGAGCTCACAATGCCAGTTAGGAATCACAATTGCAGTTCAAGGCTTGAGGTCCCAATGCCAGTTAGGAATTACAATTTCAGTTCAAGGCTTGAGCTCACAATGCCAGTTAGGAATCACAATTGCAGTTCAAGGCTTGAGGTCCCAATTGCAGTCTGAGCTCACAATGCCAGTTAGGAATCACAATTGCAGTTCAAGGCTTGAGGTCACAATGCCAGTTAGGAATCACAATTGCAGTTCAAGGCTTGAGGTCACAATGCCAGTTAGGAATCACAATTGCAGTTCAAGGCTTGAGGTCACAATGCCAGTTTGGAATCACAATTTCAGTTCAAGGCTTGATGTCACAATGCCAGTTAGGAATCACAATTGCAGTTCAAGGCTTGAGGTCACAATTGCAGTCTGAGCTCACAATGCCAGTTAGGAATCACAATTGCAGTTCAAGGCTTGAGGTCTCAATTGCAGTCTGAGCTCACAATGCCAGTTAGGAATCACAATTGCAGTTCAAGGCTTGAGGTCACAATTGCAGTCTGAGCTCACAATGCCAGTTAGGAATCACAATTGCAGTTCAAGGCTTGAGGTCACAATTGCAGTCTGAGCTCACAATGCCAGTTAGGAATCACAATTGCAGTTCAAGGCTTGAGGTCACAATGCCAGTTTGGAATCACAATTGCAATTCAATGCTTGAGCTCACAGTTCCAGTTAGGAATCACAATTGCAGTTCAAGGCTTGAGGTCATAATGCCAGTAAGGAATCACAATTGCAGTTCAAGGCTTGAGGTCACAATGTCAGTTAGGAATCACAATTGCAGTTCAAGGCTTGAGGTCACAATTGCAGTCTGAGCTCACAATGGCAGTTAGGAATCACAATTGCATTTCAAGGCTTGAGGTCACAATTGCAGTCTGAGCTCACAATGCCAGTTAGGAATCACAATTGCAGTTCAAGGCTTGAGGTCACAATGCCAGTTAGGAATCACAATTGCAGTTCAAGGCTTGAGGTCACAATTCTAGTTAGGAATCACAATTGCAGTTCAAGGCTTGAGGTCACAATTCTAGTTAGGAATCAGAATTGCAGTTCAAGGCTTGAGGTCACAATGCCAGTTAGGAATCACAATTGCAGTTCAAGGCTTGAGTTCACAATGGCAGTTAGGAATCACAATTGCAATTCAATGCTTGAGCTCAAGGTTCCAGTTAGGCATCAGAATTGTAGTTCGAGGCTTGAGGTCACAATTCTAGTTAGGAATCACAATTGCAGTTCAAGGCTTGAGGTCACAATGCCAGTTAGGAATCACAATTGCAGTTCAAGGCTTGAGGTCACAATGTCAGTTAGGAATCACAATTGCAGTTCAAGGCTTGAGGTCACAATTCTAGTTAGGAATCACAATTGCAGTTCAAGGCTTGAGGTCACAATGCCAGTTTGGAATCACAATTGCAGTTCAAGGCTTGAGGTCACAATGCCAGTTAGGAATCACAATTGCAGTTCAAGGCTTGAGGTCACAATGCCAGTTTGGAATCACAATTGCAGTTCAAGGCTTGAGGTCACAATGCCAGTTTGGAATCACAATTGCAGTTCAAGGCTTGAGCTCACAATGCCAGTTTGGAATCACAATTGCAGTTCAAGGCTTGAGGTGACAATGCCAGTTAGGAATCACAATTGCAGTTCAAGGCTTGAGCTCACAATGCCAGTTTGGAATCACAATTGCAGTTCAAGGCTTGAGGTCACAATGCCAGTTAGGAATCACAATTGCAGTTCAAGGCTTGAGGTCACAATTGCAGTCTGACATCATAATGCCACTTTGGAATCACAATTGCAGTTCAAGGCTTGAGGTCACAATTGCAGTCTGAGCTCACAATACCAGTTAGGAATCACAATTGCAGTTCAACGCTTGAGGTCACAATTGCAGTCTGAGCTCACAATTCCAGTTAGGAATCACAATTGCAGTTCAAGGCTTGAGGTCACAATTGCAGTCTGAGCTCACAATGCCAGTTAGGTATCACAATTGGAGTTCAAGTCTTGAGGTCACAATTCCAATGAGGAATCACAATTGCAGTTCAAGGCTTGACGTCACAATGCCAGTTAGGAATCACAATTGCACTTCAAGGCTTGAGCTCACAATGCCAGTTAGGAATCACAATTGCAGTTCAAGGCTTGAGGTCCCAATTGTAGTCTGAGCTCACAATGCCAGTTAGGAATCACAATTGCAGTTCAAGGCTTGAGGTCACAATTGCAGTCTGAGCTCACAATGCCAGTTAGGAATCACAATTGCAGTTCAAGGCTTGAGGTCACAATTCTAGTTAGGAATCACAATTTCAGTTCAAGGCTTGATGTCACAATGCCAGTTAGGAATCACAATTGCAGTTCAAGGCTTGAGGTCACAATTGCAGTCTGAGCTCACAATGCCAGTTAGGAATCACAATTGCAGTTCAAGGCTTGAGGTCACAATTGCAGTCTGAGCTCACAATGCCAGTTAGGAATCACAATTGCAGTTCAAGGCTTGAGGTCACAATTGCAGTCTGAGTTCACAATGCCAGTTAGGAATCACAATTGCAGTTCAAGGCTTGAGCTCACAATGCCAGTTAGGAATCACAATTGCAGTTCAAGGCTTGAGGTCAAAATTCCAGTGAGGAATCACAATTGCAGTTCAAGGCTTGATGTCACAATGCCAGTTACGAATCAGAATTGCAGTTCAAGGCTTGAGGTCACAATGACAGTTTGGAATCACAATTGCAGTTCAAGGCTTGAGGTCACAATGCCAGTTAGGAATCACAATTGCAGTTCAAGGCTTGAGGTCACAATGCCAGTTTGGAATCACAATTGCAGTTCAAGGCTTGAGGTCACAATGGCAGTTTGGAATCACAATTGCAGTTCAAGGCTTGAGGTCACAATTGCAGTCTGAGCTCACAATGCCACTTTGGAATCACAATTGCAGTTCAAGGCTTGAGGTCTCAATTGCAGTCTGAGCTCACAATGCCAGTTAGGAATCACAATTGCAGTTCAAGGCTTGAGGTCACGATTGCAGTCTGAGCTCACAATGCCAGTTAGGAATCACAATTGCAGTTCAAGGCTTGATGTCACAATTCCAGTGAGGAATCACAATTGCAGTTCAAGGCTTGAGGTCACAATGCCAGTTTGGAATCACAATTGCAGTTCAAGGCTTGAGGTCACAATGCCAGTTTGGAATCACAATTTCAGTTCAAGGCTTGATGTCACAATGCCAGTTAGGAATCACAATTGCAGTTCAAGGCTTGAGGTCACAATTGCAGTCTGAGCTCACAATGCCAGTTAGGAATCACAATTGCAGTTCAAGGCTTGAGGCCTCAATTGCAGTCTGAGCTCACAATGCCAGTTAGGAATCACAATTGCAGTTCAAGGCTTGAGGTCACAATTGCAGTCTGAGCTCACAATGCCAGTTAGGAATCACAATTGCAGTTCAAGGCTTGAGGTCACAATTGCAGTCTGAGCTCACAATGCCAGTTAGGAATCACAATTGCAGTTCAAGGCTTGAGGTCACAATGCCAGTTTGGAATCACAATTGCAATTCAATGCTTGAGCTCACAGTTCCAGTTAGGAATCACAATTGCAGTTCAAGGCTTGAGGTCATAATGCCAGTTAGGAATCACAATTGCAGTTCAAGGCTTGAGGTCACAATGTCAGTTAGGAATCACAATTGCAGTTCAAGGCTTGAGGTCACAATTGCAGTCTGAGCTCACAATGCCAGTTAGGAATCACAATTGCATTTCAAGGCTTGAGGTCACAATTGCAGTCTGAGCTCACAATGCCAGTTAGGAATCACAATTGCAGTTCAAGGCTTGAGGTCACAATGCCAGTTAGGAATCACAATTGCAGTTCAAGGCTTGAGGTCACAATTCTAGTTAGGAATCACAATTGCAGTTCAAGGCTTGAGGTCACAATGCCAGTTAGGAATCACAATTGCAGTTCAAGGCTTGAGTTCACAATGGCAGTTTGGAATCACAATTGCAATTCAATGCTTGAGCTCAAGGTTCCAGTTAGGCATCAGAATTGTAGTTCGAGGCTTGAGGTCACAATTCTAGTTAGGAATCACAATTGCAGTTCAAGGCTTGAGGTCACAATGCCAGTTAGGAATCACAATTGCAGTTCAAGGCTTGAGGTCACAATGTCAGTTAGGAATCACAATTGCAGTTCAAGGCTTGAGGTCACAATTCTAGTTAGGAATCACAATTGCAGTTCAAGGCTTGAGGTCACAATGCCAGTTTGGAATCACAATTGCAGTTCAAGGCTTGAGGTCACAATGCCAGTTAGGAATCACAATTGCAGTTCAAGGCTTGAGGTCACAATGCCAATTTGGAATCACAATTGCAGTTCAAGGCTTGAGGTCACAATGCCAGTTTGGAATCACAATTGCAGTTCAAGGCTTGAGCTCACAATGCCAGTTTGGAATCACAATTGCAGTTCAAGGCTTGAGGTGACAATGCCAGTTAGGAATCACAATTGCAGTTCAAGGCTTGAGCTCACAATGCCAGTTAGGAATCACAATTGCAGTTCAAGGCTTGAGGTCCCAATTGCAGTCTGAGCTCACAATGCCAGTTAGGAATCACAATTGCAGTTCAAGGCTTGAGGTCACAATTCCAGTGAGGAATCACAATTGCAGTTCAAGGCTTGAGGTCACAATGCCAGTTTGGAATCACAATTGCAGTTCAAGGCTTGAGGTCACAATGCCAGTTAGGAATCACAATTGCAGTTCAAGGCTTGAGGTCACAATGCCAGTTTAGAATCACAATTGCAGTTCAAGGCTTGAGGTCACAATGGCAGTTTGGAATCACAATTGCAGTTCAAGGCTTGAGGTCACAATGCCAGTTAGGAATCACAATTGCAGTTCAAGGCTTGAGGTCACAATTGCAGTCTGAGCTCACAATGCCAGTTAGGAATCACAATTGCAGTTCAAGGCTTGAGGTCACAATTGCAGTCTGAGCTCACAATGCCAGTTAGGAATCACAATTGCAGTTCAAGGCTTGAGGTCACAATTGCAGTCTGAGTTCACAATGCCAGTTAGGAATCACAATTGCAGTTCAAGGCTTGAGCTCACAATGCCAGTTAGGAATCACAATTGCAGTTCAAGGCTTGAGGTCAAAATTCCAGTGAGGAATCACAATTGCAGTTCAAGGCTTGATGTCACAATGCCAGTTACGAATCAGAATTGCAGTTCAAGGCTTGAGGTCACAATGACAGTTTGGAATCACAATTGCAGTTCAAGGCTTGAGGTCACAATGCCAGTTTGGAATCACAATTGCAGTTCAAGGCTTGAGGTCACAATGCCAGTTAGGAATCACAATTGCAGTTCAAGGCTTGAGGTCACAATGCCAGTTTGGAATCACAATTGCAGTTCAAGGCTTGAGGTCACAATGCCAGTTTGGAATCACAATTGCAGTTCAAGGCTTGAGGTCACAATGGCAGTCTGAGCTCACAATGCCAGTTAGGAATCACAATTGCAGTTCAAGGCTTGAGGTCTCAATTGCAGTCTGAGCTCACAATGCCAGTTAGGAATCACAATTGCAGTTCAAGGCTTGAGGTCACAATTGCAGTCTGAGCTCACAATGCCAGTTAGGAATCACAATTGCAGTTCAAGGCTTGAGGTCACAATTCCAGTGAGGAATCACAATTGCAGTTCAAGGCTTGAGGTCACAATGCCAGTTTGGAATCACAATTGCAGTTCAAGGCTTGAGGTCACAATGCCAGTTTGGAATCACAATTTCAGTTCAAGGCTTGATGTCACAATGCCAGTTAGGAATCACAATTGCAGTTCAAGGCTTGAGGTCACAATTGCAGTCTGAGCTCACAATGCCAGTTAGGAATCACAATTGCAGTTCAAGGCTTGAGGTCACAATTGCAGTCTGAGCTCACAATGCCAGTTAGGAATCACAATTGCAGTTCAAGGCTTGAGGTCACAATGCCAGTTTGGAATCACAATTGCAATTCAATGCTTGAGCTCACAGTTCCAGTTAGGAATCACAATTGCAGTTCAAGGCTTGAGGTCATAATGCCAGTAAGGAATCACAATTGCAGTTCAAGGCTCGAGGTCACAATTCTAGTTAGGAATCACAATTGCAGTTCAAGGCTTGAGGTCACAATTCTAGTTAGGAATCACAATTGCAGTTCAAGGCTCGAGGTCATAATTCTAGTTAGGAATCACAATTGCAGTTCAAGGCTTGAGGTCACAATTCTAGTTAGGAATCACAATTGCAGTTCAAGGCTTGAGGTCACAATGCCAGTTAGGAATCACAATTGCAGTTCAAGGCTTGAGGTCACAATGCCAGTTAGGAATCACAATTGCAGTTCAAGGCTTGAGGTCACAATTGCAGTCTGAGCTCACAATGCCAGTTTGGAATCACAATTGCAGTTCAAGGCTTGAGTTCACAATGGCAGTTTGGAATCACAATTGCAATTCAATGCTTGAGCTCAAGGTTCCAGTTAGGCATCAGAATTGTAGTTCGAGGCTTGAGGTCACAATTCTAGTTAGGAATCACAATTGCATTTCAAGGCTTGAGGTCACAATGCCAGTTAGGAATCACAATTGCAGTTCAAGGCTTGAGCTCACAATGCCAGTTTGGAATCACAATTGCAGTTCAAGGCTTGAGGTCACAATGCCAGTTAGGAATCACAATTGCAGTTCAAGGCTTGAGGTCACAATGCCAGTTAGGAATCACAATTGCAGTTCAAGGCTTCAGGTCACAATTGCAGTCTGAGCTCACAATGCCAGTTTGGAATCACAATTGCAGTTCAAGGCTTGAGTTCACAATGGCAGTTTGGAATCACAATTGCAATTCAATGCTTGAGCTCAAGGTTCCAGTTAGGCATCAGAATTGTAGTTCGAGGCTTGAGGTCACAATTCTAGTTAGGAATCACAATTGCATTTCAAGGCTTGAGGTCACAATGCCAGTTAGGAATCACAATTGCAGTTCAAGGCTTGAGCTCACAATGCCAGTTTGGAATCACAATTGCAGTTCAAGGCTTGAGGTCACAATGCCAGTTAGGAATCACAATTGCAGTTCAAGGCTTGAGGTCACAATGCCAGTTAGGAATCACAATTGCAGTTCAAGGCTTCAGGTCACAATTGCAGTCTGAGCTCACAATGCCAGTTAGGAATCACAATTGCAGTTCAAGGCTTGAGGTCACAATTGCAGTCTGAGCTCACAATGCCAGTTAGGAATCACAATTGCAGTTCAAGGCTTGAGGTCACAATTGCAGTCTGAGCTCACAATGCCAGTTAGGAATCACAATTGCAGTTCAAGGCTTGAGGTCACAATTGCAGTCTGAGCTCACAATGGCAGTTAGGAATCACAATTGCAGTTCAAGGCTTGATGTCACAATGCCAGTTAGGAATCACAATTGAAGTTCAAGGCTTGAGGTCACAATTGAAGTCTGAGCTCACAATGCCAGTTAGGAATCACAATTGCAGTTCAAGGCTTGAGGTCACAATTGCAGTCTGAGCTCACAATGCCAGTTAGGAATCACAATTGCAGTTCAAGGCTTGAGGTCACAATGCCAGTTTGGAATCACAATTGCAATTCAATGCTTGAGCTCACAGTTCCAGTTAGGAATCACAATTGCAGTTCAAGGCTTGAGGTCACAATGCCAGTTAGGAATCACAATTGCAGTTCAAGGCTTGAGGTCACAATTCCAGTTAGGAATCACAATTGCAGTTCAAGACTTGAGGTCACAATTGCAGTCTGAGCTCACAATGCCAGTTTGGAATCACAATTGCAGTTCAAGGCTTGAGTTCACAATGCCAGTTTGGAATCACAATTGCAATTCAATGCTTGAGCTCACAGTTCCTGTTAGGAATCACAATTGCAGTTCAAGGCTTGAGGTCACAATGCCAGTTTGGAATCACAATTGCAGTTCAAGGCTTGAGCTCACAGTTCCAGTTAGGAATCACAATTGCAGTTGAAGGCTTGAGGTCACAATTGCAGTCTGAGCTCACAATGCCAGTTTGGTATCACAATTGCAGTTCAAGGCTTGAGGTCACAATTGCAGTCTGAGCTCACAATTCCAGTTAGGAA
Organism: Sturnus vulgaris; assembly: GCF_052056855.1. Classification (NCBI taxonomy): domain Eukaryota; kingdom Metazoa; phylum Chordata; class Aves; order Passeriformes; family Sturnidae; genus Sturnus; species Sturnus vulgaris. The sequence continues at coordinate 2,532,554 of NC_142270.1, read as the reverse complement.
TCACAATTGCAGTTCAAGGCTTGAGGTCACAATTGCAGTCTGAGCTCACAATGCCAGTTAGGAATCACAATTGCAGTTCAAGGCTTGAGGTCCCAATTGCAGTCTGAGCTCACAATGCCAGTTAGGAATCACAATTGCAGTTCAAGGCTTGAGGTCACAATGCCACTTAGGAATCACAATTGCAGTTCAAGGCTTGAGGTCACAATGCCAGTTAGGAATCACAATTGCAGTTCAAGGCTTGAGGTCACAATTGCAGTCTGAGCTCACAATGCCAGTTTGGAATCACAATTGCAGTTCAAGGCTTGAGGTCACAATTGCAGTCTGAGCTCACAATGGCAGTTTGGAATCACAATTGCAGTTCAAGGCTTGATGTCACAATGCCAGTTAGGAATCACAATTGCAGTTCAAGGCTTGAGGTCACAATTCCAATGAGGAATCACAATTGCAGTTCAAGGCTTGACGTCACAATGCCAGTTAGGAATCACAATTGCAGTTCAAGGCTTGAGCTCACAATGCCAGTTTGGAATCACAATTGCAGTTCAAGACTTGATGTCACAATGCCAGTTAGGAATTACAATTTCAGTTCAAGGCTTGAGCTCACAATGCCAGTTAGGAATCACAATTGCAGTTCAAGGCTTGAGGTCCCAATGCCAGTTAGGAATTACAATTTCAGTTCAAGGCTTGAGCTCACAATGCCAGTTAGGAATCACAATTGCAGTTCAAGGCTTGAGGTCCCAATTGCAGTCTGAGCTCACAATGCCAGTTAGGAATCACAATTGCAGTTCAAGGCTTGAGGTCACAATGCCAGTTAGGAATCACAATTGCAGTTCAAGGCTTGAGGTCACAATGCCAGTTTGGAATCACAATTGCAGTTCAAGGCTTGAGGTCACAATGCCAGTTTGGAATCACAATTTCAGTTCAAGGCTTGATGTCACAATGCCAGTTAGGAATCACAATTGCAGTTCAAGGCTTGAGGTCACAATTGCAGTCTGAGCTCACAATGCCAGTAAGGAATCACAATTGCAGTTCAAGGCCTGAGGTCACAATTGCAGTCTGAGCTCACAATGCCAGTTAGGAATCACAATTGCAGTTCAAGGCTTGAGGTCACAATTGCAGTCTGAGCTCACAATGCCAGTTAGGAATCACAATTGCAGTTCAAGGCTTGAGGTCACAATTGCAGTCTGAGTTCACAATGCCAGTTAGGAATCACAATTGCAGTTCAAGGCTTGAGCTCACAATGCCAGTTAGGAATCACAATTGCAGTTCAAGGCTTGAGGTCAAAATTCCAGTGAGGAATCACAATTGCAGTTTAAGGCTTGATGTCACAATGCCAGTTACGAATCACAATTGCAGTTGGAGGCTTGAGGTCACAATGACAGTTTGGAATCACAATTGCAGTTCAAGGCTTGAGCTCACAATGCCAGTTTGGAATCACAATTGCAGTTCAAGGCTTGAGGTCACAATGCCAGTTAGGAATCACAATTGCAGTTCAAGGCTTGAGCTCACAATGGCAGTTTGGAATCACAATTGCAGTTCAAGGCTTGAGGTCACAATTGCAGTCTGAGATCATAATGCCAGTTTGGAATCACAATTGCAGTTCAAGGCTTGAGGTCACAATTGCAGTCTGAGCTCACAATGCCAGTTAGGAATCACAATTGCAGTTCAAGGATTGAGGTCACAATGTCAGTTAGGAATCACAATTGCAGTTCAAGGATTGAGGTCACAATGTCAGTTTGGAATCACAATTGCAGTTCAAGGCTTGAGCTCACAATGCCAGTTTGGAATCACAATTGCAGTTCAAGGCTTGAGCTCACAATGCCAGTTAGGAATCACAATTGCAGTTCAAGGCTTGAGGTCACAATTCTAGTTAGGAATCACAATTGCAGTTCAAGGCTTGAGGTCACAATTCTAGTTAGGAATCAGAATTGCAGTTCAAGGCTTGAGGTCACAATGCCAGTTAGGAATCACAATTGCAGTTCAAGGCTCGAGGTCACAATTCTAGTTAGGAATCACAATTGCAGTTCAAGGCTTGAGGTCACAATTCTAGTTAGGAATCACAATTGCAGTTCAAGGCTCGAGGTCACAATTCTAGTTAGGAATCACAATTGCAGTTCAAGGCTTGAGGTCACAATTCTAGTTAGGAATCACAATTGCAGTTCAAGGCTTGAGGTCACAATGCCAGTTAGGAATCACAATTGCAGTTCAAGGCTTGAGGTCACAATGCCAGTTAGGAATCACAATTGCAGTTCAAGGCTTGAGGTCACAATTGCAGTCTGAGCTCACAATGCCAGTTTGGAATCACAATTGCAGTTCAAGGCTTGAGTTCACAATGGCAGTTTGGAATCACAATTGCAATTCAATGCTTGAGCTCAAGGTTCCAGTTAGGCATCAGAATTGTAGTTCGAGGCTTGAGGTCACAATTCTAGTTAGGAATCACAATTGCATTTCAAGGCTTGAGGTCACAATGCCAGTTAGGAATCACAATTGCAGTTCAAGGCTTGAGCTCACAATGCCAGTTTGGAATCACAATTGCAGTTCAAGGCTTGAGGTCACAATGCCAGTTAGGAATCACAATTGCAGTTCAAGGCTTGAGGTCACAATTGCAGTCTGACATCATAATGCCACTTTGGAATCACAATTGCAGTTCAAGGCTTGAGGTCACAATTGCAGTCTGAGCTCGCAATGGCAGTTAGGAATCACAATTGCAGTTCAAGGCTTGAGGTCACAATTGCAGTCTGAGCTCACAATTCCAGTTAGGAATCACAATTGCAGTTCAAGGCTGGAGGTCACAATTGCAGTCTGAGCTCACAATGCCAGTTAGGAATCACAATTGCAGTTCAAGGCTTGAGGTCACAATGCCAGTTAGGAATCACAATTGCAGTTCAAGGCTTGAGGTCACAATTCTAGTTAGGAATCACAATTGCAGTTCAAGGCTTGAGGTCACAATTCCAGTTAGGAATCACAATTGCAGTTCAAGACTTGAGGTCACAATTGCAGTCTGAGCTCACAATGCCAGTTTGGAATCACAATTGCAGTTCAAGGCTTGAGCTCACAGTTCCAGTTAGGAATCACAATTGCAGTTGAAGGCTTGAGGTCACAATTGCAGTCTGAGCTCACAATGCCAGTTTGGTATCACAATTGCAGTTCAAGGCTTGAGGTCACAATTGCAGTCTGAGCTCACAATTCCAGTTAGGAATCACAATTGCAGTTCAAGGCTTGAGGTCACAATTGCAGTCTGAGCTCACAATGCCAGTTAGGAATCACAATTGCAGTTCAACGCTTGAGGTCCCAATTGCAGTCTGAGCTCACAATGCCAGTTAGGAATCACAATTGCAGTTCAAGGCTTGAGGTCACAATGCCAGTTAGGAATCACAATTGCAGTTCAAGGCTTGAGGTCACAATGCCAGTTAGGAATCACAATTGCAGTTCAAGGCTTGAGGTCACAATTGCAGTCTGAGCTCACAATGCCAGTTTGGAATCACAATTGCAGTTCAAGGCTAGAGGTCACAAATGCAGTCTGAGCTCACAATGGCAGTTTGGAATCACAATTGCAGTTCAAGGCTTGAGGTCACAATTGCAGTCTGAGCTCACAATGCCAGTTAGGAATCACAATTGCAGTTCAAGGCTTGATGTCACAATGCCAGTTAGGAATCACAATTGCAGTTCAAGGCTTGAGGTCACAATTCCAATGAGGAATCACAATTGCAGTTCAAGGCTTGAGGTCACAATTGCAGTCTGAGCTCACAATGCCAGTTAGGAATCACAATTGCAGTTCAAGGCTTGAGGTCACAATTCCAGTGAGGAATCACAATTGCAGTTCAAGGCTTGAGGTCACAATGCCAGTTAGGAATGACAATTGCAGTTCAAGGCTTGAGGTCACAATGCGAGTTTGGAATCACAATTGCAGTTCAAGGCTTGAGGTCACAATGCCCGTTTGGAATCACAATTTCAGTTCAAGGCTTGATGTCACAATGCCAGTTAGGAATCACAATTGCAGTTCAAGGCTTGAGGTCACAATTGCAGTCTGAGCTCACAATGCCAGTTAGGAATCACAATTGCAGTTCAAGGCTTGAGGTCTCAATTGCAGTCTGAGCTCACAATGCCAGTTTGGTATCACAATTGCAGTTCAAGGCTTGAGGTCACAATTGCAGTCTGAGCTCACAATGCCAGTTAGGAATCACAATTGCAGTTCAAGGCTTGAGGTCACAATTGCAGTCTGAGTTCACAATGCCAGTTAGGAATCACAATTGCAGTTCAAGGCTTGAGGTCACAATGCCAGTTAGGAATCACAATTGCAGTTCAAGGCTTGAGGTCAAAATTCCAGTGAGGAATCACAATTGCAGTTCAAGGCTTGATGTCACAATGCCAGTTACGAATCACAATTGCAGTTGGAGGCTTGGGGTCACAATGACAGTTTGGAATCACAATTGCAGTTCAAGGCTTGAGGTCACAATGCCAGTTAGGAATCACAATTGCAGTTCAAGGCTTGAGGTCACAATGCCAGTTAGGAATCACAATTGCAGTTCAAGGCTTGAGCTCACAATGGCAGTTTGGAATCACAATTGCAGTTCAAGGCTTGAGGTCACAATTGCAGTCTGAGATCATAATGCCAGTTTGGAATCACAATTGCAGTTCAAGGCTTGAGGTCACAATTGCAGTCTGAGCTCACAATGCCAGTTAGGAATCACAATTGCAGTTCAAGGATTGAGGTCACAATGTCAGTTAGGAATCACAATTGCAGTTCAAGGCTTGAGCTCACAATGCCAGTTTGGAATCACAATTGCAGTTCAAGGCTTGAGCTCACAATGCCAGTTAGGAATCACAATTGCAGTTCAAGGCTTGAGGTCACAATTCTAGTTAGGAATCACAATTCCAGTTCAAGGCTTGAGGTCACAATTCTAGTTAGGAATCAGAATTGCAGTTCAAGGCTTGAGGTCACAATGCCAGTTAGGAATCACAATTGCAGTTCAAGGCTCGAGGTCACAATTCTAGTTAGGAATCACAATTGCAGTTCAAGGCTTGAGGTTACAATTCTAGTTAGGAATCACAATTGCAGTTCAAGGCTTGAGGTCACAATTCTAGTTAGGAATCACAATTGCAGTTCAAGGCTTGAGGTCACAATGCCAGTTAGGAATCACAATTGCAGTTCAAGGCTTGAGGTCACAATTGCAGTCTGAGCTCACAATGCCAGTTAGGAATCACAACTGCAGTTCAAGGCTTGAGGTCACAATTGCAATCTGAGCTCACAATGCCAGTTAGGAATCACAATTGCAGTTCAAGGCTTGAGGTCACAATGCCAGTTAGGAATCACCATTGCAGTTCAAGGCTTGAGTTCACAATTGCAGTCTGAGCTCACAATGCCAGTTAGGAATCACAATTGCAGTTCAAGGCTTGAGTTCACAATGGCAGTTTGGAATCACAATTGCAATTCAATGCTTGAGCTCAAGGTTCCAGTTAGGCATCAGAATTGTAGTTCGAGGCTTGAGGTCACAATTCTAGTTAGGAATCACAATTGCAGTTCAAGGCTTGAGGTCACAATGCCAGTTAGGAATCACAATTGCAGTTCAAGGCTTGAGGTCACAATGTCAGTTAGGAATCACAATTGCAGTTCAAGGCTTGAGGTCACAATTCTAGTTAGGAATCACAATTGCAGTTCAAGGCTTGAGGTCACAATGCCAGTTTGGAATCACAATTGCAGTTCAAGGCTTGAGCTCACAATGCCAGTTAGGAATCACAATTGCAGTTCAAGGCTTGAGCTCACAATGCCAGTTTGGAATCACAATTTCAGTTCAAGGCTTGAGGTCACAATGCCAGTTAGGAATCACAATTGCAGTTCAAGGCTTGAGGTCACAATTCTAGTTAGGAATCACAATTGCAGTTCAAGGCTTGAGCTCACAATGCCAGTTTGGAATCACAATTGCAGTTCAAGGCCTGAGGTCACAATGCCAGTTAGGAATCACAATTGCAGTTCAAGGCTTGAGGTCACAATGCCATTTAGGAATTACAATTTCAGTTCAAGGCTTGAGCTCACAATGCCAGTTAGGAATCACAATTGCAGTTCAAGGCTTGAGGTCCCAATTGTAGTCTGAGCTCACAATGCCAGTTAGGAATCACAATTGCAGTTCAAGGCTTGAGGTCCCAATTGTAGTCTGAGCTCACAATGCCAGTTAGGAATCACAATTGCAGTTCAAGGCTTGAGGTCCCAATTGCAGTCTGAGCTCACAATGCCAGTTAGGAATCACAATTGCAGTTCAAGGCTTGAGGTCACAATTCCAGTGAGGAATCACAATTGCAGTTCAAGGCTTGAGGTCACAATGCCAGTTTGGAATCACAATTGCAGTTCAAGGCTTGAGGTCACAATGCCAGTTTGGAATCACAATTTCAGTTCAAGGCTTGATGTCACAATGCCAGTTAGGAATCACAATTGCAGTTCAAGGCTTGAGGTCACAATTGCAGTCTGAGCTCACAATGCCAGTTAGGAATCACAATTGCAGTTCAAGGCTTGAGGTCTCAATTGCAGTCTGAGCTCACAATGCCAGTTAGGAATCACAATTGCAGTTCAAGGCTTGAGGTCACAATTGCAGTCTGAGCTCACAATGCCAGTTAGGAATCACAATTGCAGTTCAAGGCTTGAGGTCACAATTGCAGTCTGAGCTCACAATGCCAGTTAGGAATCACAATTGCAGTTCAAGGCTTGAGGTCACAATGCCAGTTAGGAATCACAATTGCAGTTCAAGGCTTGAGGTCACAATGCCAGTTAGGAATCACAATTGCAGTTCAAGGCTTGAGGTCATAATGCCAGTAAGGAATCACAATTGCAGTTCAAGGCTTGAGGTCACAATGTCAGTTAGGAATCACAATTGCAGTTCAAGGCTTGAGGTCACAATTGCAGTCTGAGCTCACAATGCCAGTTAGGAATCACAATTGCATTTCAAGGCTTGAGGTCACAATTGCAGTCTGAGCTCACAATGCCAGTTAGGAATCACAATTGCAGTTCAAGGCTTGAGGTCACAATGCCAGTTAGGAATCACAATTGCAGTTCAAGGCTTGAGGTCACAATTCTAGTTAGGAATCACAATTGCAGTTCAAGGCTTGAGGTCACAATTCTAGTTAGGAATCAAAATTGCAGTTCAAGGCTTGAGGTCACAATGCCAGTTAGGAATCACAATTGCAGTTCAAGGCTTGAGTTCACAATGGCAGTTTGGAATCACAATTGCAGTTCAAGGCTTGAGGTCACAATTCCAGTTAGGAATCACAATTGCAGTTCAAGGCTTGAGGTCACAATTGCAGTCTGACATCATAATGCCACTTTGCAATCACAATTGCAGTTCAAGGCTTGAGGTCACAATTGCAGTCTGAGCTCACAATACCAGTTAGGAATCACAATTGCAGTTCAAGGCTTGAGGTCACAATTGCAGTCTGAGCTCACAATTCTAGTTAGGAATCACAATTGCATTTCAAGGCTTGAGGTGACAATTGCAGTCTGAGCTCACAATGCCAGTTAGGTATCACAATTGGAGTTCAAGTCTTGAGGTCACAATGCCAGTTAGGAATCACAATTGCAGTTCAAGGCTTGAGGTCACAATGCCAGTTAGGAATCACAATTGCAGTTCAAGGCTTGAGGTCACAATTCCAGTTAGGAATCACAATTGCAGTTCAAGACTTGAGGTCACAATTGCAGTCTGAGCTCACAATGCCAGTTTGGAATCACAATTGCAGTTCAAGGCTTGAGTTCACAATGCCAGTTTGGAATCACAATTGCAATTCAATGCTTGAGCTCACAGTTCCTGTTAGGAATCACAATTGCACTTCAAGGCTTGAGGTCACAATGCCAGTTTGGAATCACAATTGCAGTTCAAGGCTTGAGCTCACAGTTCCAGTTAGGAATCACAATTGCAGTTCAAGGCTTGAGGTCACAATTGCAGTCTGAGCTCACAATGCCAGTTTGGTATCACAATTGCAGTTCAAGGCTTGAGGTCCCAATTGCAGTCTGAGCTCACAATTCCAGTTAGGAATCACAATTGCAGTTCAAGGCTTGAGGTCACAATGCCAGTTAGGAATCACAATTGCAGTTCAAGGCTTGAGGTCACAATGCCAGTTAGGAATCACAATTGCAGTTCAAGGCTTGAGGTCACAATTGCAGTCTGAGCTCACAATGCCAGTTTGGAATCACAATTGCAGTTCAAGGCTAGAGGTCACAAATGCAGTCTGAGCTCACAATGGCAGTTTGGAATCACAATTGCAGTTCAAGGCTTGAGGTCACAATTGCAGTCTGAGCTCACAATGCCAGTTAGGAATCACAATTGCAGTTCAAGGCTTGATGTCACAATGCCAGTTAGGAATCACAATTGCAGTTCAAGGCTTGAGGTCACAATTCCAATGAGGAATCACAATTGCAGTTCAAGGCTTGAGGTCACAATGCCAGTTAGGAATCACAATTGCAGTTCAAGGCTTGAGCTCACAATGCCAGTTTGGAATCACAATTGCAGTTCAAGGCTTGATGTCACAATGCCAGTTAGGAATTACAATTTCAGTTCAAGGCTTGAGCTCACAATGCCAGTTAGGAATCACAATTGCAGTTCAAGGCTTGAGGTCCCAATGCCAGTTAGGAATTACAATTTCAGTTCAAGGCTTGAGCTCACAATGCCAGTTAGGAATCACAATTGCAGTTCAAGGCTTGAGGTCCCAATTGCAGTCTGAGCTCACAATGCCAGTTAGGAATCACAATTGCAGTTCAAGGCTTGAGGTCACAATGCCAGTTAGGAATCACAATTGCAGTTCAAGGCTTGAGGTCACAATGCCAGTTAGGAATCACAATTGCAGTTCAAGGCTTGAGGTCACAATGCCAGTTTGGAATCACAATTTCAGTTCAAGGCTTGATGTCACAATGCCAGTTAGGAATCACAATTGCAGTTCAAGGCTTGAGGTCACAATTGCAGTCTGAGCTCACAATGCCAGTTAGGAATCACAATTGCAGTTCAAGGCTTGAGGTCTCAATTGCAGTCTGAGCTCACAATGCCAGTTAGGAATCACAATTGCAGTTCAAGGCTTGAGGTCACAATTGCAGTCTGAGCTCACAATGCCAGTTAGGAATCACAATTGCAGTTCAAGGCTTGAGGTCACAATTGCAGTCTGAGCTCACAATGCCAGTTAGGAATCACAATTGCAGTTCAAGGCTTGAGGTCACAATGCCAGTTTGGAATCACAATTGCAATTCAATGCTTGAGCTCACAGTTCCAGTTAGGAATCACAATTGCAGTTCAAGGCTTGAGGTCATAATGCCAGTAAGGAATCACAATTGCAGTTCAAGGCTTGAGGTCACAATGTCAGTTAGGAATCACAATTGCAGTTCAAGGCTTGAGGTCACAATTGCAGTCTGAGCTCACAATGGCAGTTAGGAATCACAATTGCATTTCAAGGCTTGAGGTCACAATTGCAGTCTGAGCTCACAATGCCAGTTAGGAATCACAATTGCAGTTCAAGGCTTGAGGTCACAATGCCAGTTAGGAATCACAATTGCAGTTCAAGGCTTGAGTTCACAATGGCAGTTAGGAATCACAATTGCAATTCAATGCTTGAGCTCAAGGTTCCAGTTAGGCATCAGAATTGTAGTTCGAGGCTTGAGGTCACAATTCTAGTTAGGAATCACAATTGCAGTTCAAGGCTTGAGGTCACAATGCCAGTTAGGAATCACAATTGCAGTTCAAGGCTTGAGGTCACAATGTCAGTTAGGAATCACAATTGCAGTTCAAGGCTTGAGGTCACAATTCTAGTTAGGAATCACAATTGCAGTTCAAGGCTTGAGGTCACAATGCCAGTTTGGAATCACAATTGCAGTTCAAGGCTTGAGGTCACAATGCCAGTTAGGAATCACAATTGCAGTTCAAGGCTTGAGGTCACAATGCCAGTTTGGAATCACAATTGCAGTTCAAGGCTTGAGGTCACAATGCCAGTTTGGAATCACAATTGCAGTTCAAGGCTTGAGCTCACAATGCCAGTTTGGAATCACAATTGCAGTTCAAGGCTTGAGGTGACAATGCCAGTTAGGAATCACAATTGCAGTTCAAGGCTTGAGCTCACAATGCCAGTTTGGAATCACAATTGCAGTTCAAGGCTTGAGGTCACAATGCCAGTTAGGAATCACAATTGCAGTTCAAGGCTTGAGGTCACAATTGCAGTCTGACATCATAATGCCACTTTGGAATCACAATTGCAGTTCAAGGCTTGAGGTCACAATTGCAGTCTGAGCTCACAATACCAGTTAGGAATCACAATTGCAGTTCAACGCTTGAGGTCACAATTGCAGTCTGAGCTCACAATTCCAGTTAGGAATCACAATTGCAGTTCAAGGCTTGAGGTCACAATTGCAGTCTGAGCTCACAATGCCAGTTAGGTATCACAATTGGAGTTCAAGTCTTGAGGTCACAATTCCAATGAGGAATCACAATTGCAGTTCAAGGCTTGACGTCACAATGCCAGTTAGGAATCACAATTGCACTTCAAGGCTTGAGCTCACAATGCCAGTTAGGAATCACAATTGCAGTTCAAGGCTTGAGGTCCCAATTGTAGTCTGAGCTCACAATGCCAGTTAGGAATCACAATTGCAGTTCAAGGCTTGAGGTCACAATTGCAGTCTGAGCTCACAATGCCAGTTAGGAATCACAATTGCAGTTCAAGGCTTGAGGTCACAATTCCAGTTAGGAATCACAATTTCAGTTCAAGGCTTGATGTCACAATGCCAGTTAGGAATCACAATTGCAGTTCAAGGCTTGAGGTCACAATTGCAGTCTGAGCTCACAATGCCAGTTAGGAATCACAATTGCAGTTCAAGGCTTGAGGTCACAATTGCAGTCTGAGCTCACAATGCCAGTTAGGAATCACAATTGCAGTTCAAGGCTTGAGGTCACAATTGCAGTCTGAGTTCACAATGCCAGTTAGGAATCACAATTGCAGTTCAAGGCTTGAGCTCACAATGCCAGTTAGGAATCACAATTGCAGTTCAAGGCTTGAGGTCAAAATTCCAGTGAGGAATCACAATTGCAGTTCAAGGCTTGATGTCACAATGCCAGTTACGAATCAGAATTGCAGTTCAAGGCTTGAGGTCACAATGACAGTTTGGAATCACAATTGCAGTTCAAGGCTTGAGGTCACAATGCCAGTTTGGAATCACAATTGCAGTTCAAGGCTTGAGGTCACAATGCCAGTTAGGAATCACAATTGCAGTTCAAGGCTTGAGGTCACAATGCCAGTTTGGAATCACAATTGCAGTTCAAGGCTTGAGGTCACAATGGCAGTTTGGAATCACAATTGCAGTTCAAGGCTTGAGGTCACAATTGCAGTCTGAGCTCACAATGCCACTTTGGAATCACAATTGCAGTTCAAGGCTTGAGGTCTCAATTGCAGTCTGAGCTCACAATGCCAGTTAGGAATCACAATTGCAGTTCAAGGCTTGAGGTCACGATTGCAGTCTGAGCTCACAATGCCAGTTAGGAATCACAATTGCAGTTCAAGGCTTGAGGTCACAATTCCAGTGAGGAATCACAATTGCAGTTCAAGGCTTGAGGTCACAATGCCAGTTTGGAATCACAATTGCAGTTCAAGGCTTGAGGTCACAATGCCAGTTTGGAATCACAATTTCAGTTCAAGGCTTGATGTCACAATGCCAGTTAGGAATCACAATTGCAGTTCAAGGCTTGAGGTCACAATTGCAGTCTGAGCTCACAATGCCAGTTAGGAATCACAATTGCAGTTCAAGGCTTGAGGTCTCAATTGCAGTCTGAGCTCACAATGCCAGTTAGGAATCACAATTGCAGTTCAAGGCTTGAGGTCACAATTGCAGTCTGAGCTCACAATGCCAGTTAGGAATCACAATTGCAGTTCAAGGCTTGAGGTCACAATTGCAGTCTGAGCTCACAATGCCAGTTAGGAATCACAATTGCAGTTCAAGGCTTGAGGTCACAATGCCAGTTTGGAATCACAATTGCAATTCAATGCTTGAGCTCACAGTTCCAGTTAGGAATCACAATTGCAGTTCAAGGCTTGAGGTCATAATGCCAGTAAGGAATCACAATTGCAGTTCAAGGCTTGAGGTCACAATGTCAGTTAGGAATCACAATTGCAGTTCAAGGCTTGAGGTCACAATTGCAGTCTGAGCTCACAATGCCAGTTAGGAATCACAATTGCATTTCAAGGCTTGAGGTCACAATTGCAGTCTGAGCTCACAATGCCAGTTAGGAATCACAATTGCAGTTCAAGGCTTGAGGTCACAATGCCAGTTAGGAATCACAATTGCAGTTCAAGGCTTGAGGTCACAATTCTAGTTAGGAATCACAATTGCAGTTCAAGGCTTGAGGTCACAATGCCAGTTAGGAATCACAATTGCAGTTCAAGGCTTGAGTTCACAATGGCAGTTTGGAATCACAATTGCAATTCAATGCTTGAGCTCAAGGTTCCAGTTAGGCATCAGAATTGTAGTTCGAGGCTTGAGGTCACAATTCTAGTTAGGAATCACAATTGCAGTTCAAGGCTTGAGGTCACAATGCCAGTTAGGAATCACAATTGCAGTTCAAGGCTTGAGGTCACAATGTCAGTTAGGAATCACAATTGCAGTTCAAGGCTTGAGGTCACAATTCTAGTTAGGAATCACAATTGCAGTTCAAGGCTTGAGGTCACAATGCCAGTTTGGAATCACAATTGCAGTTCAAGGCTTGAGGTCACAATGCCAGTTAGGAATCACAATTGCAGTTCAAGGCTTGAGGTCACAATGCCAGTTTGGAATCACAATTGCAGTTCAAGGCTTGAGGTCACAATGCCAGTTTGGAATCACAATTGCAGTTCAAGGCTTGAGCTCACAATGCCAGTTTGGAATCACAATTGCAGTTCAAGGCTTGAGGTGACAATGCCAGTTAGGAATCACAATTGCAGTTCAAGGCTTGAGCTCACAATGCCAGTTTGGAATCACAATTGCAGTTCAAGGCTTGAGGTCACAATGCCAGTTAGGAATCACAATTGCAGTTCAAGGCTTGAGGTCACAATTGCAGTCTGACATCATAATGCCACTTTGGAATCACAATTGCAGTTCAAGGCTTGAGGTCACAATTGCAGTCTGAGCTCACAATACCAGTTAGGAATCACAATTGCAGTTCAACGCTTGAGGTCACAATTGCAGTCTGAGCTCACAATTCCAGTTAGGAATCACAATTGCAGTTCAAGGCTTGAGGTCACAATTGCAGTCTGAGCTCACAATGCCAGTTAGGTATCACAATTGGAGTTCAAGTCTTGAGGTCACAATTCCAATGAGGAATCACAATTGCAGTTCAAGGCTTGACGTCACAATGCCAGTTAGGAATCACAATTGCAGTTCAAGGCTTGAGCTCACAATGCCAGTTTGGAATCACAATTGCAGTTCAAGGCTTGATGTCACAATGCCAGTTAGGAATCACAATTGCAGTTCAAGGCTTGAGGTTACAATGCCATTTAGGAATTACAATTTCAGTTCAAGGCTTGAGCTCACAATGCCAGTTAGGAATCACAATTGCAGTTCAAGGCTTGAGGTCCCAATGCCAGTTAGGAATTACAATTTCAGTTCAAGGCTTGAGCTCACAATGCCAGTTAGGAATCACAATTGCAGTTCAAGGCTTGAGGTCCCAATTGTAGTCTGAGCTCACAATGCCAGTTAGGAATCACAATTGCAGTTCAAGGCTTGAGGTCCCAATTGCAGTCTGAGCTCACAATGCCAGTTAGGAATCACAATTGCAGTTCAAGACTTGAGGTCACAATTCCAGTGAGGAATCACAATTGCAGTTCAAGGCTTGAGGTCACAATGCCAGTTTGGAATCACAATTGCAGTTCAAGGCTTGAGGTCACAATGCCAGTTAGGAATCACAATTGCAGTTCAAGGCTTGAGGTCACAATGCCAGTTTAGAATCACAATTGCAGTTCAAGGCTTGAGGTCACAATGGCAGTTTGGAATCACAATTGCAGTTCAAGGCTTGAGGTCACAATGCCAGTTAGGAATCACAATTGCAGTTCAAGGCTTGAGGTCACAATTGCAGTCTGAGCTCACAATGGCAGTTTGGAATCACAATTGCAGTTCAAGGCTTGAGGTCACAATTGCAGTCTGAGCTCACAATGCCAGTTAGGAATCACAATTGCAGTTCAAGGCTTGAGGTCACAATTGCAGTCTGAGTTCACAATGCCAGTTAGGAATCACAATTGCAGTTCAAGGCTTGAGCTCACAATGCCAGTTAGGAATCACAATTGCAGTTCAAGGCTTGAGGTCAAAATTCCAGTGAGGAATCACAATTGCAGTTCAAGGCTTGATGTCACAATGCCAGTTACGAATCAGAATTGCAGTTCAAGGCTTGAGGTCACAATGACAGTTTGGAATCACAATTGCAGTTCAAGGCTTGAGGTCACAATGCCAGTTTGGAATCACAATTGCAGTTCAAGGCTTGAGGTCACAATGCCAGTTAGGAATCACAATTGCAGTTCAAGGCTTGAGGTCACAATGCCAGTTTGGAATCACAATTGCAGTTCAAGGCTTGAGGTCACAATGCCAGTTTGGAATCACAATTGCAGTTCAAGGCTTGAGGTCACAATGGCAGTCTGAGCTCACAATGCCAGTTAGGAATCACAATTGCAGTTCAAGGCTTGAGGTCTCAATTGCAGTCTGAGCTCACAATGCCAGTTAGGAATCACAATTGCAGTTCAAGGCTTGAGGTCACAATTGCAGTCTGAGCTCACAATGCCAGTTAGGAATCACAATTGCAGTTCAAGGCTTGAGGTCACAATTCCAGTGAGGAATCACAATTGCAGTTCAAGGCTTGAGGTCACAATGCCAGTTTGGAATCACAATTGCAGTTCAAGGCTTGAGGTCACAATGCCAGTTTGGAATCACAATTTCAGTTCAAGGCTTGATGTCACAATGCCAGTTAGGAATCACAATTGCAGTTCAAGGCTTGAGGTCACAATTGCAGTCTGAGCTCACAATGCCAGTTAGGAATCACAATTGCAGTTCAAGGCTTGAGGTCTCAATTGCAGTCTGAGCTCACAATGCCAGTTAGGAATCACAATTGCAGTTCAAGGCTTGAGGTCACAATTGCAGTCTGAGCTCACAATGCCAGTTAGGAATCACAATTGCAGTTCAAGGCTTGAGGTCACAATTGCAGTCTGAGCTCACAATGCCAGTTAGGAATCACAATTGCAGTTCAAGGCTTGAGGTCACAATGCCAGTTTGGAATCACAATTGCAATTCAATGCTTGAGCTCACAGTTCCAGTTAGGAATCACAATTGCAGTTCAAGGCTTGAGGTCATAATGCCAGTAAGGAATCACAATTGCAGTTCAAGGCTTGAGGTCACAATGTCAGTTAGGAATCACAATTGCAGTTCAAGGCTTGAGGTCACAATTGCAGTCTGAGCTCACAATGCCAGTTAGGAATCACAATTGCATTTCAAGGCTTGAGGTCACAATTGCAGTCTGAGCTCACAATGCCAGTTAGGAATCACAATTGCAGTTCAAGGCTTGAGGTCACAATGCCAGTTAGGAATCACAATTGCAGTTCAAGGCTTGAGGTCACAATTCTAGTTAGGAATCACAATTGCAGTTCAAGGCTTGAGGTCACAATTCTAGTTAGGAATCAGAATTGCAGTTCAAGGCTTGAGGTCACAATGCCAGTTAGGAATCACAATTGCAGTTCAAGGCTTGAGTTCACAATGGCAGTTTGGAATCACAATTGCAATTCAATGCTTGAGCTCAAGGTTCCAGTTAGGCATCAGAATTGTAGTTCGAGGCTTGAGGTCACAATTCTAGTTAGGAATCACAATTGCAGTTCAAGGCTTGAGGTCACAATGCCAGTTAGGAATCACAATTGCAGTTCAAGGCTTGAGGTCACAATTGCAGTCTGAGCTCACAATGCCAGTTAGGAATCACAATTGCAGTTCAAGGCTTGAGGTCACAATGCCAGTTTGGAATCACAATTGCAATTCAATGCTTGAGCTCACAGTTCCAGTTAGGAATCACAATTGCAGTTCAAGGCTTGAGGTCATAATGCCAGTAAGGAATCACAATTGCAGTTCAAGGCTTGAGGTCACAATGTCAGTTAGGAATCACAATTGCAGTTCAAGGCTTGAGGTCACAATTGCAGTCTGAGCTCACAATGCCAGTTAGGAATCACAATTGCATTTCAAGGCTTGAGGTCACAATTGCAGTCTGAGCTCACAATGCCAGTTAGGAATCACAATTGCAGTTCAAGGCTTGAGGTCACAATGCCAGTTAGGAATCACAATTGCAGTTCAAGGCTTGAGGTCACAATTCTAGTTAGGAATCACAATTGCAGTTCAAGGCTTGAGGTCACAATGCCAGTTAGGAATCACAATTGCAGTTCAAGGCTTGAGTTCACAATGGCAGTTTGGAATCACAATTGCAATTCAATGCTTGAGCTCAAGGTTCCAGTTAGGCATCAGAATTGTAGTTCGAGGCTTGAGGTCACAATTCTAGTTAGGAATCACAATTGCAGTTCAAGGCTTGAGGTCACAATGCCAGTTAGGAATCACAATTGCAGTTCAAGGCTTGAGGTCACAATGTCAGTTAGGAATCACAATTGCAGTTCAAGGCTTGAGGTCACAATTCTAGTTAGGAATCACAATTGCAGTTCAAGGCTTGAGGTCACAATGCCAGTTTGGAATCACAATTGCAGTTCAAGGCTTGAGGTCACAATGCCAGTTAGGAATCACAATTGCAGTTCAAGGCTTGAGGTCACAATGCCAGTTTGGAATCACAATTGCAGTTCAAGGCTTGAGGTCACAATGCCAGTTTGGAATCACAATTGCAGTTCAAGGCTTGAGCTCACAATGCCAGTTTGGAATCACAATTGCAGTTCAAGGCTTGAGGTGACAATGCCAGTTAGGAATCACAATTGCAGTTCAAGGCTTGAGCTCACAATGCCAGTTTGGAATCACAATTGCAGTTCAAGGCTTGAGGTCACAATGCCAGTTAGGAATCACAATTGCAGTTCAAGGCTTGAGGTCACAATTGCAGTCTGACATCATAATGCCACTTTGGAATCACAATTGCAGTTCAAGGCTTGAGGTCACAATTGCAGTCTGAGCTCACAATACCAGTTAGGAATCACAATTGCAGTTCAACGCTTGAGGTCACAATTGCAGTCTGAGCTCACAATTCCAGTTAGGAATCACAATTGCAGTTCAAGGCTTGAGGTCACAATTGCAGTCTGAGCTCACAATGCCAGTTAGGTATCACAATTGGAGTTCAAGTCTTGAGGTCACAATTCCAATGAGGAATCACAATTGCAGTTCAAGGCTTGACGTCACAATGCCAGTTAGGAATCACAATTGCAGTTCAAGGCTTGAGCTCACAATGCCAGTTTGGAATCACAATTGCAGTTCAAGGCTTGATGTCACAATGCCAGTTAGGAATCACAATTGCAGTTCAAGGCTTGAGGTTACAATGCCATTTAGGAATTACAATTTCAGTTCAAGGCTTGAGCTCACAATGCCAGTTAGGAATCACAATTGCAGTTCAAGGCTTGAGGTCCCAATGCCAGTTAGGAATTACAATTTCAGTTCAAGGCTTGAGCTCACAATGCCAGTTAGGAATCACAATTGCAGTTCAAGGCTTGAGGTCCCAATTGTAGTCTGAGCTCACAATGCCAGTTAGGAATCACAATTGCAGTTCAAGGCTTGAGGTCCCAATTGCAGTCTGAGCTCACAATGCCAGTTAGGAATCACAATTGCAGTTCAAGACTTGAGGTCACAATTCCAGTGAGGAATCACAATTGCAGTTCAAGGCTTGAGGTCACAATGCCAGTTTGGAATCACAATTGCAGTTCAAGGCTTGAGGTCACAATGCCAGTTAGGAATCACAATTGCAGTTCAAGGCTTGAGGTCACAATGCCAGTTTAGAATCACAATTGCAGTTCAAGGCTTGAGGTCACAATGGCAGTTTGGAATCACAATTGCAGTTCAAGGCTTGAGGTCACAATGCCAGTTAGGAATCACAATTGCAGTTCAAGGCTTGAGGTCACAATTGCAGTCTGAGCTCACAATGGCAGTTTGGAATCACAATTGCAGTTCAAGGCTTGAGGTCACAATTGCAGTCTGAGCTCACAATGCCAGTTAGGAATCACAATTGCAGTTCAAGGCTTGAGGTCACAATTGCAGTCTGAGTTCACAATGCCAGTTAGGAATCACAATTGCAGTTCAAGGCTTGAGCTCACAATGCCAGTTAGGAATCACAATTGCAGTTCAAGGCTTGAGGTCAAAATTCCAGTGAGGAATCACAATTGCAGTTCAAGGCTTGATGTCACAATGCCAGTTACGAATCAGAATTGCAGTTCAAGGCTTGAGGTCACAATGACAGTTTGGAATCACAATTGCAGTTCAAGGCTTGAGGTCACAATGCCAGTTTGGAATCACAATTGCAGTTCAAGGCTTGAGGTCACAATGCCAGTTAGGAATCACAATTGCAGTTCAAGGCTTGAGGTCACAATGCCAGTTTGGAATCACAATTGCAGTTCAAGGCTTGAGGTCACAATGCCAGTTTGGAATCACAATTGCAGTTCAAGGCTTGAGGTCACAATGGCAGTCTGAGCTCACAATGCCAGTTAGGAATCACAATTGCAGTTCAAGGCTTGAGGTCTCAATTGCAGTCTGAGCTCACAATGCCAGTTAGGAATCACAATTGCAGTTCAAGGCTTGAGGTCACAATTGCAGTCTGAGCTCACAATGCCAGTTAGGAATCACAATTGCAGTTCAAGGCTTGAGGTCACAATTCCAGTGAGGAATCACAATTGCAGTTCAAGGCTTGAGGTCACAATGCCAGTTTGGAATCACAATTGCAGTTCAAGGCTTGAGGTCACAATGCCAGTTTGGAATCACAATTTCAGTTCAAGGCTTGATGTCACAATGCCAGTTAGGAATCACAATTGCAGTTCAAGGCTTGAGGTCACAATTGCAGTCTGAGCTCACAATGCCAGTTAGGAATCACAATTGCAGTTCAAGGCTTGAGGTCTCAATTGCAGTCTGAGCTCACAATGCCAGTTAGGAATCACAATTGCAGTTCAAGGCTTGAGGTCACAATTGCAGTCTGAGCTCACAATGCCAGTTAGGAATCACAATTGCAGTTCAAGGCTTGAGGTCACAATTGCAGTCTGAGCTCACAATGCCAGTTAGGAATCACAATTGCAGTTCAAGGCTTGAGGTCACAATGCCAGTTTGGAATCACAATTGCAATTCAATGCTTGAGCTCACAGTTCCAGTTAGGAATCACAATTGCAGTTCAAGGCTTGAGGTCATAATGCCAGTAAGGAATCACAATTGCAGTTCAAGGCTTGAGGTCACAATGTCAGTTAGGAATCACAATTGCAGTTCAAGGCTTGAGGTCACAATTGCAGTCTGAGCTCACAATGCCAGTTAGGAATCACAATTGCATTTCAAGGCTTGAGGTCACAATTGCAGTCTGAGCTCACAATGCCAGTTAGGAATCACAATTGCAGTTCAAGGCTTGAGGTCACAATGCCAGTTAGGAATCACAATTGCAGTTCAAGGCTTGAGGTCACAATTCTAGTTAGGAATCACAATTGCAGTTCAAGGCTTGAGGTCACAATTCTAGTTAGGAATCAGAATTGCAGTTCAAGGCTTGAGGTCACAATGCCAGTTAGGAATCACAATTGCAGTTCAAGGCTTGAGTTCACAATGGCAGTTTGGAATCACAATTGCAATTCAATGCTTGAGCTCAAGGTTCCAGTTAGGCATCAGAATTGTAGTTCGAGGCTTGAGGTCACAATTCTAGTTAGGAATCACAATTGCAGTTCAAGGCTTGAGGTCACAATGCCAGTTAGGAATCACAATTGCAGTTCAAGGCTTGAGGTCACAATGTCAGTTAGGAATCACAATTGCAGTTCAAGGCTTGAGGTCACAATTCTAGTTAGGAATCACAATTGCAGTTCAAGGCTTGAGGTCACAATGCCAGTTTGGAATCACAATTGCAGTTCAAGGCTTGAGCTCACAATGCCAGTTAGGAATCACAATTGCAGTTCAAGGCTTGAGGTCACAATGCCAGTTTGGAATCACAATTGCAGTTCAAGGCTTGAGGTCACAATGCCAGTTTGGAATCACAATTGCAGTTCAAGGCTTGAGCTCACAATGCCAGTTTGGAATCACAATTGCAGTTCAAGGCTTGAGGTGACAATGCCAGTTAGGAATCACAATTGCAGTTCAAGGCTTGAGCTCACAATGCCCGTTTGGAATCACAATTGCAGTTCAAGGCTTGAGGTCACAATGCCAGTTAGGAATCACAATTGCAGTTCAAGGCTTGAGGTCACAATTGCAGTCTGACATCATAATGCCACTTTGGAATCACAATTGCAGTTCAAGGCTTGAGGTCACAATTGCAGTCTGAGCTCACAATACCAGTTAGGAATCACAATTGCAGTTCAACGCTTGAGGTCACAATTGCAGTCTGAGCTCACAATTCCAGTTAGGAATCACAATTGCAGTTCAAGGCTTGAGGTCACAATTGCAGTCTGAGCTCACAATGCCAGTTAGGTATCACAATTGGAGTTCAAGTCTTGAGGTCACAATTCCAATGAGGAATCACAATTGCAGTTCAAGGCTTGACGTCACAATGCCAGTTAGGAATCACAATTGCAGTTCAAGGCTTGAGCTCACAATGCCAGTTTGGAATCACAATTGCAGTTCAAGGCTTGATGTCACAATGCCAGTTAGGAATCACAATTGCAGTTCAAGGCTTGAGGTTACAATGCCATTTAGGAATTACAATTTCAGTTCAAGGCTTGAGCTCACAATGCCAGTTAGGAATCACAATTGCAGTTCAAGGCTTGAGGTCCCAATGCCAGTTAGGAATTACAATTTCAGTTCAAGGCTTGAGCTCACAATGCCAGTTAGGAATCACAATTGCAGTTCAAGGCTTGAGGTCCCAAGTGTAGTCTGAGCTCACAATGCCAGTTAGGAATCACAATTGCAGTTCAAGGCTTGAGGTCCCAATTGCAGTCTGAGCTCACAATGCCAGTTAGGAATCACAATTGCAGTTCAAGGCTTGAGGTCACAATTCCAGTGAGGAATCACAATTGCAGTTCAAGGCTTGAGGTCACAATGCCAGTTAGGAATCACAATTGCAGTTCAAGGCTTGAGGTCACAATGCCAGTTTGGAATCACAATTGCAGTTCAAGGCTTGAGGTCACAATGCCAGTTTGGAATCACAATTTCAGTTCAAGGCTTGATGTCACAATGCCAGTTAGGAATCACAATTGCAGTTCAAGGCTTGAGGTCACAATTGCAGTCTGAGCTCACAATGCCAGTTAGGAATCACAATTGCAGTTCAAGGCTTGAGGTCTCAATTGCAGTCTGAGCTCACAATGCCAGTTAGGAATCACAATTGCAGTTCAAGGCCTGAGGTCACAATTGCAGTCTGAGCTCACAATGCCAGTTAGGAATCACAATTGCAGTTCAAGGCTTGAGGTCACAATTGCAGTCTGAGCTCACAATGCCAGTTAGGAATCACAATTGCAGTTCAAGGCTTGAGGTCACAATTGCAGTCTGAGTTCACAATGCCAGTTAGGAATCACAATTGCAGTTCAAGGCTTGAGGTCAAAATTCCAGTGAGGAATCACAATTGCAGTTCAAGGCTTGATGTCACAATGCCAGTTACGAATCAGAATTGCAGTTCAAGGCTTGAGGTCACAAAGACAGTTTGGAATCACAATTGCAGTTCAAGGCTTGAGGTCACAATGCCAGTTTGGAATCACAATTGCAGTTCAAGGCTTGAGGTCACAATGCCAGTTAGGAATCACAATTGCAGTTCAAGGCTTGAGGTCACAATGCCAGTTTGGAATCACAATTGCAGTTCAAGGCTTGAGGTCACAATGGCAGTTTGGAATCACAATTGCAGTTCAAGGCTTGAGGTCACAATTGCAGTCTGAGCTCACAATGCCAGTTAGGAATCACAATTGCAGTTCAAGGCTTGAGGTCTCAATTGCAGTCTGAGCTCACAATGCCAGTTAGGAATCACAATTGCAGTTCAAGGCTTGAGGTCACAATTGCAGTCTGAGCTCACAATGCCAGTTAGGAATCACAATTGCAGTTCAAGGCTTGAGGTCACAATTGCAGTCTGAGCTCACAATGCCAGTTAGGAATCACAATTGCAGTTCAAGGCTTGAGGTCCCAATTGCAGTCTGAGCTCACAATGGCAGTTAGGAATCACAATTGCAGTTCAAGGCTTGATGTCACAATGCCAGTTAGGAATCACAATTGAAGTTCAAGGCTTGAGGTCACAATTGCAGTCTGAGCTCACAATGCCAGTTAGGAATCACAATTGCAGTTCAAGGCTTGAGGTCACAATGCCAGTTTGGAATCACAATTGCAATTCAATGCTTGAGCTCACAGTTCCAGTTAGGAATCACAATTGCAGTTCAAGGCTTGAGGTCATAATGCCAGTAAGGAATCACAATTGCAGTTCAAGGCTTGAGGTCACAATGTCAGTTAGGAATCACAATTGCAGTTCAAGGCTTGAGGTCACAATTGCAGTCTGAGCTCACAATGCCAGTTAGGAATCACAATTGCATTTCAAGGCTTGAGGTCCCAATTGCAGTCTGAGCTCACAATGCCAGTTAGGAATCACAATTGCAGTTCAAGGCTTGAGGTCACAATGCCAGTTAGGAATCACAATTGCAGTTCAAGGCTTGAGGTCACAATTCTAGTTAGGAATCACAATTGCAGTTCAAGGCTTGAGGTCACAATTCTAGTTAGGAATCAGAATTGCAGTTCAAGGCTTGAGGTCACAATGCCAGTTAGGAATCACAATTGCAGTTCAAGGCTCGAGGTCACAATTCTAGTTAGGAATCACAATTGCAGTTCAAGGCTCGAGGTCACAATTCTAGTTAGGAATCACAATTGCAGTTCAAGGCTCGAGGTCACAATTCTAGTTAGGAATAACAATTGCAGTTCAAGGCTTGAGGTCACAATTCTAGTTAGGAATCACAATTGCAGTTCAAGGCTTGAGGTCACAATGCCAGTTAGGAATCACAATTGCAGTTCAAGGCTTGAGCTCACAATGCCAGTTTGGAATCACAATTGCAGTTCAAGGCTTGAGGTCACAATTCCAATGAGGAATCACAATTGCAGTTCAAGGCTTGAGGTCACAATGCCAGTTTGGAATCACAATTGCAGTTCAAGGCTTGAGCTCACAATGCCAGTTTGGAATCACAATTGCAGTTCAAGGCTTGAGCTCACAATGCCAGTTTGGAATCACAATTGCAGTTCAAGGCTTGAGGTCACAATGCCAGTTAGGAATCACAATTGCAGTTCAAGGCTTGAGGTCACAATTGCAGTCTGACATCATAATGCCACTTTGGAATCACAATTGCAGTTCAAGGCTTGAGGTCACAATTGCAGTCTGAGCTCAAAATACCAGTTAGGAATCACAATTGCAGTTCAACGCTTGAGGTCACAATTGCAGTCTGAGCTCACAATTCCAGTTAGGAATCACAATTGCAGTTCAAGGCTTGAGGTCACAATTGCAGTCTGAGCTCACAATGCCAGTTAGGTATCAGAATTGGAGTTCAAGTCTTGAGGTCACAATGCCAGTTAGGAATCACAATTGCAGTTCAAGGCTTGAGGTCACAATGCCAGTTAGGAATCACAATTGCAGTTCAAGGCTTGAGGTCACAATTCCAGTTAGGAATCACAATTGCAGTTCAAGACTTGAGGTCACAATTGCAGTCTGAGCTCACAATGCCAGTTTGGAATCACAATTGCAGTTCAAGGCTTGAGTTCACAATGCCAGTTTGGAATCACAATTGCAATTCAATGCTTGAGCTCACAGTTCCTGTTTGGAATCACAATTTCAGTTCAAGGCTTGATGTCACAATGCCAGTTAGGAATCACAATTGCAGTTCAAGGCTTGTGCTCACAGTTCCAGTTAGGAATCACAATTGCAGTTGAAGGCTTGAGGTCACAATTGCAGTCTGAGCTCACAATGCCAGTTTGGTATCACAATTGCAGTTCAAGGCTTGAGGTCACAATTGCAGTCTGAGCTCACAATTCCAGTTAGGAATCACAATTGCAGTTCAAGGCTTGAGGTCCCAATTGCAGTCTGAGCTCACAATGCCAGTTTGGAATCACAATTGCAGTTCAAGGCTTGAGGTCACAATGCCAGTTAGGAATCACAATTGCAGTTCAAGGCTTGAGGTCACAATGCCAGTTAGGAATCACAATTGCAGTTCAAGGCTTGAGGTCACAATTGCAGTCTGAGCTCACAATGCCAGTTTGGAATCACAATTGCAGTTCAAGGCTAGAGGTCACAAATGCAGTCTGAGCTCACAATGGCAGTTTGGAATCACAATTGCAGTTCAAGGCTTGAGGTCACAATTGCAGTCTGAGCTCACAATGCCAGTTAGGAATCACAATTGCAGTTCAAGGCTTGATGTCACAATGCCAGTTAGGAATCACAATTGCAGTTCAAGGCTTGAGGTCACAATTCCAATGAGGAATCACAATTGCAGTTCAAGGCTTGAGGTCACAATGCCAGTTAGGAATCACAATTGCAGTTCAAGGCTTGAGCTCACAATGCCAGTTTGGAATCACAATTGCAGTTCAAGGCTTGATGTCACAATGCCAGTTAGGAATCACAATTGCAGTTCAAGGCTTGAGGTTACAATGCCATTTAGGAATTACAATTTCAGTTCAAGGCTTGAGCTCACAATGCCAGTTAGGAATCACAATTGCAGTTCAAGGCTTGAGGTCCCAATGCCAGTTAGGAATTACAATTTCAGTTCAAGGCTTGAGCTCACAATGCCAGTTAGGAATCACAATTGCAGTTCAAGGCTTGAGGTCCCAATTGTAGTCTGAGCTCACAATGCCAGTTAGGAATCACAATTGCAGTTCAAGGCTTGAGGTCCCAATTGCAGTCTGAGCTCACAATGCCAGTTAGGAATCACAATTGCAGTTCAAGGCTTGAGGTCACAATTCCAGTGAGGAATCACAATTGCAGTTCAAGGCTTGAGGTCACAATGCCAGTTAGGAATCACAATTGCAGTTCAAGGCTTGAGGTCACAATGCCAATTTGGAATCACAATTGCAGTTCAAGGCTTGAGGTCACAATGCCAGTTTGGAATCACAATTTCAGTTCAAGGCTTGATGTCACAATGCCAGTTAGGAATCACAATTGCAGTTCAAGGCTTGAGGTCTCAATTGCAGTCTGAGCTCACAATGCCGGTTAGGAATCACAATTGCAGTTCAAGGCCTGAGGTCACAATTGCAGTCTGAGCTCACAATGCCAGTTAGGAATCACAATTGCAGTTCAAGGCTTGAGGTCACAATTGCAGTCTGAGTTCACAATGCCAGTTAGGAATCACAATTGCAGTTCAAGGCTTGAGCTCACAATGCCAGTTAGGAATCACAATTGCAGTTCAAGGCTTGAGGTCAAAATTCCAGTGAGGAATCACAATTGCAGTTCAAGGCTTGATGTCACAATGCCAGTTACGAATCAGAATTGCAGTTCAAGGCTTGAGGTCACAATGACAGTTTGGAATCACAATTGCAGTTCAAGGCTTGAGGTCACAATGCCAGTTTGGAATCACAATTGCAGTTCAAGGCTTGAGGTCACAATGCCAGTTTGGAATCACAATTGCAGTTCAAGGCTTGAGGTCACAATTGCAGTCTGAGCTCACAATGCCAGTTAGGAATCACAATTGCAGTTCAAGGCTTGAGGTCTCAATTGCAGTCTGAGCTCACAATGCCAGTTAGGAATCACAATTGCAGTTCAAGGCTTGAGGTCACAATTGCAGTCTGAGCTCACAATGCCAGTTAGGAATCACAATTGCAGTTCAAGGCTTGAGGTCACAATTGCAGTCTGAGCTCACAATGCCAGTTAGGAATCACAATTGCAGTTCAAGGCTTGAGGTCACAATTGCAGTCTGAGCTCACAATGGCAGTTAGGAATCACAATTGCAGTTCAAGGCTTGATGTCACAATGCCAGTTAGGAATCACAATTGAAGTTCAAGGCTTGAGGTCACAATTGCAGTCTGAGCTCACAATGCCAGTTAGGAATCACAATTGCAGTTCAAGGCTTGAGGTCACAATTGCAGTCTGAGCTCACAATGCCAGTTAGGAATCACAATTGCAGTTCAAGGCTTGAGGTCACAATGCCAGTTTGGAATCACAATTGCAATTCAATGCTTGAGCTCACAGTTCCAGTTAGGAATCACAATTGCAGTTCAAGGCTTGAGGTCATAATGCCAGTAAGGAATCACAATTGCAGTTCAAGGCTTGAGGTCACAATGTCAGTTAGGAATCACAATTGCAGTTCAAGGCTTGAGGTCCCAATTGCAGTCTGAGCTCACAATGCCAGTTAGGAATCACAATTGCATTTCAAGGCTTGAGGTCACAATTGCAGTCTGAGCTCACAATGTCAGTTAGGAATCACAATTGCAGTTCAAGGCTTGAGGTCACAATGCCAGTTAGGAATCACAATTGCAGTTCAAGGCTTGAGGTCAAAATTCTAGTTAGGAATCACAATTGCAGTTCAAGGCTTGAGGTCACAATTCTAGTTAGGAATCAGAATTGCAGTTCAAGGCTTGAGGTCACAATGCCAGTTAGGAATCACAATTGCAGTTCAAGGCTCGAGGTCACAATTCTAGTTAGGAATCACAATTGCAGTTCAAGGCTTGAGGTCACAATTCTAGTTAGGAATCACAATTGCAGTTCAAGGCTCGAGGTCACAATTCTAGTTAGGAATAACAATTGCAGTTCAAGGCTTGAGGTCACAATTCTAGTTAGGAATCACAATTGCAGTTCAAGGCTTGAGGTCACAATGCCAGTTAGGAATCACAATTGCAGTTCAAGGCTTGAGGTCACAATGCCAGTTAGGAATCAGAATTGCAGTTCAAGGCTTGAGGTCACAATTGCAGTCTGAGCTCACAATGCCAGTTAGGAATCACAATTGCAGTTCAAGGCTTGAGGTCACAATTGCAATCTGAGCTCACAATGCCAGTTAGGAATCACAGTTGCAGTTCAAGGCTTGAGGTCACAATGCCAGTTAGGAATCACAATTGCAGTTCAAGGCTGGAGGTCAAAATTGCAGTCTGAGCTCACAATGCCAGTTAGGAATCACAATTGCAGTTCAAGGCTTGAGTTCACAATGGCAGTTTGGAATCACAATTGCAATTCAATGCTTGAGCTCAAGGTTCCAGTTAGGCATCAGAATTGTAGTTCGAGGCTTGAGGTCACAATTCTAGTTAGGAATCACAATTGCAGTTCAAGGCTTGAGGTCACAATGCCAGTTAGGAATCACAATTGCAGTTCAAGGCTTGAGGTCACAATGCCAGTTAGGAATCACAATTGCAGTTCAAGGCTTGAGGTCACAATTGCAGTCTGAGCTCACAATACCAGTTAGGAATCACAATTGCAGTTCAACGCTTGAGGTCACAATTGCAGTCTGAGCTCACAATTCCAGTTAGGAATCACAATTGCAGTTCAAGACTTGAGGTCACAATTGCAGTCTGAGCTCACAATGCCAGTTTGGAATCACAATTGCAGTTCAAGGCTTGAGTTCACAATGCCAGTTTGGAATCACAATTGCAATTCAATGCTTGAGCTCACAGTTCCTGTTAGGAATCACAATTGCACTTCAAGGCTTGAGGTCACAATGCCAGTTAGGAATCACAATTGCAGTTCAAGGCTTGTGCTCACAGTTCCAGTTAGGAATCACAATTGCAGTTGAAGGCTTGAGGTCACAATTGCAGTCTGAGCTCACAATGCCAGTTTGGTATCACAATTGCAGTTCAAGGCTTGAGGTCACAATTGCAGTCTGAGCTCACAATTCCAGTTAGGAATCACAATTGCAGTTCAAGGCTTGATGTCACAATTGCAGTCTGAGCTCACAATGCCAGTTAGGAATCACAATTGCAGTTCAAGGCTTGAGCTCACAATGCCAGTTAGGAATCACAATTGCAGTTCAAGGCTTGAGGTCACAATGCCAGTTAGGAATCACAATTGCAGTTCAAGGCTTGAGGTCACAATTGCAGTCTGAGCTCACAATGCCAGTTAGGAATCACAATTGCAGTTCAAGGCTAGAGGTCACAAATGCAGTCTGAGCTCACAATGGCAGTTTGGAATCACAATTGCAGTTCAAGGCTTGAGGTCACAATTGCAGTCTGAGCTCACAATGCCAGTTAGGAATCACAATTGCAGTTCAAGGCTTGATGTCACAATGCCAGTTAGGAATCACAATTGCAGTTCAAGGCTTGAGGTCACAATTCCAATGAGGAATCACAATTGCAGTTCAAGGCTTGACGTCACAATGCCAGTTAGGAATCACAATTGCAGTTCAAGGCTTGAGCTCACAATGCCAGTTTGGAATCACAATTGCAGTTCAAGGCTTGATGTCACAATGCCAGTTAGGAATCACAATTGCAGTTCAAGGCTTGAGGTTACAATGCCATTTAGGAATTACAATTTCAGTTCAAGGCTTGAGCTCACAATGCCAGTTAGGAATCACAATTGCAGTTCAAGGCTTGAGGTCCCAATTGCAGTCTGAGCTCACAATGCCAGTTAGGAATCACAATTGCAGTTCAAGGCTTGAGGTCACAATTCCAGTGAGGAATCACAATTGCAGTTCAAGGCTTGAGGTCACAATGCCAGTTAGGAATCACAATTGCAGTTCAAGGCTTGAGGTCACAATGCCAGTTTGGAATCACAATTGCAGTTCAAGGCTTGAGGTCACAATGCCAGTTTGGAATCACAATTTCAGTTCAAGGCTTGATGTCACAATGCCAGTTAGGAATCACAATTGCAGTTCAAGGCTTGAGGTCACAATTGCAGTCTGAGCTCACAATGCCAGTTAGGAATCACAATTGCAGTTCAAGGCTTGAGGTCTCAATTGCAGTCTGAGCTCACAATGCCAGTTAGGAATCACAATTGCAGTTCAAGGCCTGAGGTCACAATTGCAGTCTTAGCTCACAATGCCAGTTAGGAATCACAATTGCAGTTCAAGGCTTGAGGTCACAATGCCAGTTAGGAATCACAATTGCAGTTCAAGGCTTGAGGTCACAATGTCAGTTAGGAATCACAATTGCAGTTCAAGGCTTGAGGTCACAATTCTAGTTAGGAATCACAATTGCAGTTCAAGGCTTGAGGTCACAATGCCAGTTTGGAATCACAATTGCAGTTCAAGGCTTGAGGTCACAATGCCAGTTAGGAATCACAATTGCAGTTCAAGGCTTGAGGTCACAATGCCAGTTTGGAATCACAATTGCAGTTCAAGGCTTGAGGTCACAATTCCAATGAGGAATCACAATTGCAGTTCAAGGCTTGAGGTCACAATGCCAGTTTGGAATCACAATTGCAGTTCAAGGCTTGAGCTCACAATGCCAGTTTGGAATCACAATTGCAGTTCAAGGCTTGAGGTCACAATGCCAGTTAGGAATCACAATTGCAGTTCAAGGCTTGAGGTCACAATTGCAGTCTGACATCATAATGCCACTTTGGAATCACAATTGCAGTTCAAGGCTTGAGGTCACAATTGCAGTCTGAGCTCACAATACCAGTTAGGAATCACAATTGCAGTTCAACGCTTGAGGTCACAATTGCAGTCTGAGCTCACAATTCCAGTTAGGAATCACAATTGCAGTTCAAGACTTGAGGTCACAATTGCAGTCTGAGCTCACAATGCCAGTTTGGAATCACAATTGCAGTTCAAGGCTTGAGTTCACAATGCCAGTTTGGAATCACAATTGCAATTCAATGCTTGAGCTCACAGTTCCTGTTAGGAATCACAATTGCACTTCAAGGCTTGAGGTCACAATGCCAGTTAGGAATCACAATTGCAGTTCAAGGCTTGTGCTCACAGTTCCAGTTAGGAATCACAATTGCAGTTGAAGGCTTGAGGTCACAATTGCAGTCTGAGCTCACAATGCCAGTTTGGTATCACAATTGCAGTTCAAGGCTTGATGTCACAATGCCAGTTAGGAATCACAATTGCAGTTCAAGGCTTGAGGTTACAATGCCATTTCGGAATTACAATTTCAGTTCAAGGCTTGAGCTCACAATGCCAGTTAGGAATCCCAATTGCAGTTCAAGGCTTGAGGTCCCAATTGTAGTCTGAGCTCACAATGCCAGTTAGGAATCACAATTGCAGTTCAAGGCTTGAGGTCCCAATTGCAGTCTGAGCTCACAATGCCAGTTAGGAATCACAATTGCAGTTCAAGGCTTGAGGTCACAATTCCAGTGAGGAATCACAATTGCAGTTCAAGGCTTGAGGTCACAATGCCAGTTAGGAATCACAATTGCAGTTCAAGGCTTGAGGTCACAATGCCAGTTTGGAATCACAATTGCAGTTCAAGGCTTGAGGTCACAATGCCAGTTTGGAATCACAATTTCAGTTCAAGGCTTGATGTCACAATGCCAGTTAGGAATCACAATTGCAGTTCAAGGCTTGAGGTCACAATTGCAGTCTGAGCTCACAATGCCAGTTAGGAATCACAATTGCAGTTCAAGGCTTGAGGTCTCAATTGCAGTCTGAGCTCACAATGCCAGTTAGGAATCACAATTGCAGTTCAAGGCCTGAGGTCACAATTGCAGTCTGAGCTCACAATGCCAGTTAGGAATCACAATTGCAGTTCAAGGCTTGAGGTCACAATTGCAGTCTGAGCTCACAATGCCAGTTAGGAATCACAATTGCATTTCAAGGCTTGAGGTCACAATTGCAGTCTGAGTTCACAATGCCAGTTAGGAATCACAATTGCAGTTCAAGGCTTGAGCTCACAATGCCAGTTAGGAATCACAATTGCAGTTCAAGGCTTGAGGTCAAAATTCCAGTGAGGAATCACAATTGCAGTTCAAGGCTTGATGTCACAATGCCAGTTACGAATCAGAATTGCAGTTCAAGGCTTGAGGTCACAATGACAGTTTGGAATCACAATTGCAGTTCAAGGCTTGAGGTCACAATGCCAGTTTGGAATCACAATTGCAGTTCAAGGCTTGAGGTCACAATGCCAGTTAGGAATCACAATTGCAGTTCAAGGCTTGAGGTCACAATGCCAGTTTGGAATCACAATTGCAGTTCAAGGCTTGAGGTCACAATGCCAGTTTGGAATCACAATTGCAGTTCAAGGCTTGAGGTCACAATTGCAGTCTGAGCTCACAATGGCAGTTTGGAATCACAATTGCAGTTCAAGGCTTGAGGTCACAATTGCAGTCTGAGCTCACAATGCCAGTTAGGAATCACAATTGCAGTTCAAGGCTTGAGTTCACAATGCCAGTTTGGAATCACAATTGCAATTTAATGCTTGAGCTCACAGTTCCAGTTAGGAATCACAATTGCAGTTCAAGGCTTGAGGTCATAATGCCAGTAAGGAATCACAATTGCAGTTCAAGGCTTGAGGTCACAATGTCAGTTAGGAATCACAATTGCAGTTCAAGGCTTGAGGTCACAATTGCAGTCTGAGCTCACAATGCCAGTTAGGAATCACAATTGCAGTTCAAGGCTTGAGGTCACAATGCCAGTTAGGAATCACAATTGCAGTTCAAGGCTTTAGGTCACAATTCCAGTTAGGAATCACAATTGCAGTTCAAGGCTTGATGTCACAATGCCAGTTAGGAATCACAATTGCAGTTCAAGGCTTGAGGTCACAATGCCAGTTAGGAATCACAATTGCAGTTCAAGGCTTGAGGTCACAATGCCAGTTTGGAATCACAATTGCAGTTCAAGGCTTGATGTCACAATGCCAGTTAGGAATCACAATTGCAGTTCAAGGCTTGAGGTCACAATGCCAGTTTGGAATCACAATTGCAGTTCAAGGCTTGAGGTCATAATGCCAGTTTGGAGTCACAATTGCATTTCAAGGCTTGAGCTCATAATGCCAGTTTGGAATCTCAATT
Organism: Sturnus vulgaris; assembly: GCF_052056855.1. Lineage (NCBI taxonomy): Eukaryota > Metazoa > Chordata > Aves > Passeriformes > Sturnidae > Sturnus > Sturnus vulgaris. The sequence goes on along the minus strand of NC_142270.1, from coordinate 2,500,638 downwards.
GCAGTTCAAGGCTTGAGGTCACAATTGCAGTCTGAGCTCACAATGGCAGTTAGGAATCACAATTGCATTTCAAGGCTTGAGGTCACAATTGCAGTCTGAGCTCGCAATGCCAGTTAGGAATCACAATTGCAGTTCAAGGGTTGAGGTCACAATTGCAGTCTGAGCTCACAATGGCAGTTAGGAATCACAATTGCAGTTCAAGGCTTGAGGTCACAATTGCAGTCTGAGCTCACAATGCCAGTTAGGAATCACAATTGCAGTTCAAGGCTTGAGGTCACAATTGCAGTCTGAGCTCACAATGCCAGTTAGGAATCACAATTGCAGTTCAAGGCTTGAGGTCACAATTGCAGTCTGAGCTCACAATGGCAGTTAGGAATCACAATTGCAGTTCAAGGCTTGAGGTCACAATTGCAGTCTGAGCTCACAATGCCAGTTAGGAATCACAATTGCAGTTCAAGGCTTGAGGTCACAAATGCAGTCTGAGCTCACAATGCCAGTTAGGAATCACAATTGCAGTTCAAGGCTTGAAGTCACAATTGCAGTCTGAGCTCACAATGCCAGTGAGGAATCACAATTGCAGTTCAAGGCTTGAGGTCACAATGCCAGTTTGGAATCACAATTGCAGTTCAAGGCTTGAGCTCACAATGCCAGTTAGGAATCACAATTGCAGTTCAAGGCTTGAGGTCACAATGCCAGTTAGGAATCACAATTGCAGTTCAAGGCTTGATGTCACAATGCCAGTTAGGAATCACAATTGCAGTTCAAGGCTTGAGGTCACAATGCCAGTGAGGAATCACAATTGCAGTTCAAGGCTTGATGTCACAATGCCAGTTTGGAATCACAATTGCACTTCAAGGCTTGAGGTCACAATGCCAGTTAGGAATCACAATTGCAGTTCAAGGCTTGAGGTCACAATGCCAGTGAGGAATCACAATTGCAGTTCAAGGCTTGATGTCACAATGCCAGTTAGGAATCACAATTGCAGTTCAAGGCTTGAGGTCACAATGCCAGTTAGGAATCACAATTTCAGTTCAAGGCTTGAGGTCACAATGCCAGTTTGGAATCACAATTGCAGTTCAAGGCTTGAGGTCACAATGCCAGTTTGGAATCACAATTGCACTTCAAGGCTTGAGGTCACAATGCCAGTTAGGAATCACAATTGCATTTCAGGGCTAGAGTTCACAATTGCAGTCTGAGCTTACAATGCCAGTTAGGAATCACAATTGCAGTTCAAGGCTTGAGGTCACAATTCCAGTTAGGAATCACAATTGCAGTTCAAGGCTTGAGGTCACAATTGCAGTCTGAGCTCACAATGCCAGTTAGGAATCACAATTGCAGTTCAAGGCTTGAGGTCACAATGCCAGTGAGGAATCACAATTGCAGTTCAAGGCTTGAGGTCACAAGGCCAGTTAGGAATCACAATTGCAGTTCAAGGCTTGAGGTCACAATGCCAGTTAGGAATCACAATTTCAGTTCAAGGCTTGAGGTCACAATTGCAGTCTGAGCTCACAATGGCAGTTTGGAATCACAATTGCAGTTCAAGGCTAGAGGTCACAAATGCAGTCTGAGCTCACAATGCCAGTTAGGAATCACAATTGCAGTTCAAGGCTAGAGGTCACAAATGCAGTCTGAGCTCACAATGCCAGTTTGGAAACACAATTGCAGTTCAAGGCTTGAGGTCACAATTGCAGTCTGAGCTCACAATGGCAGTTTGGAATCACAATTGCAGTTCAAGGCTTGAGGTCACAATTGCAGTCTGAGCTCACAATGCCAGTTAGGAATCACAATTGCAATTCAAGGTTTGAGGTCACAATTGCAGTCTGAGCTCACAATGCCAGTTAGGAATCACAATTGCAGTTCAAGGCTTGATGTCACAATGCCAGTTAGGAATCACAATTGCAGTTCAAGGCTTGAGGTCACAATTCCAGTGAGGAATCACAATTGCAGTTCAAGGCTTGAGGTCTCAATGCCAGTTAGGAATCACAATTGCAGTTCAAGGCTTGAGCTCACAATGCCAGTGAGGAATCACAATTGCAGTTCAAGGCTTGAGGTCACAATGCCAGTTAGGAATCACAATTGCAGTTCAAGGCTTGAGGTCACAATTCCAGTGAGGAATCACAATTGCAGTTCAAGGCTTGAGGTCACAATGCCAGTTAGGAATCACAATTGCAGTTCAAGGCTTGAGGTCACAATGCCAGTTTGGAATCACAATTGCAGTTCAAGGCTTGAGGTCACAATGCCAGTTTGGAATCACAATTTCAGTTCAAGGCTTGATGTCACAATGCCAGTTAGGAATCACAATTGCAGTTCAAGGCTTGAGGTCACAATTGCAGTCTGAGCTCACAATGCCAGTTAGGAATCACAATTGCAGTTCAAGGCTTGAGGTCTCAATTGCAGTCTGAGCTCACAATGCCAGTTAGGAATCACAATTGCAGTTCAAGGCCTGAGGTCACAATTGCAGTCTGAGCTCACAATGCCAGTTAGGAATCACAATTGCAGTTCAAGGCTTGAGGTCACAATTGCAGTCTGAGCTCACAATGCCAGTTAGGAATCACAATTGCAGTTCAAGGCTTGAGGTCACAATTGCAGTCTGAGCTCACAATGCCAGTTAGGAATCACAATTGCAGTTCAAGGCTTGAGGTCACAATTCCAGTGAGGAATCACAATTGCAGTTCAAGGCTTGAGGTCACAATGCCAGTTTGGAATCACAATTGCAGTTCAAGGCTTGAGGTCACAATGCCAGTTTGGAATCACAATTTCAGTTCAAGGCTTGATGTCACAATGCCAGTTAGGAATCACAATTGCAGTTCAAGGCTTGAGGTCACAATTGCAGTCTGAGCTCACAATGCCAGTTAGGAATCACAATTGCAGTTCAAGGCTTGAGGTCACAATTGCAGTCTGAGCTCACAATGCCAGTTAGGAATCACAATTGCAGTTCAAGGCTTGAGGTCACAATTGCAGTCTGAGCTCACAATGCCAGTTAGGAATCACAATTGCAGTTCAAGGCTTGAGGTCACAATGCCAGTTTGGAATCACAATTGCAATTCAATGCTTGAGCTCACAGTTCCAGTTAGGAATCACAATTGCAGTTCAAGGCTTGAGGTCATAATGCCAGTAAGGAATCACAATTGCAGTTCAAGGCTTGAGGTCACAATGTCAGTTAGGAATCACAATTGCAGTTCAAGGCTTGAGGTCACAATTGCAGTCTGAGCTCACAATGCCAGTTAGGAATCACAATTGCATTTCAAGGCTTGAGGTCACAATTGCAGTCTGAGCTCACAATGCCAGTTAGGAATCACAATTGCAGTTCAAGGCTTGAGGTCACAATGCCAGTTAGGAATCACAATTGCAGTTCAAGGCTTGAGGTCACAATTCTAGTTAGGAATCACAATTGCAGTTCAAGGCTTGAGGTCACAATGCCAGTTAGGAATCACAATTGCAGTTCAAGGCTTGAGTTCACAATGGCAGTTTGGAATCACAATTGCAATTCAATGCTTGAGCTCAAGGTTCCAGTTAGGCATCAGAATTGTAGTTCGAGGCTTGAGGTCACAATTCTAGTTAGGAATCACAATTGCAGTTCAAGGCTTGAGGTCACAATGCCAGTTAGGAATCACAATTGCAGTTCAAGGCTTGAGGTCACAATGTCAGTTAGGAATCACAATTGCAGTTCAAGGCTTGAGGTCACAATTCTAGTTAGGAATCACAATTGCAGTTCAAGGCTTGAGGTCACAATGCCAGTTTGGAATCACAATTGCAGTTCAAGGCTTGAGGTCACAATGCCAGTTAGGAATCACAATTGCAGTTCAAGGCTTGAGGTCACAATGCCAGTTTGGAATCACAATTGCAGTTCAAGGCTTGAGGTCACAATGCCAGTTTGGAATCACAATTGCAGTTCAAGGCTTGAGCTCACAATGCCAGTTTGGAATCACAATTGCAGTTCAAGGCTTGAGGTGACAATGCCAGTTAGGAATCACAATTGCAGTTCAAGGCTTGAGCTCACAATGCCAGTTTGGAATCACAATTGCAGTTCAAGGCTTGAGGTCACAATGCCAGTTAGGAATCACAATTGCAGTTCAAGGCTTGAGGTCACAATTGCAGTCTGACATCATAATGCCACTTTGGAATCACAATTGCAGTTCAAGGCTTGAGGTCACAATTGCAGTCTGAGCTCACAATGCCAGTTAGGAATCACAATTGCAGTTCAACGCTTGAGGTCACAATTGCAGTCTGAGCTCACAATTCCAGTTAGGAATCACAATTGCAGTTCAAGGCTTGAGGTCACAATTGCAGTCTGAGCTCACAATGCCAGTTAGGTATCACAATTGGAGTTCAAGTCTTGAGGTCACAATTCCAATGAGGAATCACAATTGCAGTTCAAGGCTTGACGTCACAATGCCAGTTAGGAATCACAATTGCAGTTCAAGGCTTGAGCTCACAATGCCAGTTTGGAATCACAATTGCAGTTCAAGGCTTGATGTCACAATGCCAGTTAGGAATCACAATTGCAGTTCAAGGCTTGAGGTTACAATGCCATTTAGGAATTACAATTTCAGTTCAAGGCTTGAGCTCACAATGCCAGTTAGGAATCACAATTGCAGTTCAAGGCTTGAGGTCCCAATGCCAGTTAGGAATTACAATTTCAGTTCAAGGCTTGAGCTCACAATGCCAGTTAGGAATCACAATTGCAGTTCAAGGCTTGAGGTCCCAATTGTAGTCTGAGCTCACAATGCCAGTTAGGAATCACAATTGCAGTTCAAGGCTTGAGGTCCCAATTGCAGTCTGAGCTCACAATGCCAGTTAGGAATCACAATTGCAGTTCAAGGCTTGAGGTCACAATTCCAGTGAGGAATCACAATTGCAGTTCAAGGCTTGAGGTCACAATGCCAGTTTGGAATCACAATTGCAGTTCAAGGCTTGAGGTCACAATGCCAGTTAGGAATCACAATTGCAGTTCAAGGCTTGAGGTCACAATGCCAGTTTAGAATCACAATTGCAGTTCAAGGCTTGAGGTCACAATGGCAGTTTGGAATCACAATTGCAGTTCAAGGCTTGAGGTCACAATGCCAGTTAGGAATCACAATTGCAGTTCAAGGCTTGAGGTCACAATTGCAGTCTGAGCTCACAATGCCAGTTAGGAATCACAATTGCAGTTCAAGGCTTGAGGTCACAATTGCAGTCTGAGCTCACAATGCCAGTTAGGAATCACAATTGCAGTTCAAGGCTTGAGGTCACAATTGCAGTCTGAGTTCACAATGCCAGTTAGGAATCACAATTGCAGTTCAAGGCTTGAGCTCACAATGCCAGTTAGGAATCACAATTGCAGTTCAAGGCTTGAGGTCAAAATTCCAGTGAGGAATCACAATTGCAGTTCAAGGCTTGATGTCACAATGCCAGTTACGAATCAGAATTGCAGTTCAAGGCTTGAGGTCACAATGACAGTTTGGAATCACAATTGCAGTTCAAGGCTTGAGGTCACAATGCCAGTTTGGAATCACAATTGCAGTTCAAGGCTTGAGGTCACAATGCCAGTTAGGAATCACAATTGCAGTTCAAGGCTTGAGGTCACAATGCCAGTTTGGAATCACAATTGCAGTTCAAGGCTTGAGGTCACAATGCCAGTTTGGAATCACAATTGCAGTTCAAGGCTTGAGGTCACAATGGCAGTCTGAGCTCACAATGCCAGTTAGGAATCACAATTGCAGTTCAAGGCTTGAGGTCTCAATTGCAGTCTGAGCTCACAATGCCAGTTAGGAATCACAATTGCAGTTCAAGGCTTGAGGTCACAATTGCAGTCTGAGCTCACAATGCCAGTTAGGAATCACAATTGCAGTTCAAGGCTTGAGGTCACAATTCCAGTGAGGAATCACAATTGCAGTTCAAGGCTTGAGGTCACAATGCCAGTTTGGAATCACAATTGCAGTTCAAGGCTTGAGGTCACAATGCCAGTTTGGAATCACAATTTCAGTTCAAGGCTTGATGTCACAATGCCAGTTAGGAATCACAATTGCAGTTCAAGGCTTGAGGTCACAATTGCAGTCTGAGCTCACAATGCCAGTTAGGAATCAGAATTGCAGTTCAAGGCTTGAGGTCTCAATTGCAGTCTGAGCTCACAATGCCAGTTAGGAATCACAATTGCAGTTCAAGGCTTGAGGTCACAATTGCAGTCTGAGCTCACAATGCCAGTTAGGAATCACAATTGCAGTTCAAGGCTTGAGGTCACAATTGCAGTCTGAGCTCACAATGCCAGTTAGGAATCACAATTGCAGTTCAAGGCTTGAGGTCACAATGCCAGTTTGGAATCACAATTGCAATTCAATGCTTGAGCTCACAGTTCCAGTTAGGAATCACAATTGCAGTTCAAGGCTTGAGGTCATAATGCCAGTAAGGAATCACAATTGCAGTTCAAGGCTTGAGGTCACAATGTCAGTTAGGAATCACAATTGCAGTTCAAGGCTTGAGGTCACAATTGCAGTCTGAGCTCACAATGCCAGTTAGGAATCACAATTGCATTTCAAGGCTTGAGGTCACAATTGCAGTCTGAGCTCACAATGCCAGTTAGGAATCACAATTGCAGTTCAAGGCTTGAGGTCACAATGCCAGTTAGGAATCACAATTGCAGTTCAAGGCTTGAGGTCACAATTCTAGTTAGGAATCACAATTGCAGTTCAAGGCTTGAGGTCACAATTCTAGTTAGGAATCAGAATTGCAGTTCAAGGCTTGAGGTCACAATGCCAGTTAGGAATCACAATTGCAGTTCAAGGCTTGAGTTCACAATGGCAGTTTGGAATCACAATTGCAATTCAATGCTTGAGCTCAAGGTTCCAGTTAGGCATCAGAATTGTAGTTCGAGGCTTGAGGTCACAATTCTAGTTAGGAATCACAATTGCAGTTCAAGGCTTGAGGTCACAATGCCAGTTAGGAATCACAATTGCAGTTCAAGGCTTGAGGTCACAATGTCAGTTAGGAATCACAATTGCAGTTCAAGGCTTGAGGTCACAATTCTAGTTAGGAATCACAATTGCAGTTCAAGGCTTGAGGTCACAATGCCAGTTTGGAATCACAATTGCAGTTCAAGGCTTGAGCTCACAATGCCAGTTAGGAATCACAATTGCAGTTCAAGGCTTGAGGTCACAATGCCAGTTTGGAATCACAATTGCAGTTCAAGGCTTGAGGTCACAATGCCAGTTTGGAATCACAATTGCAGTTCAAGGCTTGAGCTCACAATGCCAGTTTGGAATCACAATTGCAGTTCAAGGCTTGAGGTGACAATGCCAGTTAGGAATCACAATTGCAGTTCAAGGCTTGAGCTCACAATGCCCGTTTGGAATCACAATTGCAGTTCAAGGCTTGAGGTCACAATGCCAGTTAGGAATCACAATTGCAGTTCAAGGCTTGAGGTCACAATTGCAGTCTGACATCATAATGCCACTTTGGAATCACAATTGCAGTTCAAGGCTTGAGGTCACAATTGCAGTCTGAGCTCACAATACCAGTTAGGAATCACAATTGCAGTTCAACGCTTGAGGTCACAATTGCAGTCTGAGCTCACAATTCCAGTTAGGAATCACAATTGCAGTTCAAGGCTTGAGGTCACAATTGCAGTCTGAGCTCACAATGCCAGTTAGGTATCACAATTGGAGTTCAAGTCTTGAGGTCACAATTCCAATGAGGAATCACAATTGCAGTTCAAGGCTTGACGTCACAATGCCAGTTAGGAATCACAATTGCAGTTCAAGGCTTGAGCTCACAATGCCAGTTTGGAATCACAATTGCAGTTCAAGGCTTGATGTCACAATGCCAGTTAGGAATCACAATTGCAGTTCAAGGCTTGAGGTTACAATTCCAGTGAGGAATTACAATTTCAGTTCAAGGCTTGAGCTCACAATGCCAGTTAGGAATCACAATTGCAGTTCAAGGCTTGAGGTCCCAATGCCAGTTAGGAATTACAATTTCAGTTCAAGGCTTGAGCTCACAATGCCAGTTAGGAATCACAATTGCAGTTCAAGGCTTGAGGTCCCAAGTGTAGTCTGAGCTCACAATGCCAGTTAGGAATCACAATTGCAGTTCAAGGCTTGAGGTCCCAATTGCAGTCTGAGCTCACAATGCCAGTTAGGAATCACAATTGCAGTTCAAGGCTTGAGGTCACAATTCCAGTGAGGAATCACAATTGCAGTTCAAGGCTTGAGGTCACAATGCCAGTTAGGAATCACAATTGCAGTTCAAGGCTTGAGGTCACAATGCCAGTTTGGAATCACAATTGCAGTTCAAGGCTTGAGGTCACAATGCCAGTTTGGAATCACAATTTCAGTTCAAGGCTTGATGTCACAATGCCAGTTAGGAATCACAATTGCAGTTCAAGGCTTGAGGTCACAATTGCAGTCTGAGCTCACAATGCCAGTTAGGAATCACAATTGCAGTTCAAGGCTTGAGGTCTCAATTGCAGTCTGAGCTCACAATGCCAGTTAGGAATCACAATTGCAGTTCAAGGCCTGAGGTCACAATTGCAGTCTGAGCTCACAATGCCAGTTAGGAATCACAATTGCAGTTCAAGGCTTGAGGTCCCAATTGCAGTCTGAGCTCACAATGCCAGTTAGGAATCACAATTGCAGTTCAAGGCTTGAGGTCACAATTCCAGTGAGGAATCACAATTGCAGTTCAAGGCTTGAGGTCACAATGCCAGTTAGGAATCACAATTGCAGTTCAAGGCTTGAGGTCACAATGCCAATTTGGAATCACAATTGCAGTTCAAGGCTTGAGGTCACAATGCCAGTTTGGAATCACAATTTCAGTTCAAGGCTTGATGTCACAATGCCAGTTAGGAATCACAATTGCAGTTCAAGGCTTGAGGTCTCAATTGCAGTCTGAGCTCACAATGCCGGTTAGGAATCACAATTGCAGTTCAAGGCCTGAGGTCACAATTGCAGTCTGAGCTCACAATGCCAGTTAGGAATCACAATTGCAGTTCAAGGCTTGAGGTCACAATTGCAGTCTGAGTTCACAATGCCAGTTAGGAATCACAATTGCAGTTCAAGGCTTGAGCTCACAATTGCAGTCTGAGTTCACAATGCCAGTTAGGAATCACAATTGCAGTTCAAGGCTTGAGGTCACAATTGCAGTCTGAGTTCACAATGCCAGTTAGGAATCACAATTGCAGTTCAAGGCTTGAGGTCAAAATTCCAGTGAGGAATCACAATTGCAGTTCAAGGCTTGATGTCACAATGCCAGTTACGAATCAGAATTGCAGTTCAAGGCTTGAGGTCACAATGACAGTTTGGAATCACAATTGCAGTTCAAGGCTTGAGGTCACAATGCCAGTTTGGAATCACAATTGCAGTTCAAGGCTTGAGGTCACAATGCCAGTTAGGAATCACAATTGCAGTTCAAGGCTTGAGGTCACAATGCCAGTTTGGAATCACAATTGCAGTTCAAGGCTTGAGCTCACAATGGCAGTTTGGAATCACAATTGCAGTTCAAGGCTTGAGGTCACAATTGCAGTCTGAGCTCACAATGCCAGTTAGGAATCACAATTGCAGTTCAAGGCTTGAGGTCTCAATTGCAGTCTGAGCTCACAATGCCAGTTAGGAATCACAATTGCAGTTCAAGGCTTGAGGTCACAATTGCAGTCTGAGCTCACAATGCCAGTTAGGAATCACAATTGCAGTTCAAGGCTTGAGGTCACAATTGCAGTCTGAGCTCACAATGCCAGTTAGGAATCACAATTGCAGTTCAAGGCTTGAGGTCCCAATTGCAGTCTGAGCTCACAATGGCAGTTAGGAATCACAATTGCAGTTCAAGGCTTGATGTCACAATGCCAGTTAGGAATCACAATTGAAGTTCAAGGCTTGAGGTCACAATTGCAGTCTGAGCTCACAATGCCAGTTAGGAATCACAATTGCAGTTCAAGGCTTGAGGTCACAATTGCAGTCTGAGCTCACAATGCCAGTTTGGAATCACAATTGCAGTTCAAGGCTTGAGGTCACAATGCCAGTTTGGAATCACAATTGCAATTCAATGCTTGAGCTCACAGTTCCAGTTAGGAATCACAATTGCAGTTCAAGGCTTGAGGTCATAATGCCAGTAAGGAATCACAATTGCAGTTCAAGGCTTGAGGTCACAATGTCAGTTAGGAATCACAATTGCAGTTCAAGGCTTGAGGTCACAATTGCAGTCTGAGCTCACAATGCCAGTTAGGAATCACAATTGCATTTCAAGGCTTGAGGTCCCAATTGCAGTCTGAGCTCACAATGCCAGTTAGGAATCACAATTGCAGTTCAAGGCTTGAGGTCACAATTCTAGTTAGGAATCACAATTGCAGTTCAAGGCTTGAGGTCACAATTCTAGTTAGGAATCAGAATTGCAGTTCAAGGCTTGAGGTCACAATGCCAGTTAGGAATCACAATTGCAGTTCAAGGCTTGAGGTCAAAATTCTAGTTAGGAATCACAATTGCAGTTCAAGGCTCGAGGTCACAATTCTAGTTAGGAATCACAATTGCAGTTCAAGGCTCGAGGTCACAATTCTAGTTAGGAATAACAATTGCAGTTCAAGGCTTGAGGTCACAATTCTAGTTAGGAATCACAATTGCAGTTCAAGGCTTGAGGTCACAATGCCAGTTAGGAATCACAATTGCAGTTCAAGGCTTGAGCTCACAATGCCAGTTTGGAATCACAATTGCAGTTCAAGGCTTGAGGTCACAATTCCAATGAGGAATCACAATTGCAGTTCAAGGCTTGAGGTCACAATGCCAGTTTGGAATCACAATTGCAGTTCAAGGCTTGAGCTCACAATGCCAGTTTGGAATCACAATTGCAGTTCAAGGCTTGAGGTCACAATGCCAGTTAGGAATCACAATTGCAGTTCAAGGCTTGAGGTCACAATTGCAGTCTGACATCATAATGCCACTTTGGAATCACAATTGCAGTTCAAGGCTTGAGGTCACAATTGCAGTCTGAGCTCAAAATACCAGTTAGGAATCACAATTGCAGTTCAACGCTTGAGGTCACAATTGCAGTCTGAGCTCACAATTCCAGTTAGGAATCACAATTGCAGTTCAAGGCTTGAGGTCACAATTGCAGTCTGAGCTCACAATGCCAGTTAGGTATCACAATTGGAGTTCAAGTCTTGAGGTCACAATGCCAGTTAGGAATCACAATTGCAGTTCAAGGCTTGAGGTCACAATGCCAGTTAGGAATCACAATTGCAGTTCAAGGCTTGAGGTCACAATTCCAGTTAGGAATCACAATTGCAGTTCAAGACTTGAGGTCACAATTGCAGTCTGAGCTCACAATGCCAGTTTGGAATCACAATTGCAGTTCAAGGCTTGAGTTCACAATGCCAGTTTGGAATCACAATTGCAATTCAATGCTTGAGCTCACAGTTCCTGTTTGGAATCACAATTTCAGTTCAAGGCTTGATGTCACAATGCCAGTTAGGAATCACAATTGCAGTTCAAGGCTTGTGCTCACAGTTCCAGTTAGGAATCACAATTGCAGTTGAAGGCTTGAGGTCACAATTGCAGTCTGAGCTCACAATGCCAGTTTGGTATCACAATTGCAGTTCAAGGCTTGAGGTCACAATTGCAGTCTGAGCTCACAATTCCAGTTAGGAATCACAATTGCAGTTCAAGGCTTGAGGTCCCAATTGCAGTCTGAGCTCACAATGCCAGTTTGGAATCACAATTGCAGTTCAAGGCTTGAGCTCACAATGCCAGTTAGGAATCACAATTGCAGTTCAAGGCTTGAGGTCACAATGCCAGTTAGGAATCACAATTGCAGTTCAAGGCTTGAGGTCACAATTGCAGTCTGAGCTCACAATGCCAGTTTGGAATCACAATTGCAGTTCAAGGCTAGAGGTCACAAATGCAGTCTGAGCTCACAATGGCAGTTTGGAATCACAATTGCAGTTCAAGGCTTGAGGTCACAATTGCAGTCTGAGCTCACAATGCCAGTTAGGAATCACAATTGCAGTTCAAGGCTTGATGTCACAATGCCAGTTAGGAATCACAATTGCAGTTCAAGGCTTGAGGTCACAATTCCAATGAGGAATCACAATTGCAGTTCAAGGCTTGAGGTCACAATGCCAGTTAGGAATCACAATTGCAGTTCAAGGCTTGAGCTCACAATGCCAGTTTGGAATCACAATTGCAGTTCAAGGCTTGATGTCACAATGCCAGTTAGGAATCACAATTGCAGTTCAAGGCTTGAGGTTACAATGCCATTTAGGAATTACAATTTCAGTTCAAGGCTTGAGCTCACAATGCCAGTTAGGAATCACAATTGCAGTTCAAGGCTTGAGGTCCCAATGCCAGTTAGGAATTACAATTTCAGTTCAAGGCTTGAGCTCACAATGCCAGTTAGGAATCACAATTGCAGTTCAAGGCTTGAGGTCCCAATTGTAGTCTGAGCTCACAATGCCAGTTAGGAATCACAATTGCAGTTCAAGGCTTGAGGTCCCAATTGCAGTCTGAGCTCACAATGCCAGTTAGGAATCACAATTGCAGTTCAAGGCTTGAGGTCACAATTCCAGTGAGGAATCACAATTGCAGTTCAAGGCTTGAGGTCACAATGCCAGTTAGGAATCACAATTGCAGTTCAAGGCTTGAGGTCACAATGCCAATTTGGAATCACAATTGCAGTTCAAGGCTTGAGGTCACAATGCCAGTTTGGAATCACAATTTCAGTTCAAGGCTTGATGTCACAATGCCAGTTAGGAATCACAATTGCAGTTCAAGGCTTGAGGTCTCAATTGCAGTCTGAGCTCACAATGCCGGTTAGGAATCACAATTGCAGTTCAAGGCCTGAGGTCACAATTGCAGTCTGAGCTCACAATGCCAGTTAGGAATCACAATTGCAGTTCAAGGCTTGAGGTCACAATTGCAGTCTGAGTTCACAATGCCAGTTAGGAATCACAATTGCAGTTCAAGGCTTGAGCTCACAATGCCAGTTAGGAATCACAATTGCAGTTCAAGGCTTGAGCTCACAATGCCAGTTTGGAATCACAATTGCAGTTCAAGGCTTGAGGTGACAATGCCAGTTAGGAATCACAATTGCAGTTCAAGGCTTGAGCTCACAATGCCCGTTTGGAATCACAATTGCAGTTCAAGGCTTGAGGTCACAATGCCAGTTAGGAATCACAATTGCAGTTCAAGGCTTGAGGTCACAATTGCAGTCTGACATCATAATGCCACTTTGGAATCACAATTGCAGTTCAAGGCTTGAGGTCACAATTGCAGTCTGAGCTCACAATTCCAGTTAGGAATCACAATTGCAGTTCAAGGCTTGAGGTCACAATTGCAGTCTGAGCTCACAATGCCAGTTAGGTATCACAATTGGAGTTCAAGTCTTGAGGTCACAATTCCAATGAGGAATCACAATTGCAGTTCAAGGCTTGACGTCACAATGCCAGTTAGGAATCACAATTGCAGTTCAAGGCTTGAGCTCACAATGCCAGTTTGGAATCACAATTGCAGTTCAAGGCTTGATGTCACAATGCCAGTTAGGAATCACAATTGCAGTTCAAGGCTTGAGGTTACAATTCCAGTGAGGAATTACAATTTCAGTTCAAGGCTTGAGCTCACAATGCCAGTTAGGAATCACAATTGCAGTTCAAGGCTTGAGGTCCCAATGCCAGTTAGGAATTACAATTTCAGTTCAAGGCTTGAGCTCACAATGCCAGTTAGGAATCACAATTGCAGTTCAAGGCTTGAGGTCCCAAGTGTAGTCTGAGCTCACAATGCCAGTTAGGAATCACAATTGCAGTTCAAGGCTTGAGGTCCCAATTGCAGTCTGAGCTCACAATGCCAGTTAGGAATCACAATTGCAGTTCAAGGCTTGAGGTCACAATTCCAGTGAGGAATCACAATTGCAGTTCAAGGCTTGAGGTCACAATGCCAGTTAGGAATCACAATTGCAGTTCAAGGCTTGAGGTCACAATGCCAGTTTGGAATCACAATTGCAGTTCAAGGCTTGAGGTCACAATGCCAGTTTGGAATCACAATTTCAGTTCAAGGCTTGATGTCACAATGCCAGTTAGGAATCACAATTGCAGTTCAAGGCTTGAGGTCACAATTGCAGTCTGAGCTCACAATGCCAGTTAGGAATCACAATTGCAGTTCAAGGCTTGAGGTCTCAATTGCAGTCTGAGCTCACAATGCCAGTTAGGAATCACAATTGCAGTTCAAGGCCTGAGGTCACAATTGCAGTCTGAGCTCACAATGCCAGTTAGGAATCACAATTGCAGTTCAAGGCTTGAGGTCCCAATTGCAGTCTGAGCTCACAATGCCAGTTAGGAATCACAATTGCAGTTCAAGGCTTGAGGTCACAATTCCAGTGAGGAATCACAATTGCAGTTCAAGGCTTGAGGTCACAATGCCAGTTAGGAATCACAATTGCAGTTCAAGGCTTGAGGTCACAATGCCAATTTGGAATCACAATTGCAGTTCAAGGCTTGAGGTCACAATGCCAGTTTGGAATCACAATTTCAGTTCAAGGCTTGATGTCACAATGCCAGTTAGGAATCACAATTGCAGTTCAAGGCTTGAGGTCTCAATTGCAGTCTGAGCTCACAATGCCGGTTAGGAATCACAATTGCAGTTCAAGGCCTGAGGTCACAATTGCAGTCTGAGCTCACAATGCCAGTTAGGAATCACAATTGCAGTTCAAGGCTTGAGGTCACAATTGCAGTCTGAGTTCACAATGCCAGTTAGGAATCACAATTGCAGTTCAAGGCTTGAGCTCACAATGCCAGTTAGGAATCACAATTGCAGTTCAAGGCTTGAGGTCAAAATTCCAGTGAGGAATCACAATTGCAGTTCAAGGCTTGATGTCACAATGCCAGTTACGAATCAGAATTGCAGTTCAAGGCTTGAGGTCACAATGACAGTTTGGAATCACAATTGCAGTTCAAGGCTTGAGGTCACAATGCCAGTTTGGAATCACAATTGCAGTTCAAGGCTTGAGGTCACAATGCCAGTTAGGAATCACAATTGCAGTTCAAGGCTTGAGGTCACAATGCCAGTTTGGAATCACAATTGCAGTTCAAGGCTTGAGCTCACAATGGCAGTTTGGAATCACAATTGCAGTTCAAGGCTTGAGGTCACAATTGCAGTCTGAGCTCACAATGCCAGTTAGGAATCACAATTGCAGTTCAAGGCTTGAGGTCTCAATTGCAGTCTGAGCTCACAATGCCAGTTAGGAATCACAATTGCAGTTCAAGGCTTGAGGTCACAATTGCAGTCTGAGCTCACAATGCCAGTTAGGAATCACAATTGCAGTTCAAGGCTTGAGGTCACAATTGCAGTCTGAGCTCACAATGCCAGTTAGGAATCACAATTGCAGTTCAAGGCTTGAGGTCCCAATTGCAGTCTGAGCTCACAATGGCAGTTAGGAATCACAATTGCAGTTCAAGGCTTGATGTCACAATGCCAGTTAGGAATCACAATTGAAGTTCAAGGCTTGAGGTCACAATTGCAGTCTGAGCTCACAATGCCAGTTAGGAATCACAATTGCAGTTCAAGGCTTGAGGTCACAATTGCAGTCTGAGCTCACAATGCCAGTTTGGAATCACAATTGCAGTTCAAGGCTTGAGGTCACAATGCCAGTTTGGAATCACAATTGCAATTCAATGCTTGAGCTCACAGTTCCAGTTAGGAATCACAATTGCAGTTCAAGGCTTGAGGTCATAATGCCAGTAAGGAATCACAATTGCAGTTCAAGGCTTGAGGTCACAATGTCAGTTAGGAATCACAATTGCAGTTCAAGGCTTGAGGTCACAATTGCAGTCTGAGCTCACAATGCCAGTTAGGAATCACAATTGCATTTCAAGGCTTGAGGTCCCAATTGCAGTCTGAGCTCACAATGCCAGTTAGGAATCACAATTGCAGTTCAAGGCTTGAGGTCACAATTCTAGTTAGGAATCACAATTGCAGTTCAAGGCTTGAGGTCACAATTCTAGTTAGGAATCAGAATTGCAGTTCAAGGCTTGAGGTCACAATGCCAGTTAGGAATCACAATTGCAGTTCAAGGCTTGAGGTCAAAATTCTAGTTAGGAATCACAATTGCAGTTCAAGGCTCGAGGTCACAATTCTAGTTAGGAATCACAATTGCAGTTCAAGGCTCGAGGTCACAATTCTAGTTAGGAATAACAATTGCAGTTCAAGGCTTGAGGTCACAATTCTAGTTAGGAATCACAATTGCAGTTCAAGGCTTGAGGTCACAATGCCAGTTAGGAATCACAATTGCAGTTCAAGGCTTGAGCTCACAATGCCAGTTTGGAATCACAATTGCAGTTCAAGGCTTGAGGTCACAATTCCAATGAGGAATCACAATTGCAGTTCAAGGCTTGAGGTCACAATGCCAGTTTGGAATCACAATTGCAGTTCAAGGCTTGAGCTCACAATGCCAGTTTGGAATCACAATTGCAGTTCAAGGCTTGAGCTCACAATGCCAGTTTGGAATCACAATTGCAGTTCAAGGCTTGAGGTCACAATGCCAGTTAGGAATCACAATTGCAGTTCAAGGCTTGAGGTCACAATTGCAGTCTGACATCATAATGCCACTTTGGAATCACAATTGCAGTTCAAGGCTTGAGGTCACAATTGCAGTCTGAGCTCAAAATACCAGTTAGGAATCACAATTGCAGTTCAACGCTTGAGGTCACAATTGCAGTCTGAGCTCACAATTCCAGTTAGGAATCACAATTGCAGTTCAAGGCTTGAGGTCACAATTGCAGTCTGAGCTCACAATGCCAGTTAGGTATCACAATTGGAGTTCAAGTCTTGAGGTCACAATGCCAGTTAGGAATCACAATTGCAGTTCAAGGCTTGAGGTCACAATGCCAGTTAGGAATCACAATTGCAGTTCAAGGCTTGAGGTCACAATTCCAGTTAGGAATCACAATTGCAGTTCAAGACTTGAGGTCACAATTGCAGTCTGAGCTCACAATGCCAGTTTGGAATCACAATTGCAGTTCAAGGCTTGAGTTCACAATGCCAGTTTGGAATCACAATTGCAATTCAATGCTTGAGCTCACAGTTCCTGTTTGGAATCACAATTTCAGTTCAAGGCTTGATGTCACAATGCCAGTTAGGAATCACAATTGCAGTTCAAGGCTTGTGCTCACAGTTCCAGTTAGGAATCACAATTGCAGTTGAAGGCTTGAGGTCACAATTGCAGTCTGAGCTCACAATGCCAGTTTGGTATCACAATTGCAGTTCAAGGCTTGAGGTCACAATTGCAGTCTGAGCTCACAATTCCAGTTAGGAATCACAATTGCAGTTCAAGGCTTGAGGTCCCAATTGCAGTCTGAGCTCACAATGCCAGTTTGGAATCACAATTGCAGTTCAAGGCTTGAGCTCACAATGCCAGTTAGGAATCACAATTGCAGTTCAAGGCTTGAGGTCACAATGCCAGTTAGGAATCACAATTGCAGTTCAAGGCTTGAGGTCACAATTGCAGTCTGAGCTCACAATGCCAGTTTGGAATCACAATTGCAGTTCAAGGCTAGAGGTCACAAATGCAGTCTGAGCTCACAATGGCAGTTTGGAATCACAATTGCAGTTCAAGGCTTGAGGTCACAATTGCAGTCTGAGCTCACAATGCCAGTTAGGAATCACAATTGCAGTTCAAGGCTTGATGTCACAATGCCAGTTAGGAATCACAATTGCAGTTCAAGGCTTGAGGTCACAATTCCAATGAGGAATCACAATTGCAGTTCAAGGCTTGAGGTCACAATGCCAGTTAGGAATCACAATTGCAGTTCAAGGCTTGAGCTCACAATGCCAGTTTGGAATCACAATTGCAGTTCAAGGCTTGATGTCACAATGCCAGTTAGGAATCACAATTGCAGTTCAAGGCTTGAGGTTACAATGCCATTTAGGAATTACAATTTCAGTTCAAGGCTTGAGCTCACAATGCCAGTTAGGAATCACAATTGCAGTTCAAGGCTTGAGGTCCCAATGCCAGTTAGGAATTACAATTTCAGTTCAAGGCTTGAGCTCACAATGCCAGTTAGGAATCACAATTGCAGTTCAAGGCTTGAGGTCCCAATTGTAGTCTGAGCTCACAATGCCAGTTAGGAATCACAATTGCAGTTCAAGGCTTGAGGTCCCAATTGCAGTCTGAGCTCACAATGCCAGTTAGGAATCACAATTGCAGTTCAAGGCTTGAGGTCACAATTCCAGTGAGGAATCACAATTGCAGTTCAAGGCTTGAGGTCACAATGCCAGTTAGGAATCACAATTGCAGTTCAAGGCTTGAGGTCACAATGCCAATTTGGAATCACAATTGCAGTTCAAGGCTTGAGGTCACAATGCCAGTTTGGAATCACAATTTCAGTTCAAGGCTTGATGTCACAATGCCAGTTAGGAATCACAATTGCAGTTCAAGGCTTGAGGTCTCAATTGCAGTCTGAGCTCACAATGCCGGTTAGGAATCACAATTGCAGTTCAAGGCCTGAGGTCACAATTGCAGTCTGAGCTCACAATGCCAGTTAGGAATCACAATTGCAGTTCAAGGCTTGAGGTCACAATTGCAGTCTGAGTTCACAATGCCAGTTAGGAATCACAATTGCAGTTCAAGGCTTGAGCTCACAATGCCAGTTAGGAATCACAATTGCAGTTCAAGGCTTGAGGTCAAAATTCCAGTGAGGAATCACAATTGCAGTTCAAGGCTTGATGTCACAATGCCAGTTACGAATCAGAATTGCAGTTCAAGGCTTGAGGTCACAATGACAGTTTGGAATCACAATTGCAGTTCAAGGCTTGAGGTCACAATGCCAGTTTGGAATCACAATTGCAGTTCAAGGCTTGAGGTCACAATGCCAGTTTGGAATCACAATTGCAGTTCAAGGCTTGAGGTCACAATTGCAGTCTGAGCTCACAATGCCAGTTAGGAATCACAATTGCAGTTCAAGGCTTGAGGTCTCAATTGCAGTCTGAGCTCACAATGCCAGTTAGGAATCACAATTGCAGTTCAAGGCTTGAGGTCCCAATTGCAGTCTGAGCTCACAATGCCAGTTAGGAATCACAATTGCAGTTCAAGGCTTGAGGTCACAATTGCAGTCTGAGCTCACAATGCCAGTTAGGAATCACAATTGCAGTTCAAGGCTTGAGGTCACAATTGCAGTCTGAGCTCACAATGGCAGTTAGGAATCACAATTGCAGTTCAAGGCTTGATGTCACAATGCCAGTTAGGAATCACAATTGAAGTTCAAGGCTTGAGGTCACAATTGCAGTCTGAGCTCACAATGCCAGTTAGGAATCACAATTGCATTTCAAGGCTTGAGGTCCCAATTGCAGTCTGAGCTCACAATGCCAGTTTGGAATCACAATTGCAATTCAATGCTTGAGCTCACAGTTCCAGTTAGGAATCACAATTGCAGTTCAAGGCTTGAGGTCATAATGCCAGTAAGGAATCACAATTGCAGTTCAAGGCTTGAGGTCACAATGTCAGTTAGGAATCACAATTGCAGTTCAAGGCTTGAGGTCACAATTGCAGTCTGAGCTCACAATGCCAGTTAGGAATCACAATTGCATTTCAAGGCTTGAGGTCCCAATTGCAGTCTGAGCTCACAATGCCAGTTAGGAATCACAATTGCAGTTCAAGGCTTGAGGTCACAATTCTAGTTAGGAATCACAATTGCAGTTCAAGGCTTGAGGTCACAATTCTAGTTAGGAATCAGAATTGCAGTTCAAGGCTTGAGGTCACAATGCCAGTTAGGAATCACAATTGCAGTTCAAGGCTTGAGGTCAAAATTCTAGTTAGGAATCACAATTGCAGTTCAAGGCTCGAGGTCACAATTCTAGTTAGGAATCACAATTGCAGTTCAAGGCTCGAGGTCACAATTCTAGTTAGGAATAACAATTGCAGTTCAAGGCTTGAGGTCACAATTCTAGTTAGGAATCACAATTGCAGTTCAAGGCTTGAGGTCACAATGCCAGTTAGGAATCACAATTGCAGTTCAAGGCTTGAGCTCACAATGCCAGTTTGGAATCACAATTGCAGTTCAAGGCTTGAGGTCACAATTCCAATGAGGAATCACAATTGCAGTTCAAGGCTTGAGGTCACAATGCCAGTTTGGAATCACAATTGCAGTTCAAGGCTTGAGCTCACAATGCCAGTTTGGAATCACAATTGCAGTTCAAGGCTTGAGCTCACAATGCCAGTTTGGAATCACAATTGCAGTTCAAGGCTTGAGGTCACAATGCCAGTTAGGAATCACAATTGCAGTTCAAGGCTTGAGGTCACAATTGCAGTCTGACATCATAATGCCACTTTGGAATCACAATTGCAGTTCAAGGCTTGAGGTCACAATTGCAGTCTGAGCTCAAAATACCAGTTAGGAATCACAATTGCAGTTCAACGCTTGAGGTCACAATTGCAGTCTGAGCTCACAATTCCAGTTAGGAATCACAATTGCAGTTCAAGGCTTGAGGTCACAATTGCAGTCTGAGCTCACAATGCCAGTTAGGTATCACAATTGGAGTTCAAGTCTTGAGGTCACAATGCCAGTTAGGAATCACAATTGCAGTTCAAGGCTTGAGGTCACAATGCCAGTTAGGAATCACAATTGCAGTTCAAGGCTTGAGGTCACAATTCCAGTTAGGAATCACAATTGCAGTTCAAGACTTGAGGTCACAATTGCAGTCTGAGCTCACAATGCCAGTTTGGAATCACAATTGCAGTTCAAGGCTTGAGTTCACAATGCCAGTTTGGAATCACAATTGCAATTCAATGCTTGAGCTCACAGTTCCTGTTTGGAATCACAATTTCAGTTCAAGGCTTGATGTCACAATGCCAGTTAGGAATCACAATTGCAGTTCAAGGCTTGTGCTCACAGTTCCAGTTAGGAATCACAATTGCAGTTGAAGGCTTGAGGTCACAATTGCAGTCTGAGCTCACAATGCCAGTTTGGTATCACAATTGCAGTTCAAGGCTTGAGGTCACAATTGCAGTCTGAGCTCACAATTCCAGTTAGGAATCACAATTGCAGTTCAAGGCTTGAGGTCCCAATTGCAGTCTGAGCTCACAATGCCAGTTTGGAATCACAATTGCAGTTCAAGGCTTGAGCTCACAATGCCAGTTAGGAATCACAATTGCAGTTCAAGGCTTGAGGTCACAATGCCAGTTAGGAATCACAATTGCAGTTCAAGGCTTGAGGTCACAATTGCAGTCTGAGCTCACAATGCCAGTTTGGAATCACAATTGCAGTTCAAGGCTAGAGGTCACAAATGCAGTCTGAGCTCACAATGGCAGTTTGGAATCACAATTGCAGTTCAAGGCTTGAGGTCACAATTGCAGTCTGAGCTCACAATGCCAGTTAGGAATCACAATTGCAGTTCAAGGCTTGATGTCACAATGCCAGTTAGGAATCACAATTGCAGTTCAAGGCTTGAGGTCACAATTCCAATGAGGAATCACAATTGCAGTTCAAGGCTTGAGGTCACAATGCCAGTTAGGAATCACAATTGCAGTTCAAGGCTTGAGCTCACAATGCCAGTTTGGAATCACAATTGCAGTTCAAGGCTTGATGTCACAATGCCAGTTAGGAATCACAATTGCAGTTCAAGGCTTGAGGTTACAATGCCATTTAGGAATTACAATTTCAGTTCAAGGCTTGAGCTCACAATGCCAGTTAGGAATCACAATTGCAGTTCAAGGCTTGAGGTCCCAATGCCAGTTAGGAATTACAATTTCAGTTCAAGGCTTGAGCTCACAATGCCAGTTAGGAATCACAATTGCAGTTCAAGGCTTGAGGTCCCAATTGTAGTCTGAGCTCACAATGCCAGTTAGGAATCACAATTGCAGTTCAAGGCTTGAGGTCCCAATTGCAGTCTGAGCTCACAATGCCAGTTAGGAATCACAATTGCAGTTCAAGGCTTGAGGTCACAATTCCAGTGAGGAATCACAATTGCAGTTCAAGGCTTGAGGTCACAATGCCAGTTAGGAATCACAATTGCAGTTCAAGGCTTGAGGTCACAATGCCAATTTGGAATCACAATTGCAGTTCAAGGCTTGAGGTCACAATGCCAGTTTGGAATCACAATTTCAGTTCAAGGCTTGATGTCACAATGCCAGTTAGGAATCACAATTGCAGTTCAAGGCTTGAGGTCTCAATTGCAGTCTGAGCTCACAATGCCGGTTAGGAATCACAATTGCAGTTCAAGGCCTGAGGTCACAATTGCAGTCTGAGCTCACAATGCCAGTTAGGAATCACAATTGCAGTTCAAGGCTTGAGGTCACAATTGCAGTCTGAGTTCACAATGCCAGTTAGGAATCACAATTGCAGTTCAAGGCTTGAGCTCACAATGCCAGTTAGGAATCACAATTGCAGTTCAAGGCTTGAGGTCAAAATTCCAGTGAGGAATCACAATTGCAGTTCAAGGCTTGATGTCACAATGCCAGTTACGAATCAGAATTGCAGTTCAAGGCTTGAGGTCACAATGACAGTTTGGAATCACAATTGCAGTTCAAGGCTTGAGGTCACAATGCCAGTTTGGAATCACAATTGCAGTTCAAGGCTTGAGGTCACAATGCCAGTTTGGAATCACAATTGCAGTTCAAGGCTTGAGGTCACAATTGCAGTCTGAGCTCACAATGCCAGTTAGGAATCACAATTGCAGTTCAAGGCTTGAGGTCTCAATTGCAGTCTGAGCTCACAATGCCAGTTAGGAATCACAATTGCAGTTCAAGGCTTGAGGTCCCAATTGCAGTCTGAGCTCACAATGCCAGTTAGGAATCACAATTGCAGTTCAAGGCTTGAGGTCACAATTGCAGTCTGAGCTCACAATGCCAGTTAGGAATCACAATTGCAGTTCAAGGCTTGAGGTCACAATTGCAGTCTGAGCTCACAATGGCAGTTAGGAATCACAATTGCAGTTCAAGGCTTGATGTCACAATGCCAGTTAGGAATCACAATTGAAGTTCAAGGCTTGAGGTCACAATTGCAGTCTGAGCTCACAATGCCAGTTAGGAATCACAATTGCAGTTCAAGGCTTGAGGTCACAATTGCAGTCTGAGCTCACAATGCCAGTTAGGAATCACAATTGCAGTTCAAGGCTTGAGGTCACAATGCCAGTTTGGAATCACAATTGCAATTCAATGCTTGAGCTCACAGTTCCAGTTAGGAATCACAATTGCAGTTCAAGGCTTGAGGTCATAATGCCAGTAAGGAATCACAATTGCAGTTCAAGGCTTGAGGTCACAATGTCAGTTAGGAATCACAATTGCAGTTCAAGGCTTGAGGTCCCAATTGCAGTCTGAGCTCACAATGCCAGTTAGGAATCACAATTGCATTTCAAGGCTTGAGGTCACAATTGCAGTCTGAGCTCACAATGTCAGTTAGGAATCACAATTGCAGTTCAAGGCTTGAGGTCACAATGCCAGTTAGGAATCACAATTGCAGTTCAAGGCTTGAGGTCAAAATTCTAGTTAGGAATCACAATTGCAGTTCAAGGCTTGAGGTCACAATTCTAGTTAGGAATCAGAATTGCAGTTCAAGGCTTGAGGTCACAATGCCAGTTAGGAATCACAATTGCAGTTCAAGGCTCGAGGTCACAATTCTAGTTAGGAATCACAATTGCAGTTCAAGGCTTGAGGTCACAATTCTAGTTAGGAATCACAATTGCAGTTCAAGGCTCGAGGTCACAATTCTAGTTAGGAATAACAATTGCAGTTCAAGGCTTGAGGTCACAATTCTAGTTAGGAATCACAATTGCAGTTCAAGGCTTGAGGTCACAATGCCAGTTAGGAATCACAATTGCAGTTCAAGGCTTGAGGTCACAATGCCAGTTAGGAATCAGAATTGCAGTTCAAGGCTTGAGGTCACAATTGCAGTCTGAGCTCACAATGCCAGTTAGGAATCACAATTGCAGTTCAAGGCTTGAGGTCACAATTTCAATCTGAGCTCACAATGCCAGTTAGGAATCACAGTTGCAGTTCAAGGCTTGAGGTCACAATGCCAGTTAGGAATCACCATTGCAGTTCAAGGCTGGAGGTCAAAATTGCAGTCTGAGCTCACAATGCCAGTTAGGAATCACAATTGCAGTTCAAGGCTTGAGTTCACAATGGCAGTTTGGAATCACAATTGCAATTCAATGCTTGAGCTCAAGGTTCCAGTTAGGCATCAGAATTGTAGTTCGAGGCTTGAGGTCACAATTCTAGTTAGGAATCACAATTGCAGTTCAAGGCTTGAGGTCACAATGCCAGTTTGGAATCACAATTGCAGTTCAAGGCTTGAGGTCACAATGCCAGTTAGGAATCACAATTGCAGTTCAAGGCTTGAGGTCACAATGCCAGTTTGGAATCACAATTGCAGTTCAAGGCTTGAGGTCACAATTCCAATGAGGAATCACAATTGCAGTTCAAGGCTTGAGGTCACAATGCCAGTTTGGAATCACAATTGCAGTTCAAGGCTTGAGCTCACAATGCCAGTTTGGAATCACAATTGCAGTTCAAGGCTTGAGGTCACAATGCCAGTTAGGAATCACAATTGCAGTTCAAGGCTTGAGGTCACAATTGCAGTCTGACATCATAATGCCACTTTGGAATCACAATTGCAGTTCAAGGCTTGAGGTCACAATTGCAGTCTGAGCTCACAATACCAGTTAGGAATCACAATTGCAGTTCAACGCTTGAGGTCACAATTGCAGTCTGAGCTCACAATTCCAGTTAGGAATCACAATTGCAGTTCAAGACTTGAGGTCACAATTGCAGTCTGAGCTCACAATGCCAGTTTGGAATCACAATTGCAGTTCAAGGCTTGACTTCACAATGCCAGTTTGGAATCACAATTGCAATTCATTGCTTGAGCTCACAGTTCCTGTTAGGAATCACAATTGCAGTTCAAGGCTTGAGGTCACAATGCCAGTTAGGAATCACAATTGCAGTTCAAGGCTTGTGCTCACAGTTCCAGTTAGGAATCACAATTGCAGTTGAAGGCTTGAGGTCACAATTGCAGTCTGAGCTCACAATGCCAGTTTGGTATCACAATTGCAGTTCAAGGCTTGAGGTCACAATTGCAGTCTGAGCTCACAATTCCAGTTAGGAATCACAATTGCAGTTCAAGGCTTGAGGTCACAATTGCAGTCTGAGCTCACAATGCCAGTTAGGAATCACAATTGCAGTTCAAGGCTTGAGCTCACAATGCCAGTTAGGAATCACAATTGCAGTTCAAGGCTTGAGGTCACAATGCCAGTTAGGAATCACAATTGCAGTTCAAGGCTTGAGGTCACAATTGCAGTCTGAGCTCACAATGCCAGTTTGGAATCACAATTGCAGTTCAAGGCTAGAGGTCACAAATGCAGTCTGAGCTCACAATGCCAGTTAGGAATCACAATTGCAGTTCAAGGCTTGATGTCACAATGCCAGTTTGGAATCACAATTGCAATTCAATGCTTGAGCTCACAGTTCCTGTTAGGAATCACAATTGCACTTCAAGGCTTGAGGTCACAATGCCAGTTAGAAATCACAATTGCAGTTCAAGGCTTGTGCTCACAGTTCCAGTTAGGAATCACAATTGCAGTTGAAGGCTTGAGGTCACAATTGCAGTCTGAGCTCACAATGCCAGTTTGGTATCGCAATTGCAGTTCAAGGCTTGAGGTCACAATTGCAGTCTGAGCTCACAATTCCAGTTAGGAATCACAATTGCAGTTCAAGGCTTGAGGTCACAATTGCAGTCTGAGCTCACAATGCCAGTTAGGAATCACAATTGCAGTTCAAGGCTTGAGCTCACAATGCCAGTTAGGAATCACAATTGCAGTTCAAGGCTTGAGGTCACAATGCCAGTTAGGAATCACAATTGCAGTTCAAGGCTTGAGGTCACAATTGCAGTCTGAGCTCACAATGCCAGTTTGGAATCACAATTGCAGTTCAAGGCTAGAGGTCACAATTGCAGTCTGAGCTCACAATGCCAGTTAGGAATCACAATTGCAGTTCAAGGCTTGATGTCACAATGCCAGTTAGGAATCACAATTGCAGTTCAAGGCTTGAGGTCACAATTCCAATGAGGAATCACAATTGCAGTTCAAGGCTTGACGTCACAATGCCAGTTAGGAATCACAATTGCAGTTCAAGGCTTGAGCTCACAATGCCAGTTAGGAATCACAATTGCAGTTCAAGGCTTGATGTCACAATGCCAGTTAGGAATCACAATTGCAGTTCAAGGCTTGAGGTTACAATGCCATTTAGGAATTACAATTTCAGTTCAAGGCTTGAGCTCACAATGCCAGTTAGGAATCACAATTGCAGTTCAAGGCTTGAGGTCCCAATTGCAGTCTGAGCTCACAATGCCAGTTAGGAATCACAATTGCAGTTCAAGGCTTGAGGTCACAATTCCAGTGAGGAATCACAATTGCAGTTCAAGGCTTGAGGTCACAATGCCAGTTAGGAATCACAATTGCAGTTCAAGGCTTGAGGTCACAATGCCAGTTTGGAATCACAATTGCAGTTCAAGGCTTGAGGTCACAATGCCAGTTTGGAATCACAATTTCAGTTCAAGGCTTGATGTCACAATGCCAGTTAGGAATCACAATTGCAGTTCAAGGCTTGAGGTCACAATTGCAGTCTGAGCTCACAATGCCAGTTAGGAATCACAATTGCAGTTCAAGGCTTGAGGTCTCAATTGCAGTCTGAGCTCACAATGCCAGTTAGGAATCACAATTGCAGTTCAAGGCCTGAGGTCACAATTGCAGTCTTAGCTCACAATGCCAGTTAGGAATCACAATTGCAGTTCAAGGCTTGAGGTCACAATGCCAGTTAGGAATCACAATTGCAGTTCAAGGCTTGAGGTCACAATGTCAGTTAGGAATCACAATTGCAGTTCAAGGCTTGAGGTCACAATTCTAGTTAGGAATCACAATTGCAGTTCAAGGCTTGAGGTCACAATGCCAGTTTGGAATCACAATTGCAGTTCAAGGCTTGAGGTCACAATGCCAGTTAGGAATCACAATTGCAGTTCAAGGCTTGAGGTCACAATGCCAGTTTGGAATCACAATTGCAGTTCAAGGCTTGAGGTCACAATTCCAATGAGGAATCACAATTGCAGTTCAAGGCTTGAGGTCACAATGCCAGTTTGGAATCACAATTGCAGTTCAAGGCTTGAGCTCACAATGCCAGTTTGGAATCACAATTGCAGTTCAAGGCTTGAGGTCACAATGCCAGTTAGGAATCACAATTGCAGTTCAAGGCTTGAGGTCACAATTGCAGTCTGACATCATAATGCCACTTTGGAATCACAATTGCAGTTCAAGGCTTGAGGTCACAATTGCAGTCTGAGCTCACAATACCAGTTAGGAATCACAATTGCAGTTCAACGCTTGAGGTCACAATTGCAGTCTGAGCTCACAATTCCAGTTAGGAATCACAATTGCAGTTCAAGACTTGAGGTCACAATTGCAGTCTGAGCTCACAATGCCAGTTTGGAATCACAATTGCAGTTCAAGGCTTGAGTTCACAATGCCAGTTTGGAATCACAATTGCAATTCAATGCTTGAGCTCACAGTTCCTGTTAGGAATCACAATTGCACTTCAAGGCTTGAGGTCACAATGCCAGTTAGGAATCACAATTGCAGTTCAAGGCTTGTGCTCACAGTTCCAGTTAGGAATCACAATTGCAGTTGAAGGCTTGAGGTCACAATTGCAGTCTGAGCTCACAATGCCAGTTTGGTATCACAATTGCAGTTCAAGGCTTTATGTCACAATGCCAGTTAGGAATCACAATTGCAGTTCAAGGCTTGAGGTTACAATGCCAGTTAGGAATCCCAATTGCAGTTCAAGGCTTGAGGTCCCAATTGTAGTCTGAGCTCACAATGCCAGTTAGGAATCACAATTGCAGTTCAAGGCTTGAGGTCCCAATTGCAGTCTGAGCTCACAATGCCAGTTAGGAATCACAATTGCAGTTCAAGGCTTGAGGTCACAATTCCAGTGAGGAATCACAATTGCAGTTCAAGGCTTGAGGTCACAATGCCAGTTAGGAATCACAATTGCAGTTCAAGGCTTGAGGTCACAATGCCAGTTTGGAATCACAATTGCAGTTCAAGGCTTGAGGTCACAATGCCAGTTTGGAATCACAATTTCAGTTCAAGGCTTGATGTCACAATGCCAGTTAGGAATCACAATTGCAGTTCAAGGCTTGAGGTCACAATTGCAGTCTGAGCTCACAATGCCAGTTAGGAATCACAATTGCAGTTCAAGGCTTGAGGTCTCAATTGCAGTCTGAGCTCAGAATGCCAGTTAGGAATCACAATTGCAGTTCAAGGCCTGAGGTCACAATTGCAGTCTGAGCTCACAATGCCAGTTAGGAATCACAATTGCAGTTCAAGGCTTGAGGTCACAATTGCAGTCTGAGCTCACAATGCCAGTTAGGAATCACAATTGCAGTTCAAGGCTTGAGGTCACAATTGCAGTCTGAGTTCACAATGCCAGTTAGGAATCACAATTGCAGTTCAAGGCTTGAGCTCACAATGCCAGTTTGGAATCACAATTGCAGTTCAAGGCTTGAGGTCAAAATTCCAGTGAGGAATCACAATTGCAGTTCAAGGCTTGATGTCACAATGCCAGTTACGAATCAGAATTGCAGTTCAAGGCTTGAGGTCACAATGACAGTTTGGAATCACAATTGCAGTTCAAGGCTTGAGGTCACAATGCCAGTTTGGAATCACAATTGCAGTTCAAGGCTTGAGGTCACAATGCCAGTTAGGAATCACAATTGCAGTTCAAGGCTTGAGGTCACAATGCCAGTTTGGAATCACAATTGCAGTTCAAGGCTTGAGGTCACAATGCCAGTTTGGAATCACAATTGCAGTTCAAGGCTTGAGGTCACAATTGCAGTCTGAGCTCACAATGGCAGTTTGGAATCACAATTGCAGTTCAAGGCTTGAGGTCACAATTGCAGTCTGAGCTCACAATGCCAGTTAGGAATCACAATTGCAGTTCAAGGCTTGAGGTCACAATTGCAGTCTGAGCTCACAATGCCAGTTAGGAATCACAATTGCAGTTCAAGGCTTGAGTTCACAATGCCAGTTTGGAATCACAATTGCAATTTAATGCTTGAGCTCACAGTTCCAGTTAGGAATCACAATTGCAGTTCAAGGCTTGAGGTCATAATGCCAGTAAGGAATCACAATTGCAGTTCAAGGCTTGAGGTCACAATGTCAGTTAGGAATCACAATTGCAGTTCAAGGCTTGAGGTCACAATTGCAGTCTGAGCTCACAATGCCAGTTAGGAATCACAATTGCAGTTCAAGGCTTGAGGTCACAATGCCAGTTAGGAATCACAATTGCAGTTCAAGGCTTTAGGTCACAATTCCAGTTAGGAATCACAATTGCAGTTCAAGGCTTGATGTCACAATGCCAGTTAGGAATCACAATTGCAGTTCAAGGCTTGAGGTCACAATGCCAGTTAGGAATCACAATTGCAGTTCAAGGCTTGAGGTCACAATGCCAGTTTGGAATCACAATTTCAGTTCAAGGCTTGATGTCACAATGCCAGTTAGGAATCACAATTGCAGTTCAAGGCTTGAGGTCACAATGCCAGTTTGGAATCACAATTGCAGTTCAAGGCTTGAGGTCATAATGCCAGTTTGGAGTCACAATTGCATTTCAAGGCTTGAGCTCATAATGCCAGTTTGGAATCTCAATTGCAGTTCAAGGCTTGAGGTCACAATTGCAGTCTGAGCTCACAATGGCAGTTAGGAATCACAATTGCATTTCAAGGCTTGAGGTCACAATTGCAGTCTGAGGTCGCAATGCCAGTTAGGAATCACAATTGCAGTTCAAGGGTTGAGGTCACAATTGCAGTCTGAGCTCACAATGGCAGTTAGGAATCACAATTGCAGTTCAAGGCTTGAGGTCACAATTGCAGTCTGAGCTCACAATGCCAGTTAGGAATCACAATTGCAGTTCAAGGCTTGAGGTCACAATTGCAGTCTGAGCTCACAATGCCAGTTAGGAATCACAATTGCAGTTCAAGGCTTGAGGTCACAATTGCAGTCTGAGCTCACAATGGCAGTTAGGAATCACAATTGCAGTTCAAGGCTTGAGGTCACAATTGCAGTCTGAGCTCACAATGCCAGTTAGGAATCACAATTGCAGTTCAAGGCTTGAAGTCACAATTGCAGTCTGAGCTCACAATGCCAGTGAGGAATCACAATTGCAGTTCAAGGCTTGAGGTCACAATGCCAGTTTGGAATCACAATTGCAGTTCAAGGCTTGAGCTCACAATGCCAGTTAGGAATCACAATTGCAGTTCAAGGCTTGAGGTCACAATGCCAGTTAGGAATCACAATTGCAGTTCAAGGCTTGATGTCACAATGCCAGTTAGGAATCACAATTGCAGTTCAAGGCTTGAGGTCACAATGCCAGTGAGGAATCACAATTGCAGTTCAAGGCTTGATGTCACAATGCCAGTTTGGAATCACAATTGCACTTCAAGGCTTGAGGTCACAATGCCAGTTAGGAATCACAATTGCAGTTCAAGGCTTGAGGTCACAATGCCAGTGAGGAATCACAATTGCAGTTCAAGGCTTGATGTCACAATGCCAGTTAGGAATCACAATTGCAGTTCAAGGCTTGAGGTCACAATGCCAGTTAGGAATCACAATTTCAGTTCAAGGCTTGAGGTCACAATGCCAGTTTGGAATCACAATTGCAGTTCAAGGCTTGAGGTCACAATGCCAGTTTGGAATCACAATTGCACTTCAAGGCTTGAGGTCACAATGCCAGTTAGGAATCACAATTGCATTTCAGGGCTAGAGTTCACAATTGCAGTCTGAGCTTACAATGCCAGTTAGGAATCACAATTGCAGTTCAAGGCTTGAGGTCACAATTCCAGTTAGGAATCACAATTGCAGTTCAAGGCTTGAGGTCACAATTGCAGTCTGAGCTCACAATGCCAGTTAGGAATCACAATTGCAGTTCAAGGCTTGAGGTCACAATGCCAGTGAGGAATCACAATTGCAGTTCAAGGCTTGAGGTCACAAGGCCAGTTAGGAATCACAATTGCAGTTCAAGGCTTGAGGTCACAATGCCAGTTAGGAATCACAATTTCAGTTCAAGGCTTGAGGTCACAATTGCAGTCTGAGCTCACAATGGCAGTTTGGAATCACAATTGCAGTTCAAGGCTAGAGGTCACAAATGCAGTCTGAGCTCACAATGCCAGTTAGGAATCACAATTGCAGTTCAAGGCTAGAGGTCACAAATGCAGTCTGAGCTCACAATGCCAGTTTGGAAACACAATTGCAGTTCAAGGCTTGAGGTCACAATTGCAGTCTGAGCTCACAATGGCAGTTTGGAATCACAATTGCAGTTCAAGGCTTGAGGTCACAATTGCAGTCTGAGCTCACAATGCCAGTTAGGAATCACAATTGCAATTCAAGGTTTGAGGTCACAATTGCAGTCTGAGCTCACAATGCCAGTTAGGAATCACAATTGCAGTTCAAGGCTTGATGTCACAATGCCAGTTAGGAATCACAATTGCAGTTCAAGGCTTGAGGTCACAATTCCAGTGAGGAATCACAATTGCAGTTCAAGGCTTGAGGTCTCAATGCCAGTTAGGAATCACAATTGCAGTTCAAGGCTTGAGCTCACAATGCCAGTGAGGAATCACAATTGCAGTTCAAGGCTTGAGGTCACAATGCCAGTTAGGAATCACAATTGCAGTTCAAGGCTTGAGGTCACAATTCCAGTGAGGAATCACAATTGCAGTTCAAGGCTTGAGGTCACAATGCCAGTTAGGAATCACAATTGCAGTTCAAGGCTTGAGGTCACAATGCCAGTTTGGAATCACAATTGCAGTTCAAGGCTTGAGGTCACAATGCCAGTTTGGAATCACAATTTCAGTTCAAGGCTTGATGTCACAATGCCAGTTAGGAATCACAATTGCAGTTCAAGGCTTGAGGTCACAATTGCAGTCTGAGCTCACAATGCCAGTTAGGAATCACAATTGCAGTTCAAGGCTTGAGGTCTCAATTGCAGTCTGAGCTCACAATGCCAGTTAGGAATCACAATTGCAGTTCAAGGCCTGAGGTCACAATTGCAGTCTGAGCTCACAATGCCAGTTAGGAATCACAATTGCAGTTCAAGGCTTGAGGTCACAATTGCAGTCTGAGCTCACAATGCCAGTTAGGAATCACAATTGCAGTTCAAGGCTTGAGGTCACAATTGCAGTCTGAGTTCACAATGCCAGTTAGGAATCACAATTGCAGTTCAAGGCTTGAGCTCACAATGCCAGTTAGGAATCACAATTGCAGTTCAAGGCTTGAGGTCAAAATTCCAGTGAGGAATCACAATTGCAGTTCAAGGCTTGATGTCACAATGCCAGTTACGAATCAGAATTGCAGTTCAAGGCTTGAGGTCACAATGACAGTTTGGAATCACAATTGCAGTTCAAGGCTTGAGGTCACAATGCCAGTTTGGAATCACAATTGCAGTTCAAGGCTTGAGGTCACAATGCCAGTTAGGAATCACAATTGCAGTTCAAGGCTTGAGGTCACAATGCCAGTTTGGAATCACAATTGCAGTTCAAGGCTTGAGGTCACAATGCCAGTTTGGAATCACAATTGCAGTTCAAGGCTTGAGGTCACAATTGCAGTCTGAGCTCACAATGCCAGTTAGGAATCACAATTGCAGTTCAAGGCTTGAGGTCACAATTGCAGTCTGAGCTCACAATGCCAGTTAGGAATCACAATTGCAGTTCAAGGCTTGAGGTCACAATTGCAGTCTGAGCTCACAATGCCAGTTAGGAATCACAATTGCAGTTCAAGGCTTGAGTTCACAATGCCAGTTTGGAATCACAATTGCAATTTAATGCTTGAGCTCACAGTTCCAGTTAGGAATCACAATTGCAGTTCAAGGCTTGAGGTCATAATGCCAGTAAGGAATCACAATTGCAGTTCAAGGCTTGAGGTCACAATGTCAGTTAGGAATCACAATTGCAGTTCAAGGCTTGAGGTCACAATTGCAGTCTGAGCTCACAATGCCAGTTAGGAATCACAATTGCAGTTCAAGGCTTGAGGTCACAATGCCAGTTAGGAATCACAATTGCAGTTCAAGGCTTTAGGTCACAATTCCAGTTAGGAATCACAATTGCAGTTCAAGGCTTGATGTCACAATGCCAGTTAGGAATCACAATTGCAGTTCAAGGCTTGAGGTCACAATGCCAGTTAGGAATCACAATTGCAGTTCAAGGCTTGAGGTCACAATGCCAGTTTGGAATCACAATTGCAGTTCAAGGCTTGATGTCACAATGCCAGTTAGGAATCACAATTGCAGTTCAAGGCTTGAGGTCACAATGCCAGTTTGGAATCACAATTGCAGTTCAAGGCTTGAGGTCATAATGCCAGTTTGGAGTCACAATTGCATTTCAAGGCTTGAGCTCATAATGCCAGTTTGGAATCTCAATTGCAGTTCAAGGCTTGAGGTCACAATTGCAGTCTGAGCTCACAATGCCAGTTAGGAATCACAATTGCATTTCAAGGCTTGAGGTCACAATTGCAGTCTGAGCTCGCAATGCCAGTTAGGAATCACAATTGCAGTTCAAGGCTTGAGGTCACAATTGCAGTCTGAGCTCACAATGGCAGTTAGGAATCACAATTGCAGTTCAAGGCTTGAGGTCACAATTGCAGTCTGAGCTCACAATGCCAGTTAGGAATCACAATTGCAGTTCAAGGCTTGAGGTCACAATTGCAGTCTGAGCTCACAATGCCAGTTAGGAATCACAATTGCAGTTCAAGGCTTGAGGTCACAATTGCAGTCTGAGCTCACAATGGCAGTTAGGAATCACAATTGCAGTTCAAGGCTTGAGGTCACAATTGCAGTCTGAGCTCACAATGCCAGTTAGGAATCACAATTGCAGTTCAAGGCTTGAGGTCACAAATGCAGTCTGAGCTCACAATGCCAGTTAGGAATCACAATTGCAGTTCAAGGCTTGAAGTCACAATTGCAGTCTGAGCTCACAATGCCAGTGAGGAATCACAATTGCAGTTCAAGGCTTGAGGTCACAATGCCAGTTTGGAATCACAATTGCAGTTCAAGGCTTGAGCTCACAATGCCAGTTAGGAATCACAATTGCAGTTCAAGGCTTGAGGTCACAATGCCAGTTAGGAATCACAATTGCAGTTCAAGGCTTGATGTCACAATGCCAGTTAGGAATCACAATTGCAGTTCAAGGCTTGAGGTCACAATGCCAGTGAGGAATCACAATTGCAGTTCAAGGCTTGATGTCACAATGCCAGTTTGGAATCACAATTGCACTTCAAGGCTTGAGGTCACAATGCCAGTTAGGAATCACAATTGCAGTTCAAGGCTTGAGGTCACAATGCCAGTGAGGAATCACAATTGCAGTTCAAGGCTTGATGTCACAATGCCAGTTAGGAATCACAATTGCAGTTCAAGGCTTGAGGTCACAATGCCAGTTAGGAATCACAATTTCAGTTCAAGGCTTGAGGTCACAATGCCAGTTTGGAATCACAATTGCAGTTCAAGGCTTGAGGTCACAATGCCAGTTTGGAATCACAATTGCACTTCAAGGCTTGAGGTCACAATGCCAGTTAGGAATCACAATTGCATTTCAGGGCTAGAGTTCACAATTGCAGTCTGAGCTTACAATGCCAGTTAGGAATCACAATTGCAGTTCAAGGCTTGAGGTCACAATTCCAGTTAGGAATCACAATTGCAGTTCAAGGCTTGAGGTCACAATTGCAGTCTGAGCTCACAATGCCAGTTAGGAATCACAATTGCAGTTCAAGGCTTGAGGTCACAATGCCAGTGAGGAATCACAATTGCAGTTCAAGGCTTGAGGTCACAAGGCCAGTTAGGAATCACAATTGCAGTTCAAGGCTTGAGGTCACAATGCCAGTTAGGAATCACAATTTCAGTTCAAGGCTTGAGGTCACAATTGCAGTCTGAGCTCACAATGCCTGTTTGGAATCACAATTGCAGTTCAAGGCTAGAGGTCACAAATGCAGTCTGAGCTCACAATGCCAGTTAGGAATCACAATTGCAGTTCAAGGCTAGAGGTCACAAATGCAGTCTGAGCTCACAATGCCAGTTTGGAAACACAATTGCAGTTCAAGGCTTGAGGTCACAATTGCAGTCTGAGCTCACAATGGCAGTTTGGAATCACAATTGCAGTTCAAGGCTTGAGGTCACAATTGCAGTCTGAGCTCACAATGCCAGTTAGGAATCACAATTGCAATTCAAGGTTTGAGGTCACAATTGCAGTCTGAGCTCACAATGCCAGTTAGGAATCACAATTGCAGTTCAAGGCTTGATGTCACAATGCCAGTTAGGAATCACAATTGCAGTTCAAGGCTTGAGGTCACAATTCCAGTGAGGAATCACAATTGCAGTTCAAGGCTTGAGGTCTCAATGCCAGTTAGGAATCACAATTGCAGTTCAAGGCTTGAGCTCACAATGCCAGTTTGGAATCACAATTGCAGTTCAAGGCTTGAGGTCACAATGCCAGTTAGGAATCACAATTGCAGTTCAAGGCTTGAGGTCACAATGCCAGTTAGGAATCACAATTGCAATTCAAGGCTGGAGGTCACAATGCCAGTTAGGAATCACAATTGCAGTTCAAGGCTTGAGGTCACAATGCCAGTTTGGAATCACAATTTCAGTTCAAGGCTTGATGTCACAATGCCAGTTAGGAATCACAATTGCAGTTCAAGGCTTGAGGTCACAATTGCAGTCTGAGCTCACCATGCCAGTTAGGAATCACAATTGCAGTTCAAGGCTTGAGGTCACAATTGCAGTCTGAGCTCACAATGGCAGTTTGGAATCACAATTGCAGTTCAAGGCTTGAGGTCACAATTGCAGTCTGAGCTCACAATGCCAGTTAGGAATCACAATTGCAGTTCAAGGCTTGAGGTCACAATTGCAGTCTGAGCTCACAATGCCAGTTAGGAATCACAATTGCAGTTCAAGGCTTGATGTCACAATGCCAGTTAGGAATCACAATTGCAGTTCAAGGCTTGAGGTCACAATTCCAGTGAGGAATCACAATTGCAGTTCAAGGCTTGAGGTCACAATGCCAGTTAGGAATCACAATTGCAGTTCAAGGCTTGAGGTCACAATTCCAGTGAGGAATCACAATTGCAGTTCAAGGCTTGAGGTCACAATGCCAGTTAGGAATCACAATTGCAGTTCAAGGCTTGAGGTCACAATTCCAGTGAGGAATCACAATTGCAGTTCAAGGCTTGAGGTCACAATGCCAGTTTGGAATCACAATTGCAGTTCAAGGCTTGAGGTCACAATTCCAGTGAGGAATCACAATTGCAGTTCAAGGCTTGAGGTCACAATGCCAGATAGGAATCACAATTGCAGTTCAAGGCTTGAGCTCACAATGCCAGTTAGGAATCACAATTGCAGTTCAAGGCTTGAGGTCACAATGCCAGTTTGGAATCACAATTTCAGTTCAAGGCTTGATGTCACAATGCCAGTTAGGAATCACAATTGCAGTTCAAGGCTTGAGGTCACAATTGCAGTCTGAGCTCACAATGCCAGTTAGGAATCACAATTGCAGTTCAAGGCTTGAGGTCCCAATTGCAGTCTGAGCTCACAATGCCAGTTAGGAATCACAATTGCAGTTCAAGGCTTGAGGTCACAATGCCAGTTTGGAATCATAATTGCAGTTCAAGGCTTGAGGTCACAATTCCAGTGAGGAATCACAATTGCAGTTCAAGGCTTGAGGTCACAATGCCATTGATCAATCACAATTGCAGTTCAAGGCTTGATGTCACAATGCCAGTTAGGAATCACAATTTCAGTTCAAGGCTTGAGTTCACAAATGCAGTCTGAGCTCACAATGCCAGTTAGGAATCACAATTGCAGTTCAAGGCTTGAGGTCACAATTGCAGTCTGAGCTCACAATGGCAGTTTGGAATCACAATTGCAGTTCAAGGCTTGAGGTCACAATTGCAGTCTGAGCTCACAATGCCAGTTAGGAATCACAATTGCAGTTCAAGGCTTGAGGTCACAATTGCAGTCTGAGCTCACAATGCCAGTTAGGAATCACAATTGCAATTCAATTCTTGAGCTCACAGTTCCAGTTAGGAATCACAATTGCAGTTCAAGGCTTGAGGTCACAATTGCAGTCTGAGCTCACAATGCCAGTTAGGAATCACAATTGCAGTTCAAGGCTTGAGGTCACAATGTCAGTTAGGAATCACAATTGCAGTTCAAGGCTTGAGGTCACAATTGCAGTCTGAGCTCACAATGCCAGTTAGGAATCACAATTGCAGTTCAAGGCTTGAGGTCACAATTGCAGTCTGAGCTCACAATGCCAGTTAGGAATCACAATTGCAGTTCAAGGCTTGAGTTCACAATGCCAGTTTGGAATCACAATTGCAATTTAATGCTTGAGCTCACAGTTCCAGTTAGGAATCACAATTGCAGTTCAAGGCTTGAGGTCATAATGCCAGTAAGGAATCACAATTGCAGTTCAAGGCTTGAGGTCACAATGTCAGTTAGGAATCACAATTGCAGTTCAAGGCTTGAGGTCACAATTGCAGTCTGAGCTCACAATGCCAGTTAGGAATCACAATTGCAGTTCAAGGCTTGAGGTCACAATGCCAGTTAGGAATCACAATTGCAGTTCAAGGCTTTAGGTCACAATTCCAGTTAGGAATCACAATTGCAGTTCAAGGCTTGATGTCACAATGCCAGTTAGGAATCACAATTGCAGTTCAAGGCTTGAGGTCACAATGCCAGTTAGGAATCACAATTGCAGTTCAAGGCTTGAGGTCACAATGCCAGTTTGGAATCACAATTGCAGTTCAAGGCTTGATGTCACAATGCCAGTTAGGAATCACAATTGCAGTTCAAGGCTTGAGGTCACAATGCCAGTTTGGAATCACAATTGCAGTTCAAGGCTTGAGGTCATAATGCCAGTTTGGAGTCACAATTGCATTTCAAGGCTTGAGCTCATAATGCCAGTTTGGAATCTCAATTGCAGTTCAAGGCTTGAGGTCACAATTGCAGTCTGAGCTCACAATGGCAGTTAGGAATCACAATTGCATTTCAAGGCTTGAGGTCACAATTGCAGTCTGAGCTCGCAATGCCAGTTAGGAATCACAATTGCAGTTCAAGGCTTGAGGTCCCAATTGCAGTCTGAGCTCACAATGCCAGTTAGGAATCACAATTGCAGTTCAAGGCTTGAGGTCACAATTGCAGTCTGAGCTCACAATGGCAGTTAGGAATCACAATTGCAGTTCAAGGCTTGAGGTCACAATTGCAGTCTGAGCTCACAATGCCAGTTAGGAATCACAATTGCAGTTCAAGGCTTGAGGTCACAAATGCAGTCTGAGCTCACAATGCCAGTTAGGAATCACAATTGCAGTTCAAGGCTTGAAGTCACAATTGCAGTCTGAGCTCACAATGCCAGTGAGGAATCACAATTGCAGTTCAAGGCTTGAGGTCACAATGCCAGTTAGGAATCACAATTGCAGTTCAAGGCTTGATGTCACAATGCCAGTTAGGAATCACAATTGCAGTTCAAGGCTTGAGGTCACAATGCCAGTGAGGAATCACAATTGCAGTTCAAGGCTTGATGTCACAATGCCAGTTTGGAATCACAATTGCACTTCAAGGCTTGAGGTCACAATGCCAGTTAGGAATCACAATTGCAGTTCAAGGCTTGAGGTCACAATGCCAGTGAGGAATCACAATTGCAGTTCAAGGCTTGATGTCACAATGCCAGTTAGGAATCACAATTGCAGTTCAAGGCTTGAGGTCACAATGCCAGTTAGGAATCACAATTTCAGTTCAAGGCTTGAGGTCACAATGCCAGTTTGGAATCACAATTGCAGTTCAAGGCTTGAGGTCACAATGCCAGTTTGGAATCACAATTGCACTTCAAGGCTTGAGGTCACAATTCCAGTTAGGAATCACAATTGCAGTTCAAGGCTTGAGGTCACAATGCCAGTGAGGAATCACAATTGCAGTTCAAGGCTTGAGGTCACAAGGCCAGTTAGGAATCACAATTGCAGTTCAAGGCTTGAGGTCACAATGGCAGTTAGGAATCACAATTGCAGTTCAAGGCTTGAGGTCACAATTGCAGTCTGAGCTCACAATGCCTGTTTGGAATCACAATTGCAGTTCAAGGCTAGAGGTCACAAATGCAGTCTGAGCTCACAATGCCAGTTAGGAATCACAATTGCAGTTCAAGGCTAGAGGTCACAAATGCAGTCTGAGCTCACAATGCCAGTTTGGAAACACAATTGCAGTTCAAGGCTTGAGGTCACAATTGCAGTCTGAGCTCACAATGGCAGTTTGGAATCACAATTGCAGTTCAAGGCTTGAGGTCACAATTGCAGTCTGAGCTCACAATGCCAGTTAGGAATCACAATTGCAATTCAAGGTTTGAGGTCACAATTGCAGTCTGAGCTCACAATGCCAGTTAGGAATCACAATTGCAGTTCAAGGCTTGATGTCACAATGCCAGTTAGGAATCACAATTGCAGTTCAAGGCTTGAGGTCACAATTCCAGTGAGGAATCACAATTGCAGTTCAAGGCTTGAGGTCTCAATGCCAGTTAGGAATCACAATTGCAGTTCAAGGCTTGAGCTCACAATGCCAGTTTGGAATCACAATTGCAGTTCAAGGCTTGAGGTCACAATGCCAGTTAGGAATCACAATTGCAGTTCAAGGCTTGAGGTCACAATGCCAGTTAGGAATCACAATTGCAATTCAAGGCTGGAGGTCACAATGCCAGTTAGGAATGACAATTGCAGTTCAAGGCTTGAGGTCACAATGCCAGTTTGGAATCACAATTTCAGTTCAAGGCTTGATGTCACAATGCCAGTTAGGAATCACAATTGCAGTTCAAGGCTTGAGGTCACAATTGCAGTCTGAGCTCACCATGCCAGTTAGGAATCACAATTGCAGTTCAAGGCTTGAGGTCACAATTGCAGTCTGAGCTCACAATGGCAGTTTGGAATCACAATTGCAGTTCAAGGCTTGAGGTCACAATTGCAGTCTGAGCTCACAATGCCAGTTAGGAATCACAATTGCAGTTCAAGGCTTGAGGTCACAATTGCAGTCTGAGCTCACAATGCCAGTTAGGAATCACAATTGCAGTTCAAGGCTTGAGGTCACAATTGCAGTCTGAGCTCACAATGCCAGTTAGGAATCACAATTGCAGTTCAAGGCTTGAGGTCACAATTGCAGTCTGAGCTCACAATGGCAGTTTGGAATCACAATTGCAGTTCAAGGCTTGATGTCACAATGCCAGTTAGGAATCACAATTGCAGTTCAAGGCTTGAGGTCACAATTCCAGTGAGGAATCACAATTGCAGTTCAAGGCTTGAGGTCACAATGCCAGTTAGGAATCACAATTGCAGTTCAAGGCTTGAGGTCACAATTCCAGTGAGGAATCACAATTGCAGTTCAAGGCTTGAGGTCACAATGCCAGTTAGGAATCACAATTGCAGTTCAAGGCTTGAGGTCACAATTCCAGTGAGGAATCACAATTGCAGTTCAAGGCTTGAGGTCACAATGCCAGTTTGGAATCACAATTGCAGTTCAAGGCTTGAGGTCACAATTCCAGTGAGGCATCACAATTGCAGTTCAAGGCTTGAGGTCACAATGCCAGATAGGAATCACAATTGCAGTTCAAGGCTTGAGGTCACAATGCCAGTTAGGAATCACAATTGCAGTTCAAGGCTTGAGGTCACAATGCCAGTTTGGAATCACAATTTCAGTTCAAGGCTTGATGTCACAATGCCAGTTAGGAATCACAATTGCAGTTCAAGGCTTGAGGTCACAATTGCAGTCTGAGCTCACAATGCCAGTTAGGAATCACAATTGCAGTTCAAGGCTTGAGGTCCCAATTGCAGTCTGAGCTCACAATGCCAGTTAGGAATCACAATTGCAGTTCAAGGCTTGAGGTCACAAATGCAGTCTGAGCTCACAATGGCAGTTTGGAATCACAATTGCAGTTCAAGGCTTGAGGTCACAATGCCAGTTAGGAATCACAATTGCATTTCAAGGCTTGAGGTCACAATTGCAGTCTGAGCTCACAATGCCAGTTAGGAATCACAATTGCAGTTCAAGGCTTGAGGTCACAATTCCAGTTAGGAATCAGAATTGCAGTTCAAGGCTTGAGGTCACAATTCCAGTGAGGAATCACAATTGCAGTTCAAGGCTTGAGGTCACAATGCCAGTTAGGAATCACAATTGCAGTTCAAGGCTTGAGGTCACAATGCCAGTTAGGAATCACAATTGCAATTCAAGGCTGGAGGTCACAATGCCAGTTAGGAATCACAATTGCAGTTCAAGGCTTGAGGTCACAATGCCAGTTTGGAATCACAATTTCAGTTCAAGGCTTGATGTCACAATGCCAGTTAGGAATCACAATTGCAGTTCAAGGCTTGAGGTCACAATTGCAGTCTGAGCTCACCATGCCAGTTAGGAATCACAATTGCAGTTCAAGGCTTGAGGTCACAATTGCAGTCTGAGCTCACAATGGCAGTTTGGAATCACAATTGCAGTTCAAGGCTTGAGGTCACAATTGCAGTCTGAGCTCACAATGCCAGTTAGGAATCACAATTGCAGTTCAAGGCTTGAGGTCACAATTGCAGTCTGAGCTCACAATGCCAGTTAGGAATCACAATTGCAGTTCAAGGCTTGATGTCACAATGCCAGTTAGGAATCACAATTGCAGTTCAAGGCTTGAGGTCACAATTCCAGTGAGGAATCACAATTGCAGTTCAAGGCTTGAGGTCACAATGCCAGTTAGGAATCACAATTGCAGTTCAAGGCTTGAGGTCACAATTCCAGTGAGGAATCACAATTGCAGTTCAAGGCTTGAGGTCACAATGCCAGTTAGGAATCACA
The DNA here is from genome assembly GCF_052056855.1 of Sturnus vulgaris. Classification (NCBI taxonomy): domain Eukaryota; kingdom Metazoa; phylum Chordata; class Aves; order Passeriformes; family Sturnidae; genus Sturnus; species Sturnus vulgaris. Next base: position 2,458,812 of record NC_142270.1, on the reverse strand, counting down.
ATTGCAGTTCAAGGCTTGAGGTCACAATTCCAGTGAGGAATCACAATTGCAGTTCAAGGCTTGAGGTCACAATGCCAGTTTGGAATCACAATTGCAGTTCAAGGCTTGAGGTCACAATGCCAGATAGGAATCACAATTGCAGTTCAAGGCTTGAGCTCACAATGCCAGTTAGGAATCACAATTGCAGTTCAAGGCTTGAGGTCACAATGCCAGTTTGGAATCACAATTTCAGTTCAAGGCTTGATGTCACAATGCCAGTTAGGAATCACAATTGCAGTTCAAGGCTTGAGGTCACAATTGCAGTCTGAGCTCACAATGCCAGTTAGGAATCACAATTGCAGTTCAAGGCTTGAGGTCCCAATTGCAGTCTGAGCTCACAATGCCAGTTAGGAATCACAATTGCAGTTCAAGGCTTGAGGTCACAAATGCAGTCTGAGCTCACAATGGCAGTTTGGAATCACAATTGCAGTTCAAGGCTTGAGGTCACAATGCCAGTTAGGAATCACAATTGCAGTTCAAGGCTTGAGGTCACAATTCCAGTTAGGAATCAGAATTGCAGTTCAAGGCTTGAGGTCACAATGCCAGTTTGGAATCACAATTGCAGTTCAAGGCTTGAGGTCACAATGCCAGTTAGGAATTACAATTTCAGTTCAAGGCTTGAGCTCACAATGCCAGTTAGGAATCACAATTGCAGTTCAAGGCTTGAGGTCCCAATTGCAGTCTGAGCTCACAATGCCAGTTAGGAATCACAATTGCAGTTCAAGGCTTGAGGTCCCAATTGCAGTCTGAGCTCACAATGCCAGTTAGGAATCACAATTGCAGTTCAAGGCTTGAGGTCCCAATTGCAGTCTGAGCTCACAATGCCAGTTAGGAATCACAATTGCAGTTCAAGGCTTGAGGTCACAATTGCAGTCTGAGCTCACAATGCCAGTTTGGAATCACAATTGCAGTTCAAGGCTTGAGGTCAAAATTCCAGTGGGGAATCACAATTGCAGTTCAAGGCTTGATGTCACAATTCTAGTTAGGAATCACAATTGCAGTTCAAGGCTTGAGGTCACAATGCCAGTTTGGAATCATAATTGCAGTTCAAGGCTTGAGGTCACAATGCCAGTTAGGAATCACAATTGCAGTTCAAGGCTTGAGGTCATAATTGCAGTCTGAGCTCACAATGCCAGTTAGGAATCACAATTGCAGTTCAAGGCTTGAGGTCCCAATTGCAGTCTGAGCTCACAATGCCAGTTAGGAATCACAATTGCAGTTCAAGGCTTGAGGTCACAATTCCAGTTAGGAATCAGAATTGCAGTTCAAGGCTTGAGGTCACAATTCCAGTGAGGAATCACAATTGCAGTTCAAGGCTTGAGGTCACAATGCCAGTTAGGAATCACAATTGCAGTTCAAGGCTTGAGGTCACAATGCCAGTTAGGAATCACAATTGCAATTCAAGGCTGGAGGTCACAATGCCAGTTAGGAATCACAATTGCAGTTCAAGGCTTGAGGTCACAATGCCAGTTTGGAATCACAATTTCAGTTCAAGGCTTGATGTCACAATGCCAGTTAGGAATCACAATTGCAGTTCAAGGCTTGAGGTCACAATTGCAGTCTGAGCTCACCATGCCAGTTAGGAATCACAATTGCAGTTCAAGGCTTGAGGTCACAATTGCAGTCTGAGCTCACAATGGCAGTTTGGAATCACAATTGCAGTTCAAGGCTTGAGGTCACAATTGCAGTCTGAGCTCACAATGCCAGTTAGGAATCACAATTGCAGTTCAAGGCTTGAGGTCACAATTGCAGTCTGAGCTCACAATGCCAGTTAGGAATCACAATTGCAGTTCAAGGCTTGATGTCACAATGCCAGTTAGGAATCACAATTGCAGTTCAAGGCTTGAGGTCACAATTCCAGTGAGGAATCACAATTGCAGTTCAAGGCTTGAGGTCACAATGCCAGTTAGGAATCACAATTGCAGTTCAAGGCTTGAGGTCACAATTCCAGTGAGGAATCACAATTGCAGTTCAAGGCTTGAGGTCACAATGCCAGTTAGGAATCACAATTGCAGTTCAAGGCTTGAGGTCACAATTCCAGTGAGGAATCACAATTGCAGTTCAAGGCTTGAGGTCACAATGCCAGTTTGGAATCACAATTGCAGTTCAAGGCTTGAGGTCACAATTCCAGTGAGGAATCACAATTGCAGTTCAAGGCTTGAAGTCACAATGCCAGATAGGAATCACAATTGCAGTTCAAGGCTTGAGCTCACAATGCCAGTTAGGAATCACAATTGCAGTTCAAGGCTTGAGGTCACAATGCCAGTTTGGAATCACAATTTCAGTTCAAGGCTTGATGTCACAATGCCAGTTAGGAATCACAATTTCAGTTCAAGGCTTGAGGTCACAATTGCAGTCTGAGCTCACAATGCCAGTTAGGAATCACAATTGCAGTTCAAGGCTTGAGGTCCCAATTGCAGTCTGAGCTCACAATGCCAGTTAGGAATCACAATTGCAGTTCAAGGCTTGAGGTCACAAATGCAGTCTGAGCTCACAATGGCAGTTTGGAATCACAATTGCAGTTCAAGGCTTGAGGTCACAATGCCAGTTAGGAATCACAATTGCAGTTCAAGGCTTGAGGTCACAATTCCAGTTAGGAATCAGAATTGCAGTTCAAGGCTTGAGGTCACAATGCCAGTTTGGAATCACAATTGCAGTTCAAGGCTTGAGGTCACAATGCCAGTTAGGAATTACAATTTCAGTTCAAGGCTTGAGCTCACAATGCCAGTTAGGAATCACAATTGCAGTTCAAGGCTTGAGGTCCCAATTGCAGTCTGAGCTCACAATGCCAGTTAGGAATCACAATTGCAGTTCAAGGCTTGAGGTCCCAATTGCAGTCTGAGCTCACAATGCCAGTTAGGAATCACAATTGCAGTTCAAGGCTTGAGGTCCCAATTGCAGTCTGAGCTCACAATGCCAGTTAGGAATCACAATTGCAGTTCAAGGCTTGAGGTCACAATTGCAGTCTGAGCTCACAATGCCAGTTTGGAATCACAATTGCAGTTCAAGGCTTGAGGTCAAAATTCCAGTGGGGAATCACAATTGCAGTTCAAGGCTTGATGTCACAATTCTAGTTAGGAATCACAATTGCAGTTCAAGGCTTGAGGTCACAATGCCAGTTTGGAATCATAATTGCAGTTCAAGGCTTGAGGTCACAATGCCAGTTAGGAATCACAATTGCAGTTCAAGGCTTGAGGTCATAATTGCAGTCTGAGCTCACAATGCCAGTTAGGAATCACAATTGCAGTTCAAGGCTTGAGGTCCCAATTGCAGTCTGAGCTCACAATGCCAGTTAGGAATCACAATTGCAGTTCAAGGCTTGAGGTCACAATGCCAGTTTGGAATCATAATTGCAGTTCAAGGCTTGAGGTCACAATTCCAGTGAGGAATCACAATTGCAGTTCAAGGCTTGAGGTCACAATGCCATTGATCAATCACAATTGCAGTTCAAGGCTTGATGTCACAATGCCAGTTAGGAATCACAATTTCAGTTCAAGGCTTGAGTTCACAAATGCAGTCTGAGCTCACAATGCCAGTTAGGAATCACAATTGCAGTTCAAGGCTTGAGGTCACAATTGCAGTCTGAGCTCACAATGGCAGTTTGGAATCACAATTGCAGTTCAAGGCTTGAGGTCACAATTGCAGTCTGAGCTCACAATGCCAGTTAGGAATCACAATTGCAGTTCAAGGCTTGAGGTCACAATTGCAGTCTGAGCTCACAATGCCAGTTAGGAATCACAATTGCAATTCAATTCTTGAGCTCACAGTTCCAGTTAGGAATCACAATTGCAGTTCAAGGCTTGAGGTCACAATTGCAGTCTGAGCTCACAATGCCAGTTAGGAATCACAATTGCAGTTCAAGGCTTGAGGTCACAATTGCAGTCTGAGCTCACAATGCCAGTTAGGAATCACAATTGCAGTTCAAGGCTTGAGTTCACAATGCCAGTTTGGAATCACAATTGCAATTTAATGCTTGAGCTCACAGTTCCAGTTAGGAATCACAATTGCAGTTCAAGGCTTGAGGTCATAATGCCAGTAAGGAATCACAATTGCAGTTCAAGGCTTGAGGTCACAATGTCAGTTAGGAATCACAATTGCAGTTCAAGGCTTGAGGTCACAATTGCAGTCTGAGCTCACAATGCCAGTTAGGAATCACAATTGCAGTTCAAGGCTTGAGGTCACAATGCCAGTTAGGAATCACAATTGCAGTTCAAGGCTTTAGGTCACAATTCCAGTTAGGAATCACAATTGCAGTTCAAGGCTTGATGTCACAATTCTAGTTAGGAATCACAATTGCAGTTCAAGGCTTGAGGTCACAATGCCAGTTAGGAATCACAATTGCAGTTCAAGGCTTGAGGTCACAATGCCAGTTTGGAATCACAATTGCAGTTCAAGGCTTGATGTCACAATGCCAGTTAGGAATCACAATTGCAGTTCAAGGCTTGAGGTCACAATGCCAGTTTGGAATCACAATTGCAGTTCAAGGCTTGAGGTCATAATGCCAGTTTGGAGTCACAATTGCATTTCAAGGCTTGAGCTCATAATGCCAGTTTGGAATCTCAATTGCAGTTCAAGGCTTGAGGTCACAATTGCAGTCTGAGCTCACAATGGCAGTTAGGAATCACAATTGCATTTCAAGGCTTGAGGTCACAATTGCAGTCTGAGCTCGCAATGCCAGTTAGGAATCACAATTGCAGTTCAAGGCTTGAGGTCACAATTGCAGTCTGAGCTCACAATGGCAGTTAGGAATCACAATTGCAGTTCAAGGCTTGAGGTCACAATTGCAGTCTGAGCTCACAATGCCAGTTAGGAATCACAATTGCAGTTCAAGGCTTGAGGTCACAATTGCAGTCTGAGCTCACAATGGCAGTTAGGAATCACAATTGCAGTTCAAGGCTTGAGGTCACAATTGCAGTCTGAGCTCACAATGCCAGTTAGGAATCACAATTGCAGTTCAAGGCTTGAGGTCACAAATGCAGTCTGAGCTCACAATGCCAGTTAGGAATCACAATTGCAGTTCAAGGCTTGAGGTCACAATTGCAGTCTGAGCTCACCATGCCAGTTAGGAATCACAATTGCAGTTCAAGGCTTGAGGTCACAATTGCAGTCTGAGCTCACAATGGCAGTTTGGAATCACAATTGCACTTCAAGGCTTGAGGTCACAATGCCAGTTAGGAATCACAATTGCAGTTCAAGGCTTGAGGTCACAATGCCAGTGAGGAATCACAATTGCAGTTCAAGGCTTGATGTCACAATGCCAGTTAGGAATCACAATTGCAGTTCAAGGCTTGAGGTCACAATGCCAGTTAGGAATCACAATTGCAGTTCAAGGCTTGAGGTCACAATGCCAGTTAGGAATCACAATTGCAATTCAAGGCTGGAGGTCACAATGCCAGTTAGGAATGACAATTGCAGTTCAAGGCTTGAGGTCACAATGCCAGTTTGGAATCACAATTTCAGTTCAAGGCTTGATGTCACAATGCCAGTTAGGAATCACAATTGCAGTTCAAGGCTTGAGGTCACAATTGCAGTCTGAGCTCACCATGCCAGTTAGGAATCACAATTGCAGTTCAAGGCTTGAGGTCACAATTGCAGTCTGAGCTCACAATGGCAGTTTGGAATCACAATTGCACTTCAAGGCTTGAGGTCACAATGCCAGTTAGGAATCACAATTGCAGTTCAAGGCTTGAGGTCACAATGCCCGTGAGGAATCACAATTGCAGTTCAAGGCTTGATGTCACAATGCCAGTTAGGAATCACAATTGCAGTTCAAGGCTTGAGGTCACAATTCCAGTGAGGAATCACAATTGCAGTTCAAGGCTTGAGGTCTCAATGCCAGTTAGGAATCACAATTGCAGTTCAAGGCTTGAGGTCCCAATGCCAGTTTGGAATCACAATTGCAGTTCAAGGCTTGAGGTCACAATGCCAGTTAGGAATCACAATTGCAGTTCAAGGCTTGAGGTCACAATGCCAGTTAGGAATCACAATTGCAATTCAAGGCTGGAGGTCACAATGCCAGTTAGGAATGACAATTGCAGTTCAAGGCTTGAGGTCACAATGCCAGTTTGGAATCACAATTTCAGTTCAAGGCTTGATGTCACAATGCCAGTTAGGAATCACAATTGCAGTTCAAGGCTTGAGGTCACAATTGCAGTCTGAGCTCACCATGCCAGTTAGGAATCACAATTGCAGTTCAAGGCTTGAGGTCACAATTGCAGTCTGAGCTCACAATGCCAGTTTGGAATCACAATTGCACTTCAAGGCTTGAGGTCACAATGCCAGTTAGGAATCACAATTGCAGTTCAAGGCTTGAGGTCACAATGCCAGTGAGGAATCACAATTGCAGTTCAAGGCTTGATGTCACAATGCCAGTTAGGAATCACAATTGCAGTTCAAGGCTTGAGGTCACAATGCCAGTTAGGAATCACAATTTCAGTTCAAGGCTTGAGGTCACAATGCCAGTTTGGAATCACAATTGCAGTTCAAGGCTTGAGGTCACAATGCCAGTTTGGAATCACAATTGCACTTCAAGGCTTGAGGTCACAATTCCAGTTAGGAATCACAATTGCAGTTCAAGGCTTGAGGTCACAATTGCAGTCTGAGCTCACAATGCCAGTTAGGAATCACAATTGCAGTTCAAGGCTTGAGGTCACAATGCCAGTGAGGAATCACAATTGCAGTTCAAGGCTTGAGGTCACAAGGCCAGTTAGGAATCACAATTGCAGTTCAAGGCTTGAGGTCACAATGCCAGTTAGGAATCACAATTGCAGTTCAAGGCTTGAGGTCACAATTGCAGTCTGAGCTCACAATGCCTGTTTGGAATCACAATTGCAGTTCAAGGCTAGAGGTCACAAATGCAGTCTGAGCTCACAATGCCAGTTAGGAATCACAATTGCAGTTCAAGGCTAGAGGTCACAAATGCAGTCTGAGCTCACAATGCCAGTTTGGAAACACAATTGCAGTTCAAGGCTTGAGGTCACAATTGCAGTCTGAGCTCACAATGGCAGTTTGGAATCACAATTGCAGTTCAAGGCTTGCGGTCACAATTGCAGTCTGAGCTCACAATGCCAGTTAGGAATCACAATTGCAATTCAAGGTTTGAGGTCACAATTGCAGTCTGAGCTCACAATGCCAGTTAGGAATCACAATTGCAGTTCAAGGCTTGATGTCACAATGCCAGTTAGGAATCACAATTGCAGTTCAAGGCTTGAGGTCACAATTCCAGTGAGGAATCACAATTGCAGTTCAAGGCTTGAGGTCTCAATGCCAGTTAGGAATCACAATTGCAGTTCAAGGCTTGAGCTCACAATGCCAGTTTGGAATCACAATTGCAGTTCAAGGCTTGAGGTCACAATGCCAGTTAGGAATCACAATTGCAGTTCAAGGCTTGAGGTCACAATGCCAGTTAGGAATCACAATTGCAATTCAAGGCTGGAGGTCACAATGCCAGTTAGGAATGACAATTGCAGTTCAAGGCTTGAGGTCACAATGCCAGTTTGGAATCACAATTTCAGTTCAAGGCTTGATGTCACAATGCCAGTTAGGAATCACAATTGCAGTTCAAGGCTTGAGGTCACAATTGCAGTCTGAGCTCACAATGCCAGTTAGGAATCACAATTGCATTTCAAGGCTTGAGGTCACAATTGCAGTCTGAGCTCACAATGCCAGTTAGGAATCACAATTGCAGTTCAAGGCTTGAGGTCACAATTGCAGTCTGAGCTCACAATGCCAGTTAGGAATCACAATTGCAGTTCAAGGCTTGAGGTCACAAATGCAGTCTGAGCTCACAATGGCAGTTTGGAATCACAATTGCAGTTCAAGGCTTGAGGTCACAATTCCAGTGAGGAATCACAATTGCAGTTCAAGGCTTGAGGTCACAATGCCAGTTAGGAATCACAATTGCAGTTCAAGGCTTGAGGTCACAATTCCAGTGAGGAATCACAATTGCAGTTCAAGGCTTGAGGTCACAATGCCAGTTAGGAATCACAATTGCAGTTCAAGGCTTGAGGTGACAATTCCAGTGAGGAATCACAATTGCAGTTCAAGGCTTGAGGTCACAATGCCAGTTTGGAATCACAATTGCAGTTCAAGGCTTGAGGTCACAATTCCAGTGAGGAATCACAATTGCAGTTCAAGGCTTGAGGTCACAATGCCAGATAGGAATCACAATTGCAGTTCAAGGCTTGAGGTGACAATGCCAGTTAGGAATCACAATTGCAGTTCAAGGCTTGAGGTCACAATGCCAGTTTGGAATCACAATTTCAGTTCAAGGCTTGATGTCACAATGCCAGTTAGGAATCACAATTGCAGTTCAAGGCTTGAGGTCACAATTGCAGTCTGAGCTCACAATGCCAGTTAGGAATCACAATTGCAGTTCAAGGCTTGAGGTCCCAATTGCAGTCTGAGCTCACAATGCCAGTTAGGAATCACAATTGCAGTTCAAGGCTTGAGGTCACAAATGCAGTCTGAGCTCACAATGGCAGTTTGGAATCACAATTGCAGTTCAAGGCTTGAGGTCACAATGCCAGTTAGGAATCACAATTGCATTTCAAGGCTTGAGGTCACAATTGCAGTCTGAGCTCACAATGCCAGTTAGGAATCACAATTGCAGTTCAAGGCTTGAGGTCACAATTCCAGTTAGGAATCAGAATTGCAGTTCAAGGCTTGAGGTCACAATGCCAGTTTGGAATCACAATTGCAGTTCAAGGCTTGAGGTCACAATGCCAGTTAGGAATTACAATTTCAGTTCAAGGCTTGAGCTCACAATGCCAGTTAGGAATCACAATTGCAGTTCAAGGCTTGAGGTCCCAATTGCAGTCTGAGCTCACAATGCCAGTTAGGAATCACAATTGCAGTTCAAGGCTTGAGGTCCCAATTGCAGTCTGAGCTCACAATGCCAGTTAGGAATCACAATTGCAGTTCAAGGCTTGAGGTCCCAATTGCAGTCTGAGCTCACAATGCCAGTTAGGAATCACAATTGCAGTTCAAGGCTTGAGGTCACAATTGCAGTCTGAGCTCACAATGCCAGTTTGGAATCACAATTGCAGTTCAAGGCTTGAGGTCAAAATTCCAGTGGGGAATCACAATTGCAGTTCAAGGCTTGATGTCACAATTCTAGTTAGGAATCACAATTGCAGTTCAAGGCTTGAGGTCACAATGCCAGTTTGGAATCATAATTGCAGTTCAAGGCTTGAGGTCACAATGCCAGTTAGGAATCACAATTGCAGTTCAAGGCTTGAGGTCATAATTGCAGTCTGAGCTCACAATGCCAGTTAGGAATCACAATTGCAGTTGAAGGCTTGATGTCACAATGCCAGTTAGGAATCACAATTGCAGTTCAAGGCTTGAGGTCATAATTGCAGTCTGAGCTCACAATGCCAGTTAGGAATCACAATTGCAGTTGAAGGCTTGATGTCACAATGCCAGTTAGGAATCACAATTGCAGTTGAAGGCTTGATGTCACAACGCCAGTTAGGAATCATAATTGCATTTCAAGGCTTGAGGTCATAATGCCAGTTAGGAATCACAATTGCAGTTCAAGGCTTGAGGTCCCAATTGCAGTCTGAGCTCACAATGCCAGTTAGGAATCACAATTGCAGTTCAAGGCTTGAGGTCACAATGCCAGTTTGGAATCATAATTGCAGTTCAAGGCTTGAGGTCACAATTCCAGTGAGGAATCACAATTGCAGTTCAAGGCTTGAGGTCCCAATTGCAGTCTGAGCTCACAATGCCAGTTAGGAATCACAATTGCAGTTCAAGGCTTGAGGTCACAATGCCAGTGATCAATCACAATTGCAGTTCAAGGCTTGATGTCACAATGCCAGTTAGGAATCACAATTTCAGTTCAAGGCTTGAGTTCACAAATGCAGTCTGAGCTCACAATGCCAGTTAGGAATCACAATTGCAGTTCAAGGCTTGAGGTCACAATTGCAGTCTGAGCTCACAATGGCAGTTTGGAATCACAATTGCAGTTCATGGCTTGAGGTCACAATTGCAGTCTGAGCTCACAATGCCAGTTAGGAATCACAATTGCAGTTCAAGGCTTGAGGTCACAATTGCAGTCTGAGCTCACAATGCCAGTTTGGAATCACAATTGCAATTCAATGCTTGAGCTCACAGTTCCAGTTAGGAATCACAATTGCAGTTCAAGGCTTGAGGTCACAATTGCAGTCTGAGCTCACAATGCCAGTTAGGAATCACAATTGCAGTTCAAGGCTTGAGGTCACAATGTCAGTTAGGAATCACAATTGCAGTTCAAGGCTTGAGGTCACAATTGCAGTCTGAGCTCACAATGCCAGTTAGGAATCACAATTGCAGTTCAAGGCTTGAGGTCACAATGCCAGTTAGGAATCACAATTGCAGTTCAAGGCTTTAGGTCACAATTCCAGTTAGGAATCACAATTGCAGTTCAAGGCTTGATGTCACAATGCCAGTTAGGAATCACAATTGCAGTTCAAGGCTTGAGGTCACAATGCCAGTTAGGAATCACAATTGCAGTTCAAGGCTTGAGGTCACAATGCCAGTTTGGAATCACAATTGCAGTTCAAGGCTCGATGTCACAATGCCAGTTAGGGATCACAATTGCAGTTCAAGGCTTTAGGTCACAATTCCAGTTAGGAATCACAATTGCAGTTCAAGGCTTGATGTCACAATGCCAGTTAGGAATCACAATTGCAGTTCAAGGCTTGAGGTCACAATGCCAGTTTGGAGTCACAATTGCATTTCAAGGCTTGAGCTCGTAATGCCAGTTTGGAATCTCAATTGCAGTTCAAGGCTTGAGGTCACAATTGCAGTCTGAGCTCACAATGCCAGTTAGGAATCACAATTGCAGTTCAAGGCTTGAGGTCACAATTGCAGTCTGAGCTCACAATGCCAGTTAGGAATCACAATTGCAGTTCAAGGCTTGAGGTCACAATTGCAGTCTGAGCTCACAATGCCAGTTAGGAATGACAATTTCAGTTCAAGGCTTGAGGTCACAATGCCAGTGATCAATCACAATTGCAGTTCAAGGCTTGATGTCACAATGCCAGTTAGGAATCACAATTTCAGTTCAAGGCTTGAGGTCACAAATGCAGTCTGAGCTCACAATGCCAGTTAGGAATCACAATTGCAGTTCAAGGCTTGAGGTCACAATTGCAGTCTGAGCTCACAATGGCAGTTTGGAATCACAATTGCAGTTCAAGGCTTGAGGTCACAATTGCAGTCTGAGCTCACAATGCCAGTTAGGAATCACAATTGCAGTTCAAGGCTTGAGGTCACAATTTCAGTCTGAGCTCACAATGGCAGTTTGGAATCACAATTGCAGTTCAAGGCTTGAGGTCACAATTGCAGTCTGAGCTCACAATGGCAGTTTGGAATCACAATTGCAGTTCAAGGCTTGAGGTCACAATTGCAGTCTGAGCTCACAATGCCAGTTAGGAATCACAATTGCAGTTCAAGGCTTGAGGTCACAATGCCAGTTAGGAATTACAGTTTCAGTTCAAGGCTTGAGCTCACAATGCCAGTTTGGAATCACAATTGCAGTTCAAGGCTTGAGGTCACAATGCCAGTGAGGAATCACAATTGCAGTTCAAGGCTTGATGTCACAATGCCAGTTTGGAATCACAATTGCACTTCAAGGCTTGAGGTCACAATGCCAGTTAGGAATCACAATTGCAGTTCAGGTCTAGAGTTCACAATTGCAGTCTGAGCTCACAATGCCAGTTAGGAATCACAATTGCAGTTCAAGGCTTGAGGTCACAATTGCAGTCTGAGCTCACAATGCCAGTTAGGAATCACAATTGCAGTTCAAGGCTTGATGTCACAATGCCAGTTAGGAATCAAAATTGCAGTTCAAGGCTTGAGGTCACAATGCCAGTTTGGAATCACAATTGCAGTTCAAGACTAGAGGTCACAAATGCAGTCTGAGCTCACAATGGCAGTTTGGAATCACAATTGCAGTTCAAGGCTTGATGTCACAATGCCAGTTAGGAATCACAATTGCAGTTCAAGGCTTGAGGTCACAATGCCAGTTAGGAATCACAATTGCAGTTCAAGGCTTGAGGTCACAATGCCAGTTAGGAATCACAATTGCAGTTCAAGGCTTGAGGTCACAATTCCAGTGAGGAATCACAATTGCAGTTCAAGGCTTGAGGTCACAATGCCAGATAGGAATCACAATTGCAGTTCAAGGCTTGAGGTCACAATGCCAGATAGGAATCACAATTGCAGTTCAAGGCTTGAGGTCACAATGCCAGTTTGGAATCACAATTTCAGTTCAAGGCTTGAGGTCACAATTCCAGTGAGGAATCACAATTGCAGTTCAAGGCTTGAGGTCACAATGCCAGATAGGAATCACAATTGCAGTTCAAGGCTTGAGGTCACAATGCCAGTTTGGAATCACAATTTCAGTTCAAGGCTTGATGTCACAATGCCAGTTAGGAATCACAATTGCAGTTCAAGGCTTGATGTCACAATGCCAGTGATCAATCACAATTGCAGTTCAAGGCTTGAGGTCACAATTGCAGTCTGAGCTCACAATGCCAGTTAGGAATCACAATTGCAGTTCAAGGCTTGAGGTCACAAATGCAGTCTGAGCTCACAATGGCAGTTTGGAATCACAATTGCAGTTCAAGGCTTGAGGTCACAATTGCAGTCTGAGCTCACAATGGCAGTTTGGAATCACAATTGCAGTTCAAGGCTTGAGGTCACAATTGCAGTCTGAGCTCACAATGCCAGTTAGGAATCACAATTGCAGTTCAAGGCTTGAGGTCACAATGCCAGTTAGGAATTACAATTTCAGTTCAAGGCTTGAGCTCACAATGCCAGTTTGGAATCACAATTGCAGTTCAAGGCTTGAGGTCACAATGCCAGTTAGGAATCACAATTTCAGTTCAAGGCTTGAGGTCACAATTGCAGTCTGAGCTCACAATACCAGTTAGGAATCACAATTGCAGTTCAAGGCTTGAGGTCACAATTGCAGTCTGAGCTCACAATTCCAGTTAGGAATCACAATTGCAGTTCAAGGCTTGAGGTCACAATTGCAGTCTGAGCTCACAATGCCAGTTAGGTATCACAATTGGAGTTCAAGTCTTGAGGTCACAATGCCAGTTAGGAATCACAATTGCAGTTCAAGGCTTGAGGTCACAATGCCAGTTTGGAATCATAATTGCAGTTCAAGGCTTGAGGTCACAATTCCAGTGAGGAATCACAATTGCAGTTCAAGGCTTGAGGTCACAATGCCAGTGATCAATCACAATTGCAGTTCAAGGCTTGATGTCACAATGCCAGTTAGGAATCACAATTTCAGTTCAAGGCTTGAGTTCACAAATGCAGTCTGAGCTCACAATGCCAGTTAGGAATCACAATTGCAGTTCAAGGCTTGAGGTCACAATTGCAGTCTGAGCTCACAATGGCAGTTTGGAATCACAATTGCAGTTCAAGGCTTGAGGTCACAATTGCAGTCTGAGCTCACAATGCCAGTTAGGAATCACAATTGCAGTTCAAGGCTTGAGGTCACAATTGCAGTCTGAGCTCACAATGCCAGTTAGGAATCACAATTGCAATTCAATGCTTGAGCTCACAGTTCCAGTTAGGAATCACAATTGCAGTTCAAGGCTTGAGGTCACAATTGCAGTCTGAGCTCACAATGCCAGTTAGGAATCACAATTGCAGTTCAAGGCTTGAGGTCACAATGCCAGTTAGGAATCACAATTGCAGTTCAAGGCTTGAGGTCACAATTCCAGTGAGGAATCACAATTGCAGTTCAAGGCTTGAGGTCACAATGCCAGATAGGAATCACAATTGCAGTTCAAGGCTTGAGGTCACAATGCCAGATAGGAATCACAATTGCAGTTCAAGGCTTGAGGTCACAATGCCAGTTTGGAATCACAATTTCAGTTCAAGGCTTGAGGTCACAATTCCAGTGAGGAATCACAATTGCAGTTCAAGGCTTGAGGTCACAATGCCAGATAGGAATCACAATTGCAGTTCAAGGCTTGAGGTCACAATGCCAGTTTGGAATCACAATTTCAGTTCAAGGCTTGATGTCACAATGCCAGTTAGGAATCACAATTGCAGTTCAAGGCTTGATGTCACAATGCCAGTGATCAATCACAATTGCAGTTCAAGGCTTGAGGTCACAATGCCAGTTAGGAATCACAATTGCAGTTCAAGGCTTGAGGTCACAATTGCAGTCTGAGCTCACAATGCCAGTTAGGAATCACAATTGCAGTTCAAGGCTTGAGGTCACAAATGCAGTCTGAGCTCACAATGGCAGTTTGGAATCACAATTGCAGTTCAAGGCTTGAGGTCACAATTGCAGTCTGAGCTCACAATGGCAGTTTGGAATCACAATTGCAGTTCAAGGCTTGAGGTCACAATTGCAGTCTGAGCTCACAATGCCAGTTAGGAATCACAATTGCAGTTCAAGGCTTGAGGTCACAATGCCAGTTAGGAATTACAATTTCAGTTCAAGGCTTGAGCTCACAATGCCAGTTTGGAATCACAATTGCAGTTCAAGGCTTGAGGTCACAATGCCAGTTAGGAATCAAAATTTCAGTTCAAGGCTTGAGGTCACAAATGCAGTCTGAGCTCACAATGCCAGTTTGGAATCACAATTGCAGTTCAAGGCTAGAGGTCACAAATGCAGTCTGAGCTCACAATGCCAGTTAGGAATCACAATTGCAGTTCAAGGCTTGAGGTCACAATTGCAGTCTGACATCATAATGCCACTTTGGAATCACAATTGCAGTTCAAGGCTTGAGGTCACAATTGCAGTCTGAGCTCACAATACCAGTTAGGAATCACAATTGCAGTTCAAGGCTTGAGGTCACAATTGCAGTCTGAGCTCACAATTCCAGTTAGGAATCACAATTGCAGTTCAAGGCTTGAGGTCACAATTGCAGTCTGAGCTCACAATGCCAGTTAGGTATCACAATTGGAGTTCAAGTCTTGAGGTCACAATGCCAGTTAGGAATCACAATTGCAGTTCAAGGCTTGAGGTCACAATGCCAGTGAGGAATCACAATTGCAGTTCAAGGCTTGAGGTCACAATGCCAGTGATCAATCACAATTGCAGTTCAAGGCTTGATGTCACAATGCCAGTTAGGAATCACAATTTCAGTTCAAGGCTTGAGTTCACAAATGCAGTCTGAGCTCACAATGCCAGTTAGGAATCACAATTGCAGTTCAAGGCTTGAGGTCACAATTGCAGTCTGAGCTCACAATGGCAGTTTGGAATCACAATTGCAGTTCAAGGCTTGAGGTCACAATTGCAGTCTGAGCTCACAATGCCAGTTAGGAATCACAATTGCAGTTCAAGGCTTGAGGTCACAATTGCAGTCTGAGCTCACAATGCCAGTTAGGAATCACAATTGCAATTCAATGCTTGAGCTCACAGTTCCAGTTAGGAATCACAATTGCAGTTCAAGGCTTGAGGTCACAATTGCAGTCTGAGCTCACAATGCCAGTTAGGAATCACAATTGCAGTTCAAGGCTTGAGGTCACAATGTCAGTTAGGAATCACAATTGCAGTTCAAGGCTTGAGGTCACAATTGCAGTCTGAGCTCACAATGCCAGTTAGGAATCACAATTGCAGTTCAAGGCTTGAGGTCACAATTGCAGTCTGAGCTCACAATGCCAGTTAGGAATCACAATTGCAGTTCAAGGCTTGAGTTCACAATGCCAGTTTGGAATCACAATTGCAATTTAATGCTTGAGCTCACAGTTCCAGTTAGGAATCACAATTGCAGTTCAAGGCTTGAGGTCATAATGCCAGTAAGGAATCACAATTGCAGTTCAAGGCTTGAGGTCACAATGTCAGTTAGGAATCACAATTGCAGTTCAAGGCTTGAGGTCACAATTGCAGTCTGAGCTCACAATGCCAGTTAGGAATCACAATTGCAGTTCAAGGCTTGAGGTCACAATGCCAGTTAGGAATCACAATTGCAGTTCAAGGCTTTAGGTCACAATTCCAGTTAGGAATCACAATTGCAGTTCAAGGCTTGATGTCACAATGCCAGTTAGGAATCACAATTGCAGTTCAAGGCTTGAGGTCACAATGCCAGTTAGGAATCACAATTGCAGTTCAAGGCTTGAGGTCACAATGCCAGTTTGGAATCACAATTGCAGTTCAAGGCTTGATGTCACAATGCCAGTTAGGAATCACAATTTCAGTTCAAGGCTTGAGGTCACAATGCCAGTTTGGAATCACAATTGCAGTTCAAGGCTTGAGGTCACAATGCCAGTTTGGAATCTCAATTGCAGTTCAAGGCTTGAGGTCACAATTGCAGTCTGAGCTCACAATGGCAGTTAGGAATCACAATTGCATTTCAAGGCTTGAGGTCACAATTGCAGTCTGAGCTCGCAATGCCAGTTAGGAATCACAATTGCAGTTCAAGGGTTGAGGTCACAATTGCAGTCTGAGCTCACAATGGCAGTTAGGAATCACAATTGCAGTTCAAGGCTTGAGGTCACAATTGCAGTCTGAGCTCACAATGCCAGTTAGGAATCACAATTGCAGTTCAAGGCTTGAGGTCACAATTGCAGTCTGAGCTCACAATGCCAGTTAGGAATCACAATTGCAGTTCAAGGCTTGAGGTCACAATTGCAGTCTGAGCTCACAATGGCAGTTAGGAATCACAATTGCAGTTCAAGGCTTGAGGTCACAATTGCAGTCTGAGCTCACAATGCCAGTTAGGAATCACAATTGCAGTTCAAGGCTTGAGGTCACAAATGCAGTCTGAGCTCACAATGCCAGTTAGGAATCACAATTGCAGTTCAAGGCTTGAGGTCACAATTGCAGTCTGAGCTCACAATGCCAGTGAGGAATCACAATTGCAGTTCAAGGCTTGAGGTCACAATGCCAGTTTGGAATCACAATTGCAGTTCAAGGCTTGAGCTCACAATGCCAGTTAGGAATCACAATTGCAGTTCAAGGCTTGAGGTCACAATGCCAGTTAGGAATCACAATTGCAGTTCAAGGCTTGATGTCACAATGCCAGTTAGGAATCACAATTGCAGTTCAAGGCTTGAGGTCACAATGCCAGTGAGGAATCACAATTGCAGTTCAATGCTTGATGTCACAATGCCAGTTTGGAATCACAATTGCACTTCAAGGCTTGAGGTCACAATGCCAGTTAGGAATCACAATTGCAGTTCAAGGCTTGAGGTCACAATGCCAGTTAGGAATCACAATTTCAGTTCAAGGCTTGATGTCACAATGCCAGTTTGGAATCACAATTGCAGTTCAAGGCTTGAGGTCACAATGCCAGTTTGGAATCACAATTGCACTTCAAGGCTTGAGGTCACAATTCCAGTTAGGAATCACAATTGCAGTTCAAGGCTTGAGGTCACAATTGCAGTCTGAGCTCACAATGCCAGTTAGGAATCACAATTGCAGTTCAAGGCTTGAGGTCACAATGCCAGTGAGGAATCACAATTGCAGTTCAAGGCTTGAGGTCACAAGGCCAGTTAGGAATCACAATTGCAGTTCAAGGCTTGAGGTCACAATGCCAGTTAGGAATCACAATTTCAGTTCAAGGCTTGAGGTCACAATTGCAGTCTGAGCTCACAATGCCTGTTTGGAATCACAATTGCAGTTCAAGGCTAGAGGTCACAAATGCAGTCTGAGCTCACAATGCCAGTTAGGAATCACAATTGCAGTTCAAGGCTAGAGGTCACAAATGCAGTCTGAGCTCACAATGCCAGTTTGGAAACACAATTGCAGTTCAAGGCTTGAGGTCACAATTGCAGTCTGAGCTCACAATGGCAGTTTGGAATCACAATTGCAGTTCAAGGCTTGAGGTCACAATTGCAGTCTGAGCTCACAATGCCAGTTAGGAATCACAATTGCAATTCAAGGTTTGAGGTCACAATTGCAGTCTGAGCTCACAATGCCAGTTAGGAATCACAATTGCAGTTCAAGGCTTGATGTCACAATGCCAGTTAGGAATCACAATTGCAGTTCAAGGCTTGAGGTCACAATTCCAGTGAGGAATCACAATTGCAGTTCAAGGCTTGAGGTCTCAATGCCAGTTAGGAATCACAATTGCAGTTCAAGGCTTGAGCTCACAATGCCAGTTTGGAATCACAATTGCAGTTCAAGGCTTGAGGTCACAATGCCAGTTAGGAATCACAATTGCAGTTCAAGGCTTGAGGTCACAATGCCAGTTAGGAATCACAATTGCAATTCAAGGCTGGAGGTCACAATGCCAGTTAGGAATGACAATTGCAGTTCAAGGCTTGAGGTCACAATGCCAGTTTGGAATCACAATTTCAGTTCAAGGCTTGATGTCACAATGCCAGTTAGGAATCACAATTGCAGTTCAAGGCTTGAGGTCACAATTGCAGTCTGAGCTCACCATGCCAGTTAGGAATCACAATTGCAGTTCAAGGCTTGAGGTCACAATTGCAGTCTGAGCTCACAATGGCAGTTTGGAATCACAATTGCAGTTCAAGGCTTGAGGTCACAATTGCAGTCTGAGCTCACAATGCCAGTTAGGAATCACAATTGCAGTTCAAGGCTTGAGGTCACAATTGCAGTCTGAGCTCACAATGCCAGTTAGGAATCACAATTGCAGTTCAAGGCTTGAGGTCACAATTGCAGTCTGAGCTCACAATGCCAGTTAGGAATCACAATTGCAGTTCAAGGCTTGAGGTCACAAATGCAGTCTGAGCTCACAATGGCAGTTTGGAATCACAATTGCAGTTCAAGGCTTGATGTCACAATGCCAGTTAGGAATCACAATTGCAGTTCAAGGCTTGAGGTCACAATTCCAGTGAGGAATCACAATTGCAGTTCAAGGCTTGAGGTCACAATGCCAGTTAGGAATCACAATTGCAGTTCAAGGCTTGAGGTCACAATTCCAGTGAGGAATCACAATTGCAGTTCAAGGCTTGAGGTCACAATGCCAGTTAGGAATCACAATTGCAGTTCAAGGCTTGAGGTCACAATTCCAGTGAGGAATCACAATTGCAGTTCAAGGCTTGAGGTCACAATGCCAGTTTGGAATCACAATTGCAGTTCAAGGCTTGAGGTCACAATTCCAGTGAGGAATCACAATTGCAGTTCAAGGCTTGAGGTCACAATGCCAGATAGGAATCACAATTGCAGTTCAAGGCTTGAGGTCACAATGCCAGTTAGGAATCACAATTGCAGTTCAAGGCTTGAGGTCACAATGCCAGTTTGGAATCACAATTTCAGTTCAAGGCTTGATGTCACAATGCCAGTTAGGAATCACAATTGCAGTTCAAGGCTTGAGGTCACAATTGCAGTCTGAGCTCACAATGCCAGTTAGGAATCACAATTGCAGTTCAAGGCTTGTGGTCCCAATTGCAGTCTGAGCTCACAATGCCAGTTAGGAATCACAATTGCAGTTCAAGGCTTGAGGTCACAAATGCAGTCTGAGCTCACAATGGCAGTTTGGAATCACAATTGCAGTTCAAGGCTTGAGGTCACAATGCCAGTTAGGAATCACAATTGCATTTCAAGGCTTGAGGTCACAATTGCAGTCTGAGCTCACAATGCCAGTTAGGAATCACAATTGCAGTTCAAGGCTTGAGGTCACAATTCCAGTTAGGAATCAGAATTGCAGTTCAAGGCTTGAGGTCACAATGCCAGTTAGGAATCACAATTGCAGTTCAAGGCTTGAGGTCACAATTCCAGTTAGGAATTACAATTTCAGTTCAAGGCTTGAGCTCACAATGCCAGTTAGGAATCACAATTGCAGTTCAAGGCTTGAGGTCCCAATTGCAGTCTGAGCTCACAATGCCAGTTAGGAATCACAATTGCAGTTCAAGGCTTGAGGTCCCAATTGCAGTCTGAGCTCACAATGCCAGTTAGGAATCACAATTGCAGTTCAAGGCTTGAGGTCCCAATTGCAGTCTGAGCTCACAATGCCAGTTAGGAATCACAATTGCAGTTCAAGGCTTGAGGTCACAATTGCAGTCTGAGCTCACAATGCCAGTTTGGAATCACAATTGCAGTTCAAGGCTTGAGGTCAAAATTCCAGTGGGGAATCACAATTGCAGTTCAAGGCTTGATGTCACAATTCTAGTTAGGAATCACAATTGCAGTTCAAGGCTTGAGGTCACAATGCCAGTTTGGAATCATAATTGCAGTTCAAGGCTTGAGGTCACAATGCCAGTTAGGAATCACAATTGCAGTTCAAGGCTTGAGGTCATAATTGCAGTCTGAGCTCACAATGCCAGTTAGGAATCACAATTGCAGTTGAAGGCTTGATGTCACAATGCCAGTTAGGAATCACAATTGCAGTTCAAGGCTTGAGCTCACAATGCCAGTTAGGAATCACAATTGCAGTTCAAGGCTTGAGGTCATAATTGCAGTCTGAGCTCACAATGCCAGTTAGGAATCACAATTGCAGTTGAAGGCTTGATGTCACAATACCAATTAGGAATCACAATTGCAGTTCAAGGCTTGAGGTCATAAATGCAGTCTGAGCTCACAATGCCAGTTAGGAATCACAATTGCAGTTGAAGGCTTGATGTCACAACGCCAGTTAGGAATCATAATTGCATTTCAAGGCTTGAGGTCATAATGCCAGTTAGGAATCACAATTGCAGTTCAAGGCTTGAGGTCATAATTGCAGTCTGAGCTCACAATGCCAGTTAGGAATCACAATTGCAGTTCAAGGCTTGAGGTCCCAATTGCAGTCTGAGCTCACAATGCCAGTTAGGAATCACAATTGCAGTTCAAGGCTTGAGGTCACAATGCCAGTTTGGAATCATAATTGCAGTTCAAGGCTTGAGGTCACAATTCCAGTGAGGAATCACAATTGCAGTTCAAGGCTTGAGGTCACAATGCCAGTGATCAATCACAATTGCAGTTCAAGGCTTGATGTCACAATGCCAGTTAGGAATCACAATTTCAGTTCAAGGCTTGAGTTCACAAATGCAGTCTGAGCTCACAATGCCAGTTAGGAATCACAATTGCAGTTCAAGGCTTGAGGTCACAATTGCAGTCTGAGCTCACAATGGCAGTTTGGAATCACAATTGCAGTTCAAGGCTTGAGGTCACAATTGCAGTCTGAGCTCACAATGCCAGTTAGGAATCACAATTGCAGTTCAAGGCTTGAGGTCACAATTGCAGTCTGAGCTCACAATGCCAGTTTGGAATCACAATTGCAATTCAATGCTTGAGCTCACAGTTCCAGTTAGGAATCACAATTGCAGTTCAAGGCTTGAGGTCACAATTGCAGTCTGAGCTCACAATGCCAGTTAGGAATCACAATTGCAGTTCAAGGCTTGAGGTCACAATGTCAGTTAGGAATCACAATTGCAGTTCAAGGCTTGAGGTCACAATTGCAGTCTGAGCTCACAATGCCAGTTAGGAATCACAATTGCAGTTCAAGGCTTGAGGTCACAATGCCAGTTAGGAATCACAATTGCAGTTCAAGGCTTTAGGTCACAATTCCAGTTAGGAATCACAATTGCAGTTCAAGGCTTGATGTCACAATGCCAGTTAGGAATCACAATTGCAGTTCAAGGCTTGAGGTCACAATGCCAGTTAGGAATCACAATTGCAGTTCAAGGCTTGAGGTCACAATGCCAGTTTGGAATCACAATTGCAGTTCAAGGCTCGATGTCACAATGCCAGTTAGGGATCACAATTGCAGTTCAAGGCTTTAGGTCACAATTCCAGTTAGGAATCACAATTGCAGTTCAAGGCTTGATGTCACAATGCCAGTTAGGAATCACAATTGCAGTTCAAGGCTTGAGGTCACAATGCCAGTTTGGAGTCACAATTGCATTTCAAGGCTTGAGCTCGTAATGCCAGTTTGGAATCTCAATTGCAGTTCAAGGCTTGAGGTCACAATTGCAGTCTGAGCTCACAATGCCAGTTAGGAATCACAATTGCAGTTCAAGGCTTGAGGTCACAATTGCAGTCTGAGCTCACAATGCCAGTTAGGAATCACAATTGCAGTTCAAGGCTTGAGGTCACAATTGCAGTCTGAGCTCACAATGCCAGTTAGGAATGACAATTTCAGTTCAAGGCTTGAGGTCACAATGCCAGTGATCAATCACAATTGCAGTTCAAGGCTTGATGTCACAATGCCAGTTAGGAATCACAATTTCAGTTCAAGGCTTGAGGTCACAAATGCAGTCTGAGCTCACAATGCCAGTTAGGAATCACAATTGCAGTTCAAGGCTTGAGGTCACAATTGCAGTCTGAGCTCACAATGGCAGTTTGGAATCACAATTGCAGTTCAAGGCTTGAGGTCACAATTGCAGTCTGAGCTCACAATGCCAGTTAGGAATCACAATTGCAGTTCAAGGCTTGAGGTCACAATTTCAGTCTGAGCTCACAATGGCAGTTTGGAATCACAATTGCAGTTCATGGCTTGAGGTCACAATTGCAGTCTGAGCTCACAATGGCAGTTTGGAATCACAATTGCAGTTCAAGGCTTGAGGTCACAATTGCAGTCTGAGCTCACAATGCCAGTTAGGAATCACAATTGCAGTTCAAGGCTTGAGGTCACAATGCCAGTTAGGAATTACAATTTCAGTTCAAGGCTTGAGCTCACAATGCCAGTGAGGAATCACAATTGCAGTTCAAGGCTTGAGGTCACAATGCCAGTGAGGAATCACAATTGCAGTTCAAGGCTTGATGTCACAATGCCAGTTTGGAATCACAATTGCACTTCAAGGCTTGAGGTCACAATGCCAGTTAGGAATCACAATTGCAGTTCAGGTCTAGAGTTCACAATTGCAGTCTGAGCTCACAATGCCAGTTAGGAATCACAATTGCAGTTCAAGGCTTGAGGTCACAATTGCAGTCTGAGCTCACAATGCCAGTTAGGAATCACAATTGCAGTTCAAGGCTTGATGTCACAATGCCAGTTAGGAATCAAAATTGCAGTTCAAGGCTTGAGGTCACAATGCCAGTTTGGAATCACAATTGCAGTTCAAGACTAGAGGTCACAAATGCAGTCTGAGCTCACAATGGCAGTTTGGAATCACAATTGCAGTTCAAGGCTTGATGTCACAATTCCAGTGAGGAATCACAATTGCAGTTCAAGGCTTGAGGTCACAATGCCAGTTAGGAATCACAATTGCAGTTCAAGGCTTGAGGTCACAATTCCAGTGAGGAATCACAATTGCAGTTCAAGGCTTGAGGTCACAATGCCAGATAGGAATCACAATTGCAGTTCAAGGCTTGAGGTCACAATGCCAGATAGGAATCACAATTGCAGTTCAAGGCTTGAGGTCACAATGCCAGTTTGGAATCACAATTTCAGTTCAAGGCTTGAGGTCACAATTCCAGTGAGGAATCACAATTGCAGTTCAAGGCTTGAGGTCACAATGCCAGATAGGAATCACAATTGCAGTTCAAGGCTTGATGTCACAATGCCAGTGATCAAACACAATTGCAGTTCAAGGCTTGAGGTCACAATGCCAGTTAGGAATCACAATTGCAGTTCAAGGCTTGAGGTCACAATTGCAGTCTGAGCTCACAATGCCAGTTAGGAATCACAATTGCAGTTCAAGGCTTGAGGTCACAAATGCAGTCTGAGCTCACAATGGCAGTTTGGAATCACAATTGCAGTTCAAGGCTTGAGGTCACAATTGCAGTCTGAGCTCACAATGGCAGTTTGGAATCACAATTGCAGTTCAAGGCTTGAGGTCACAATTGCAGTCTGAGCTCACAATGCCAGTTAGGAATCACAATTGCAGTTCAAGGCTTGAGGTCACAATGCCAGTTAGGAATTACAATTTCAGTTCAAGGCTTGAGCTCACAATGCCAGTTTGGAATCACAATTGCAGTTCAAGGCTTGAGGTCCCAATGCCAGTTAGGAATCACAATTTCAGTTCAAGGCTTGAGGTCACAAATGCAGTCTGAGCTCACAATGCCAGTTTGGAATCACAATTGCAGTTCAAGGCTAGAGGTCACAAATGCAGTCTGAGCTCACAATGCCAATTAGGAATCACAATTGCAGTTCAAGGCTTGAGGTCACAATTGCAGTCTGACATCATAATGCCACTTTGGAATCACAATTGCAGTTCAAGGCTTGAGGTCACAATTGCAGTCTGAGCTCACAATACCAGTTAGGAATCACAATTGCAGTTCAAGGCTTGAGGTCACAATTGCAGTCTGAGCTCACAATTCCAGTTAGGAATCACAATTGCAGTTCAAGGCTTGAGGTCACAATTGCAGTCTGAGCTCACAATGCCAGTTAGGTATCACAATTGGAGTTCAAGTCTTGAGGTCACAATGCCAGTTAGGAATCACAATTGCAGTTCAAGGCTTGAGGTCACAATGCCAGTTAGGAATCACAATTGCAGTTCAAGGCTTGAGGTCACAATTCCAGTTAGGAATCACAATTGCAGTTCAAGACTTGAGGTCACAATTGCAGTCTGAGCTCACAATGCCAGTTTGGAATCACAATTGCAGTTCAAGGCTTGAATTCACAATGCCAGTTTGGAATCACAATTGCAATTCAATGCTTGAGCTCACAGTTCCTGTTAGGAATCACAATTGCACTTCAAGGCTTGAGGTCACAAAGCCAGTTTGGAATCACAATTGCAGTTCAAGGCTTGAGCTCACAGTTCCAGTTAGGAATCACAATTGCAGTTGAAGGCTTGAGGCCACAATTGCAGTCTGAGCTCACAATGCCAGTTTGGTATCACAATTGCAGTTCAAGGCTTGAGGTCACAATTGCAGTCTGAGCTCACAATTCCAGTTAGGAATCACAATTGCAGTTCAAGGCTTGAGGTCACAATTGCAGTCTGAGCTCACAATGCCAGTTAG
Source organism: Sturnus vulgaris (assembly GCF_052056855.1). Classification (NCBI taxonomy): domain Eukaryota; kingdom Metazoa; phylum Chordata; class Aves; order Passeriformes; family Sturnidae; genus Sturnus; species Sturnus vulgaris. Next base: position 2,434,025 of record NC_142270.1, on the reverse strand, counting down.
GAATCACAATTGCAGTTCAAGGCTTGAGGTCCCAATTGCAGTCTGAGCTCACATTGCCAGTTAGGAATCACAATTGCAGTTCAAGGCTTGAGCTCACAATGCCAGTTAGGAATCACAATTGCAGTTCAAGGCTTGAGGTCACAATGCCAGTTAGGAATCACAATTGCAGTTCAAGGCTTGAGGTCACAATTGCAGTCTGAGCTCACAATGCCAGTTTGGAATCACAATTGCAGTTCAAGGCTAGAGGTCACAAATGCAGTCTGAGCTCACAATGGCAGTTTGGAATCACAATTGCAGTTCAAGGCTTGAGGTCACAATTGCAGTCTGAGCTCACAATGCCAGTTAGGAATCACAATTGCAGTTCAAGGCTTGAGGTCACAATTCCAATGAGGAATCACAATTGCAGTTCAAGGCTTGACGTCACAATGCCAGTTAGGAATCACAATTGCAGTTCAAGGCTTGAGCTCACAATGCCAGTTAGGAATCACAATTGCAGTTCAAGGCTTGAGCTCACAATGCCAGTTAGGAATTACAATTTCAGTTCAAGGCTTGAGCTCACAATGCCAGTTAGGAATCACAATTGCAGTTCAAGGCTTGAGGTCCCAATGCCAGTTAGGAATTACAATTTCAGTTCAAGGCTTGAGCTCACAATTCCAGTGAGGAATCACAATTGCAATTCAAGGCTTGAGGTCACAATGCCAGTTAGGAATCACAATTGCAGTTCAAGGCTTGAGGTCACAATGCCAGTTTGGAATCACAATTGCAGTTCAAGGCTTGAGGTCACAATGCCAGTTTGGAATCACAATTTCAGTTCAAGGCTTGATGTCACAATGCCAGTTAGGAATCACAATTGCAGTTCAAGGCTTGAGGTCACAATTGCAGTCTGAGCTCACAATGCCAGTTAGGAATCACAATTGAAGTTCAAGGCTTGAGGTCTCAATTGCAGTCTGAGCTCACAATGCCAGTTAGGAATCACAATTGCAGTTCAAGGCCTGAGGTCACAATTGCAGTCTGAGCTCACAATGGCAGTTTGGAATCACAATTGCAGTTCAAGGCTTGAGGTCACAATTGCAGTCTGAGTTCACAATGCCAGTTAGGAATCACAATTGCAGTTCAAGGCTTGAGCTCACAATGCCAGTTAGGAATCACAATTGCAGTTCAAGGCTTGAGGTCAAAATTCCAGTGAGGAATCACAATTGCAGTTCAAGGCTTGATGTCACAATGGCAGTTAGGAATCACAATTGCAGTTCAAGGCTTGAGGTTACAATGCCATTTAGGAATTACAATTTCAGTTCAATGCTTGTGCTCACAATGCCAGTTAGGAATCACAATTGCAGTTCAAGGCTTGAGGTCCCAATGCCAGTTAGGAATTACAATTTCAGTTCAAGGCTTGAGCTCACAATGCCAGTTAGGAATCACAATTGCAGTTCAAGGCTTGAGGTCCCAATTGTAGTCTGAGCTCACAATGCCAGTTAGGAATCACAATTGCAGTTCAAGGCTTGATGTCCCAATTGCAGTCTGAGCTCACAATGCCAGTTAGGAATCACAATTGCAGTTCAAGGCTTGAGGTCACAATTCCAGTGAGGAATCACAATTGCAGTTCAAGGCTTGAGGTCACAATGCCAGTTAGGAATCACAATTGCAGTTCAAGGCTTGAGGTCACAATGCCAGTTTGGAATCACAATTGCAGTTCAAGGCTTGAGGTCACAATGCCAGTTAGGAATCACAATTGCAGTTCAAGGCTTGAGGTCACAATTGCAGTCTGAGCTCACAATGCCAGTTAGGAATCACAATTGCAGTTCAAGGCTTGAGGTCACAATTGCAGTCTGAGCTCACAATGCCAGTTAGGAATCACAATTGCAGTTCAAGGCTTGAGGTCAGAATGCCAGTTAGGAATTTCAATTTCAGTTCAAGGCCTGAGCTCACAATGCCAGTTTGGAATCACAATTGCAGTTCAAGGCTTGAGGTCACAATGCCAGTTAGGAATCACAATTTCAGTTCAAGGCTTGAGGTCACAAATGCAGTCTGAGCTCACAATGCCAGTTAGGAATCACAATTGCAGTTCAAGGCTTGAGGTCACAATTGCAGTCTGAGCTCACAATGGCAGTTTGGAATCACAATTGCAGTTCAAGGCTTGAGGTCACAATTGCAGTCTGAGCTCACAATGCCAGTTAGGAATCACAATTGCAGTTCAAGGCTTGAGCTCACAATGCCAGTTTGGAATCACAATTGCAGTTCAAGGCTTGAGGTCACAATGCCAGTGAGGAATCACAATTGCAGTTCAAGGCTTGATGTCACAATGCCAGTTTGGAATCACAATTGCACTTCAAGGCTTGAGGTCACAATGCCAGTTAGGAATCACAATTGCAGTTCAGGGCTAGAGTTCACAATTGCAGTCTGAGCTCACAATGCCAGTTAGGAATCACAATTGCAGTTCAAGGCTTGAGGTCACAATTGCAGTCTGAGCTCACAATGCCAGTTAGGAATCACAATTGCAGTTCAAGGCTTGATGTCACAATGCCAGTGAGGAATCACAATTGCAGTTCAAGGCTTGAGGTCACAATTCCAGTGAGGAATCACAATTGCAGTTCAAGGCTTGAGGTCACAATTCCAGTGAGGAATCACAATTGCAGTTCAAGGCTTGAGGTCACAATGCCAGATAGGAATCACAATTGCAGTTCAAGGCTTGATGTCACAATGCCAGTTAGGAATCACAATTGCAGTTCAAGGCTTGATGTCACAATGCCAGTGATCAATCACAATTGCAGTTCAAGGCTTGAGGTCACAATGCCAGTTAGGAATCACAATTGCAGTTCAAGGCTTGAGGTCACAATTGCAGTCTGAGCTCACAATGCCAGTTAGGAATCACAATTGCAGTTCAAGGCTTGAGGTCACAAATGCAGTCTGAGCTCACAATGGCAGTTTGGAATCACAATTGCAGTTCAAGGCTTGAGGTCACAATTGCAGTCTGAGCTCACAATGGCAGTTTGGAATCACAATTGCAGTTCAAGGCTTGAGGTCACAATTGCAGTCTGAGCTCACAATGGCAGTTTGGAATCACAATTGCAGTTCAAGGCTTGAGGTCACAATTGCAGTCTGAGCTCACAATGCCAGTTAGGAATCACAATTGCAGTTCAAGGCTTGAGGTCACAATGCCAGTTAGGAATTACAATTTCAGTTCAAGGCTTGAGCTCACAATGCCAGTTTGGAATCACAATTGCAGTTCAAGGCTTGAGGTCACAATGCCAGTTAGGAATCACAATTTCAGTTCAAGGCTTGAGGTCACAAATGCAGTCTGAGCTCACAATGCCAGTTTGGAATCACAATTGCAGTTCAAGGCTAGAGGTCACAAATGCAGTCTGAGCTCACAATGCCAGTTAGGAATCACAATTGCAGTTCAAGGCTTGAGGTCACAATTGCAGTCTGACATCATAATGCCACTTTGGAATCACAATTGCAGTTCAAGGCTTGAGGTCACAATTGCAGTCTGAGCTCACAATACCAGTTAGGAATCACAATTGCAGTTCAAGGCTTGAGGTCACAATTGCAGTCTGAGCTCACAATTCCAGTTAGGAATCACAATTGCAGTTCAAGGCTTGAGGTCACAATTGCAGTCTGAGCTCACAATGCCAGTTAGGTATCACAATTGGAGTTCAAGTCTTGAGGTCACAATGCCAGTTAGGAATCACAATTGCAGTTCAAGGCTTGAGGTCACAATGCCCGTTAGGAATCACAATTGCAGTTCAAGGCTTGAGGTCACAATTCCAGTTAGGAATCACAATTGCAGTTCAAGACTTGAGGTCACAATTGCAGTCTGAGCTCACAATGCCAGTTTGGAATCACAATTGCAGTTCAAGGCTTGAATTCACAATGCCAGTTTGGAATCACAATTGCAATTCAATGCTTGAGCTCACAGTTCCTGTTAGGAATCACAATTGCACTTCAAGGCTTGAGGTCACAATGCCAGTTTGGAATCACAATTGCAGTTCAAGGCTTGAGCTCACAGTTCCAGTTAGGAATCACAATTGCAGTTGAAGGCTTGAGGCCACAATTGCAGTCTGAGCTCACAATGCCAGTTTGGTATCACAATTGCAGTTCAAGGCTTGAGGTCACAATTGCAGTCTGAGCTCACAATTCCAGTTAGGAATCACAACTGCAGTTCAAGGCTTGAGGTCACAATTGCAGTCTGAGCTCACAATGCCAGTTAGGAATCACAATTGCAGTTCAAGGCTTGAGGTCCCAATTGCAGTCTGAGCTCACAATGCCAGTTAGGAATCACAATTGCAGTTGAAGGCTTGATGTCACAATGCCAGTTAGGAATCACAATTGCAGTTCAAGGCTTGAGGTCACAATGCCAGTTAGGAATCACAATTGCAGTTCAAGGCTTGAGGTCACAATTGCAGTCTGAGCTCACAATGGCAGTTTGGAATCACAATTGCAGTTCAAGGCTAGAGGTCACAAATGCAGTCTGAGCTCACAATGGCAGTTTGGAATCACAATTGCAGTTCAAGGCTTGAGGTCACAATTGCAGTCTGAGCTCACAATGCCAGTTAGGAATCACAATTGCAGTTCAAGGCTTGATGTCACAATGCCAGTTAGGAATCACAATTGCAGTTCAAGGCTTGAGGTCACAATTCCAATGAGGAATCACAATTGCAGTTCAAGGCTTGACGTCACAATGCCAGTTAGGAATCACAATTGCAGTTCAAGGCTTGAGCTCACAATGCCAGTTAGGAATCACAATTGCAGTTCAAGGCTTGAGCTCACAATGCCAGTTAGGAATTACAATTTCAGTTCAAGGCTTGAGCTCACAATGCCAGATAGGAATCACAATTGCAGTTCAAGGCTTGAGGTCCCAATGCCAGTTAGGAATTACAATTTCAGTTCAAGGCTTGAGCTCACAATGCCAGTTAGGAATCACAATTGCAGTTCAAGGCTTGAGGTCCCAATTGTAGTCTGAGCTCACAATGCCAGTTAGGAATCACAATTGCAGTTCAAGGCTTGAGGTCACAATTCCAGTGAGGAATCACAATTGCAATTCAAGGCTTGAGGTCACAATGCCAGTTAGGAATCACAATTGCAGTTCAAGGCTTGAGGTCACAATGCCAGTTTGGAATCACAATTGCAGTTCAAGGCCTGAGGTCACAATGCCAGTTTGGAATCACAATTGCAGTTCAAGGCTTGATGTCACAATGCCAGTTAGGAATCACAATTGCAGTTCAAGGCTTGAGGTCACAATTGCAGTCTGAGCTCACAATGCCAGTTAGGAATCACAATTGAAGTTCAAGGCTTGAGGTCACAATTGCAGTCTGAGCTCACAATGCCAGTTAGGAATCACAATTGCAGTTCAAGGCCTGAGGTCACAATTGCAGTCTGAGCTCACAATGCCAGTTAGGAATCACAATTGCAGTTCAAGGCTTGAGGTCACAATTGCAGTCTGAGTTCACAATGCCAGTTAGGAATCACAATTGCAGTTCAAGGCTTGAGCTCACAATGCCAGTTAGGAATCACAATTGCAGTTCAAGGCTTGAGGTCAAAATTCCAGTGAGGAATCACAATTGCAGTTCAAGGCTTGATGTCACAATGCCAGTTACGAATCACAATTGCAGTTGGAGGCTTGAGGTCACAATGCCAGTTTGGAATCACAATTGCAGTTCAAGGCTTGAGCTCACAATGGCAGTTAGGAATCACAATTGCAGTTCAAGGCTTGAGCTCACAATGCCAGTTTGGAATCACAATTGCAGTTCAAGGCTTGATGTCACAATGCCAGTTAGGAATCACAATTGCAGTTCAAGGCTTGAGGTTACAATGCCATTTAGGAATTACAATTTCAGTTCAATGCTTGAGCTCACAATGCCAGTTAGGAATCACAATTGCAGTTCAAGGCTTGAGGTCCCAATGCCAGTTAGGAATTACAATTTCAGTTCAAGGCTTGAGCTCACAATGCCAGTTAGGAATCACAATTGCAGTTCAAGGCTTGAGGTCCCAATTGCAGTCTGAGCTCACAATGCCAGTTAGGAATCACAATTGCAGTTCAAGGCTTGAGGTCACAATTCCAGTGAGGAATCACAATTGCAGTTCAAGGCTTGAGGTCACAATGCCAGTTAGGAATCACAATTGCAGTTCAAGGCTTGAGGTCACAATGCCAGTTTGGAATCACAATTTCAGTTCAAGGCTTGATGTCACAATGCCAGTTAGGAATCACAATTGCAGTTCAAGGCTTGAGGGCACAATTGCAGTCTGAGCTCACAATGCCAGTTAGGAATCACAATTGCAGTTCAAGGCTTGAGGTCTCAATTGCAGTCTGAGCTCACAATGCCAGTTAGGAATCACAATTGCAGTTCAAGGCCTGAGGTCACAATTGCAGTCTGAGCTCACAATGCCAGTTAGGAATCACAATTGCAGTTCAAGGCTTGAGGTCACAATTGCAGTCTGAGCTCACAATGCCAGTTAGGAATCACAATTACAGTTCAAGGCTTGAGGTCACAATTGCAGTCTGAGTTCACAATGCCAGTTAGGAATCACAATTGCAGTTCAAGGCTTGAGCTCACAATGCCAGTTAGGAATCACAATTGCAGTTCAAGGCTTGAGGTCAAAATTCCAGTGAGGAATCACAATTGCAGTTCAAGGCTTGAGGTCACAATGACAGTTTGGAATCACAATTGCAGTTCAAGGCTTGAGGTCACAATGCCAGTTTGGAATCACAATTGCAGTTCAAGGCTTGAGGTCACAATGCCAGTTAGGAATCACAATTGCAGTTCAAGGCTTGAGGTCACAATGCCAGTTTGGAATCACAATTGCAGTTCAAGGCTTGAGGTCACAATTGCAGTCTGAGCTCACAATGCCAGTTAGGAATCACAATTGCAGTTCAAGGCTTGAGGTCACAATTGCAGTCTGAGCTCTCAATGGCAGTTAGGAATCACAATTGCAGTTCAAGGCTTGATGTCACAATGCCAGTTAGGAATCACAATTGAAGTTCAAGGCTTGAGGTCACAATTGCAGTCTGAGCTCACAATGCCAGTTAGGAATCACAATTGCAGTTCAAGGCTTGAGGTCACAATTGCAGTCTGAGCTCACAATGCCAGTTAGGAATCACAATTGCAGTTCAAGGCTTGAGTTCACAATGCCAGTTTGGAATCACAATTGCAATTTAATGCTTGAGCTCACAGTTCCAGTTAGGAATCACAATTGCAGTTCAAGGCTTGAGGTCATAATGCCAGTAAGGAATCACAATTGCAGTTCAAGGCTTGAGGTCACAATGTCAGTTAGGAATCACAATTGCAGTTCAAGGCTTGAGGTCACAATTGCAGTCTGAGCTCACAATGCCAGTTAGGAATCACAATTGCAGTTCAAGGCTTGAGGTCACAATGCCAGTTAGGAATCACAATTGCAGTTCAAGGCTTTAGGTCACAATTCCAGTTAGGAATCACAATTGCAGTTCAAGGCTTGATGTCACAATGCCAGTTAGGAATCACAATTGCAGTTCAAGGCTTGAGCTCATAATGCCAGTTTGGAATCTCAATTGCAGTTCAAGGCTTGAGGTCACAATTGCAGTCTGAGCTCACAATGGCAGTTAGGAATCACAATTGCAGTTCAAGGCTTGAGGTCACAATTGCAGTCTGAGCTCGCAATGCCAGTTAGGAATCACAATTGCAGTTCAAGGGTTGAGGTCACAATTGCAGTCTGAGCTCACAATGGCAGTTAGGAATCACAATTGCAGTTCAAGGCTTGAGGTCACAATTGCAGTCTGAGCTCACAATGCCAGTTAGGAATCACAATTGCAGTTCAAGGCTTGAGGTCACAATTGCAGTCTGAGCTCACAATGCCAGTTAGGAATCACAATTGCAGTTCAAGGCTTGAGGTCACAATTGCAGTCTGAGCTCACAATGGCAGTTAGGAATCACAATTGCAGTTCAAGGCTTGAGGTCACAATTGCAGTCTGAGCTCACAATGCCAGTTAGGAATCACAATTGCAGTTCAAGGCTTGAGGTCACAAATGCAGTCTGAGCTCACAATGCCAGTTAGGAATCACAATTGCAGTTCAAGGCTTGAGGTCACAATTGCAGTCTGAGCTCACAATGCCAGTGAGGAATCACAATTGCAGTTCAAGGCTTGAGGTCACAATGCCAGTTTGGAATCACAATTGCAGTTCAAGGCTTGAGCTCACAATGCCAGTTAGGAATCACAATTGCAGTTCAAGGCTTGAGGTCACAATGCCAGTTAGGAATCACAATTGCAATTCAAGGCTTGAGGTCACAATGCCAGTTAGGAATCACAATTGCACTTCAAGGCTTGAGGTCACAATGCCAGTGAGGAATCACAATTGCAGTTCAAGGCTTGATGTCACAATGCCAGTTTGGAATCACAATTGCACTTCAAGGCTTGAGGTCACAATGCCAGTTAGGAATCACAATTGCAGTTCAAGGCTTGAGGTCACAATGCCAGTGAGGAATCACAATTGCAGTTCAAGGCTTGATGTCACAATGCCAGTTAGGAATCACAATTTCAGTTCAAGGCTTGAGGTCACAATGCCAGTTTGGAATCACAATTGCAGTTCAAGGCTTGAGGTCACAATGCCAGTTTGGAATCACAATTGCACTTCAAGGCTTGAGGTCACAATGCCAGTTAGGAATCACAATTGCAGTTCAGGGCTAGAGTTCACAATTGCAGTCTGAGCTTACAATGCCAGTTAGGAATCACAATTGCAGTTCAAGGCTTGAGGTCACAATTCCAGTTAGGAATCACAATTGCAGTTCAAGGCTTGAGGTCACAATTGCAGTCTGAGCTTACAATTCCAGTTAGGAATCACAATTGCAGTTCAAGGCTTGAGGTCACAATGCCAGTGAGGAATCACAATTGCAGTTCAAGACTTGAGGTCACAAGGCCAGTTAGGAATCACAATTGCAGTTCAAGGCTTGAGGTCACAATGCCAGTTAGGAATCACAATTTCAGTTCAAGGCTTGAGGTCACAATTGCAGTCTGAGCTCACAATGCCTGTTTGGAATCACAATTGCAGTTCAAGGCTAGAGGTCACAAATGCAGTCTGAGCTCACAATGCCAGTTAGGAATCACAATTGCAGTTCAACGCTAGAGGTCACAAATGCAGTCTGAGCTCACAATGCCAGTTTGGAAACACAATTGCAGTTCAAGGCTTGAGGTCACAATTGCAGTCTGAGCTCACAATGGCAGTTTGGAATCACAATTGCAGTTCAAGGCTTGAGGTCACAATTGCAGTCTGAGCTCACAATGCCAGTTAGGAATCAGAATTGCAATTCAAGGTTTGAGGTCACAATTGCAGTCTGAGCTCACAATGCCAGTTAGGAATCACAATTGCAGTTCAAGGCTTGATGTCACAATGCCAGTTAGGAATCACAATTGCAGTTCAAGGCTTGAGGTCACAATTCCAGTGAGGAATCACAATTGCAGTTCAAGGCTTGAGGTCTCAATGCCAGTTAGGAATCACAATTGCAGTTCAAGGCTTGAGCTCACAATGCCAGTTTGGAATCACAATTGCAGTTCAAGGCTTGAGGTCACAATGCCAGTTAGGAATCACAATTGCAGTTCAAGGCTTGAGGTCACAATGCCAGTTAGGAATCACAATTGCAGTTCAAGGCTTGAGCTCACAATGCCAGTTTGGAATCACAATTTCAGTTCAAGGCTTGATGTCACAATGCCAGTTAGGAATCACAATTGCAGTTCAAGGCTTGAGGTCACAATTGCAGTCTGAGCTCACAATGCCAGTTTGGAATCACAATTGCAGTTCAAGGCTTGAGGTCCCAATTGCAGTCTGAGCTCACAATGCCAGTTAGGAATCACAATTGCAGTTCAAGGCTTGAGGTCACAAATGCAGTCTGAGCTCACAATGGCAGTTTGGAATCACAATTGCAGTTCAAGGCTTGAGGTCACAATGCCAGTTAGGAATCACAATTGCAGTTCAAGGCTTGAGGTCACAATTCCAGTTAGGAATCAGAATTGTAGTTCAAGGCTTGAGGTCACAATGCCAGTTTGGAATCACAATTGCAGTTCAAGGCTTGAGGTCACAATGCCAGTTAGGAATTACAATTTCAGTTCAAGGCTTGAGCTCACAATGCCAGTTAGGAATCACAATTGCAGTTCAAGGCTTGAGGTCCCAATTGCAGTCTGAGCTCACAATGCCAGTTAGGAATCACAATTGCAGTTCAAGGCTTGAGGTCCCAATTGCAGTCTGAGCTCACAATGCCAGTTAGGAATCACAATTGCAGTTCAAGTCTTGAGGTCCCAATTGCAGTCTGAGCTCACAATGCCAGTTAGGAATCACAATTGCAGTTCAAGGCTTGAGGTCACAATTGCAGTCTGAGCTCACAATGCCAGTTTGGAATCACAATTGCAGTTCAAGGCTTGAGGTCAAAATTCCAGTGAGGAATCACAATTGCAGTTCAAGGCTTGATGTCACAATTCTAGTTAGGAATCACAATTGCAGTTCAAGGCTTGAGGTCACAATGCCAGTTTGGAATCATAATTGCAGTTCAAGGCTTGATGTCACAATGCCAGTTAGGAATCACAATTGCAGTTCAAGGCTTGAGGTCATAATTGCAGTCTGAGCTCACAATGCCAGTTAGGAATCACAATTGCAGTTCAAGGCTTGAGGTCACAATGTCAGTTAGGAATCACAATTGCAGTTCAAGGCTTGAGGTCACAATTGCAGTCTGAGCTCACAATGCCAGTTAGGAATCACAATTGCAGTTCAAGGCTTGAGGTCACAATGCCAGTTAGGAATCACAATTGCAGTTCAAGGCTTTAGGTCACAATTCCAGTTAGGAATCACTATTGCAGTTCAAGGCTTGATGTCACAATGCCAGTTTGGAGTCACAATTGCATTTCAAGGCTTGAGCTCCTAATGCCAGTTTGGAATCTCAATTGCAGTTCAAGGCTTGAGGTCACAATTGCAGTATGAGCTCACAATGCCAGTTAGGAATCACAATTGCAGTTCAAGGCTTGAGGTCACAATTGCAGTCTGAGCTCACAATGCCAGTTAGGAATGACAATTTCAGTTCAAGGCTTGAGGTCACAATGCCAGTGATCAATCACAATTGCAGTTCAAGGCTTGATGTCACAATGCCAGTTAGGAATCACAATTTCAGTTCAAGGCTTGAGGTCACAATTGCAGTCTGAGCTCACAATGTCAGTTAGGAATCACAATTGCAGTTCAAGGCTTGAGGTCACAATTGCAGTCTGAGCTCACAATGGCAGTTTGGAATCACAATTGCAGTTCAAGGCTTGAGGTCATAATTGCAGTCTGAGCTCACAATGGCAGTTTGGAATCACAATTGCAGTTCAAGTCTTGAGGTCACAATTGCAGTCTGAGCTCACAATGGCAGTTAGGAATCACAATTGCAGTTCAAGGCTTGAGGTCAGAATGCCAGTTAGGAATTTCAATTTCAGTTCAAGGCCTGAGCTCACAATGCCAGTTTGGAATCACAATTGCAGTTCAAGGCTTGAGGTCACAATGCCAGTTAGGAATCACAATTTCAGTTCAAGGCTTGAGGTCACAAATGCAGTCTGAGCTCACAATGCCAGTTAGGAATCACAATTGCAGTTCAAGGCTTGAGGTCACAATTGCAGTCTGAGCTCACAATGGCAGTTTGGAATCACAATTGCAGTTCAAGGCTTGAGGTCACAATTGCAGTCTGAGCTCACAATGCCAGTTAGGAATCACAATTGCAGTTCAAGGCTTGAGGTCACAATTGCAGTCTGAGCTCACAATGGCAGTTTGGAATCACAATTGCAGTTCAAGGCTTGAGGTCACAATGCCAGTTAGGAATTACAATTTCAGTTCAAGGCTTGAGCTCACAATGCCAGTTTGGAATCACAATTGCAGTTCAAGGCTTGAGGTCACAATGCCAGTGAGGAATCACAATTGCAGTTCAGGGCTAGAGTTCACAATTGCAGTCTGAGCTCACAATGCCAGTTAGGAATCACAATTGCAGTTCAAGGCTTGAGGTCACAATCTCAGTCTGAGCTCACAATGCCAGTTAGGAATCACAATTGCAGTTCAAGGCTTGATGTCACAATGCCAGTGAGGAATCACAATTGCAGTTCAAGGCTTGAGGTCACAATGCCAGTTTGGAATCACAATTGCAGTTCAAGGCTTGAGGTCACAATTGCAGTCTGAGCTCACAATGCCAGTTTGGAATCACAATTGCAGTTCAAGACTAGAGGTCACAAATGCAGTCTGAGCTCACAATGGCAGTTTGGAATCACAATTGCAGTTCAAGGCTTGAGCTCATAATGCCAGTTTGGAATCACAATTGCAGTTCAAGGCTTGAGGTCACAATTCCAGTGAGGAATCACAATTGCAGTTCAAGGCTTGAGGTCACAATGCCAGATAGGAATCACAATTGCAGTTCAAGGCTTGAGGTCACAATGCCAGATAGGAATCACAATTGCAGTTCAAGGCTTGAGGTCACAATGCCAGTTTGGAATCACAATTTCAGTTCAAGGCTTGATGTCACAATGCCAGTTAGGAATCACAATTGCAGTTCAAGGCTTGAGGTCACAATGCCAGTGATCAATCACAATTGCAGTTCAAGGCTTGAGGTCACAATGCCAGTTAGGAATCACAATTGCAGTTCAAGGCTTGAGGTCACAATTGCAGTCTGAGCTCACAATGCCAGTTAGGAATCACAATTGCAGTTCAAGGCTTGAGGTCACAATTGCAGTCTGAGCTCACAATGGCAGTTTGGAATCACAATTGCAGTTCAAGGCTTGAGGTCACAATTGCAGTCTGAGCTCACAATGCCAGTTAGGAATCACAATTGCAGTTCAAGGCTTGATGTCACAATGCCAGTTAGGAATCACAATTGCAGTTCAAGGCTTGAGGTCACAATTCCAATGAGGAATCACAATTGCAGTTCAAGGCTTGACGTCACAATGCCAGTTAGGAATCACAATTGCAGTTCAAGGCTTGAGCTCACAATGCCAGTTAGGAATCACAATTGCAGTTCAAGGCTTGAGCTCACAATGCCAGTTAGGAATTACAATTTCAGTTCAAGGCTTGAGCTCACAATGCCAGTTAGGAATCACAATTGCAGTTCAAGGCTTGAGGTCCCAATGCCAGTTAGGAATTACAATTTCAGTTCAAGGCTTGAGCTCACAATGCCAGTTAGGAATCACAATTGCAGTTCAAGGCTTGAGGTCCCAATTGTAGTCTGAGCTCACAATGCCAGTTAGGAATCACAATTGCAGTTCAAGGCTTGAGGTCACAATTCCAGTGAGGAATCACAATTGCAATTCAAGGCTTGAGGTCACAATGCCAGTTAGGAATCACAATTGCAGTTCAAGGCTTGAGGTCACAATGCCAGTTTGGAATCACAATTGCAGTTCAAGGCTTGAGGTCACAATGCCAGTTTGGAATCACAATTTCAGTTCAAGGCTTGATGTCACAATGCCAGTTAGGAATCACAATTGCAGTTCAAGGCTTGAGGTCACAATTGCAGTCTGAGCTCACAATGCCAGTTAGGAATCACAATTGAAGTTCAAGGCTTGAGGTCACAATTGCAGTCTGAGCTCACAATGCCAGTTAGGAATCACAATTGCAGTTCAAGGCTTGAGGTCACAATTGCAGTCTGAGCTCACAATGCCAGTTAGGAATCACAATTGCAGTTCAAGGCTTGAGGTCACAATTGCAGTCTGAGCTCACAATGGCAGTTTGGAATCACAATTGCAGTTCAAGGCTTGAGGTCACAATTGCAGTCTGAGTTCACAATGCCAGTTAGGAATCACAATTGCAGTTCAAGGCTTGAGCTCACAATGCCAGTTAGGAATCACAATTGCAGTTCAAGGCTTGAGGTCAAAATTCCAGTGAGGAATCACAATTGCAGTTCAAGGCTTGATGTCACAATGCCAGTTACGAATCACAATTGCAGTTGGAGGCTTGAGGTCACAATGCCAGTTTGGAATCACAATTGCAGTTCAAGGCTTGAGCTCACAATGGCAGTTAGGAATCACAATTGCAGTTCAAGGCTTGAGCTCACAATGCCAGTTTGGAATCACAATTGCAGTTCAAGGCTTGATGTCACAATGCCAGTTAGGAATCACAATTGCAGTTCAAGGCTTGAGGTTACAATGCCATTTAGGAATTACAATTTCAGTTCAATGCTTGAGCTCACAATGCCAGTTAGGAATCACAATTGCAGTTCAAGGCTTGAGGTTCCAATGCCAGTTAGGAATTACAATTTCAGTTCAAGGCTTGAGCTCACAATGCCAGTTAGGAATCACAATTGCAGTTCAAGGCTTGAGGTCCCAATTGTAGTCTGAGCTCACAATGCCAGTTAGGAATCACAATTGCAGTTCAAGGCTTGAGGTCCCAATTGCAGTCTGTGCTCACAATGCCAGTTAGGAATCACAATTGCAGTTCAAGGCTTGAGGTCACAATTCCAGTGAGGAATCACAATTGCAGTTCAAGGCTTGAGGTCACAATGCCAGTTAGGAATCACAATTGCAGTTCAAGGCTTGAGGTCACAATGCCAGTTTGGAATCACAATTTCAGTTCAAGGCTTGATGTCACAATGCCAGTTAGGAATCACAATTGCAGTTCAAGGCTTGAGGTCACAATGCCAGTTAGGAATTACAATTTCAGTTCAAGGCTTGAGCTCACAATGCCAGTTAGGAATCACAATTGCAGTTCAAGGCTTGAGGTCCCAATTGTAGTCTGAGCTCACAATGCCAGTTAGTAATCACAATTGCAGTTCAAGGCTTGAGGTCACAATTGCAGTCTGAGCTCACAATGCCAGTTAGGAATCACAATTGCAGTTCAAGGCTTGAGGTCACAATTGCAGTCTGAGCTCACAATGCCAGTTAGGAATCACAATTCCAGTTCAAGGCTTGAGGTCACAATTGCAGTCTGAGCTCACAATGCCAGTGAGGAATCACAATTGCAGTTCAAGGCTTGAGGTCACAATGCCAGTTTGGAATCACAATTGCAGTTCAAGGCTTGAGCTCACAATGCCAGTTAGGAATCACAATTGCAGTTCAAGGCTTGAGGTCACAATGCCAGTTAGGAATCACAATTGCAATTCAAGGCTTGAGGTCACAATGCCAGTTAGGAATCACAATTTCAGTTCAAGGCTTGAGGTCACAATGCCAGTGAGGAATCACAATTGCAGTTCAAGGCTTGATGTCACAATGCCAGTTTGGAATCACAATTGCACTTCAAGGCTTGAGGTCACAATGCCAGTTAGGAATCACAATTGCAGTTCAAGGCTTGAGGTCACAATGCCAGTTAGGAATCACAATTGCAGTTCAAGGCTTGAGGTCACAATGCCAGTTAGGAATCACAATTTCAGTTCAAGGCTTGAGGTCACAATGCCAGTTTGGAATCACAATTGCAGTTCAAGGCTTGAGGTCACAATTCTAGTTTGGAATCACAATTGCACTTCAAGGCTTGAGGTCACAATGCCAGTTAGGAATCACAATTGCAGTTCAGGGCTAGAGTTCACAATTGCAGTCTGAGCTTACAATGCCAGTTAGGAATCACAATTGCAGTTCAAGGCTTGAGGTCACAATTCCAGTTAGGAATCACAATTGCAGTTCAAGGCTTGAGGTCACAATTGCAGTCTGAGCTCACAATGCCAGTTAGGAATCACAATTGCAGTTCAAGGCTTGAGGTCACAATGCCAGTGAGGAATCACAATTGCAGTTCAAGACTTGAGGTCACAAGGCCAGTTAGGAATCACAATTGCAGTTCAAGGCTTGAGGTCACAATGCCAGTTAGGAATCACAATTTCAGTTCAAGGCTTGAGGTCACAATTGCAGTCTGAGCTCACAATGCCTGTTTGGAATCACAATTGCAGTTCAAGGCTAGAGGTCACAAATGCAGTCTGAGCTCACAATGCCAGTTAGGAATCACAATTGCAGTTCAAGGCTAGAGGTCACAAATGCAGTCTGAGCTCACAATGCCAGTTTGGAAACACAATTGCAGTTCAAGGCTTGAGGTCACAATTGCAGTCTGAGCTCACAATGGCAGTTTGGAATCACAATTGCAGTTCAAGGCTTGAGGTCACAATTGCAGTCTGAGCTCACAATGCCAGTTAGGAATCACAATTGCAATTCAAGGTTTGAGGTCACAATTGCAGTCTGAGCTCACAATGCCAGTTAGGAATCACAATTGCAGTTCAAGGCTTGATGTCACAATGCCAGTTAGGAATCACAATTGCAGTTCAAGGCTTGAGGTCACAATTCCAGTGAGGAATCACAATTGCAGTTCAAGGCTTGAGGTCTCAATGCCAGTTAGGAATCACAATTGCAGTTCAAGGCTTGAGCTCACAATGCCAGTTTGGAATCACAATTGCAGTTCAAGGCTTGAGGTCACAATGCCAGTTAGGAATCACAATTGCAGTTCAAGGCTTGAGGTCACAATGCCAGTTAGGAATCACAATTGCAATTCAAGGCTGGAGGTCACAATGCCAGTTAGGAATCACAATTGCAGTTCAAGGCTTGAGGTCACAATGCCAGTTTGGAATCACAATTTCAGTTCAAGGCTTGATGTCACAATGCCAGTTAGGAATCACAATTGCAGTTCAAGGCTTGAGGTCACAATTGCAGTCTGAGCTCACAATGCCAGTTTGGAATCACAATTGCAGTTCAAGGCTTGAGGTCCCAATTGCAGTCTGAGCTCACAATGGCAGTTAGGAATCACAATTGCAGTTCAAGGCTTGAGGTCACAATGCCAGTTTGGAATCACAATTTCAGTTCAAGGCTTGCTGTCACAATGCCAGTTAGGAATCACAATTGCAGTTCAAGGCTTGAGGTCACAAATGCAGTCTGAGCTCACAATGGCAGTTTGGAATCACAATTGCAGTTCAAGGCTTGAGGTCACAATGCCAGTTAGGAATCACAATTGCAGTTCAAGGCTTGAGGTCACAATTCCAGTTAGGAATCAGAATTGTAGTTCAAGGCTTGAGGTCACAATGCCAGTTTGGAATCACAATTGCAGTTCAAGGCTTGAGCTCACAATGCCAGTTAGGAATTACAATTTCAGTTCAAGGCTTGAGCTCACAATGCCAGTTAGGAATCACAATTGCAGTTCAAGGCTTGAGGTCCCAATTGCAGTC
Source organism: Sturnus vulgaris (assembly GCF_052056855.1). NCBI lineage: Eukaryota > Metazoa > Chordata > Aves > Passeriformes > Sturnidae > Sturnus > Sturnus vulgaris. Next base: position 2,416,935 of record NC_142270.1, on the reverse strand, counting down.
TGAGCTCACAATGCCAGTTAGGAATCACAATTGCAGTTCAAGGCTTGAGGTCCCAATTGCAGTCTGAGCTCACAATGCCAGTTAGGAATCACAATTGCAGTTCAAGGCTTGAGGTCCCAGTTGCAGTCTGAGCTCACAATGCCAGTTAGGAATCACAATTGCAGTTCAAGGCTTGAGGTCACAATTGCAGTCTGAGCTCACAATGCCAGTTTGGAATCACAATTGCAGTTCAAGGCTTGAGGTCAAAATTCCAGTGAGGAATCACAATTGCAGTTCAAGGCTTGATGTCACAATTCTAGTTAGGAATCACAATTGCAGTTCAAGGCTTGAGGTCACAATGCCAGTTTGGAATCATAATTGCAGTTCAAGGCTTGAGGTCACAATGCCAGTTAGGAATCACAATTGCAGTTCAAGGCTTGAGGTCATAATTGCAGTCTGAGCTCACAATGCCAGTTAGGAATCACAATTGCAGTTGAAGGCTTGATGTCACAATGCCAGTTAGGAATCACAATTGCAGTTCAAGGCTTGAGGTCACAATGCCAGTTAGGAATCACAATTGCAGTTCAAGGCTTGAGGTCATAATTGCAGTCTGAGCTCACAATGCCAGTTAGGAATCACAATTGCAGTTGAAGGCTTGATGTCACAATGCCAATTAGGAATCACAATTGCAGTTCAAGGCTTGAGGTCATAAATGCAGTCTGAGCTCACAATGCCAGTTAGGAATCACAATTGCAGTTGAAGGCTTGATGTCACAACGCCAGTTAGGAATCATAATTGCATTTCAAGGCTTGAGGTCATAATGCCAGTTAGGAATCACAATTGCAGTTCAAGGCTTGAGGTCATAATTGCAGTCTGAGCTCACAATGCCAGTTAGGAATCACAATTGCAGTTCAAGGCTTGAGGTCACAATTGCAGTCTGAGCTCACAATGCCAGTTAGGAATCACAATTGCAGTTCAAGGCTTGAGGTCACAATGCCAGTTTGGAATCATAATTGCAGTTCAAGGCTTGAGGTCACAATTCCAGTGAGGAATCACAATTGCAGTTCAAGGCTTGAGGTCACAATGCCAGTGATCAATCACAATTGCAGTTCAAGGCTTGATGTCACAATGCCAGTTAGGAATCACAATTTCAGTTCAAGGCTTGAGTTCACAAATGCAGTCTGAGCTCACAATGCCAGTTAGGAATCACAATTGCAGTTCAAGGCTTGAGGTCACAATTGCAGTCTGAGCTCACAATGGCAGTTTGGAATCACAATTGCAGTTCAAGGCTTGAGGTCACAATTGCAGTCTGAGCTCACAATGCCAGTTAGGAATCACAATTGCAGTTCAAGGCTTGAGGTCACAATTGCAGTCTGAGCTCACAATGCCAGTTTGGAATCACAATTGCAATTCAATGCTTGAGCTCACAGTTCCAGTTAGGAATCACAATTGCAGTTCAAGGCTTGAGGTCACAATTGCAGTCTGAGCTCACAATGCCAGTTAGGAATCACAATTGCAATTCAAGGCTTGAGGTCACAATGTCAGTTAGGAATCACAATTGCAGTTCAAGGCTTGAGGTCACAATTGCAGTCTGAGCTCACAATGCCAGTTAGGAATCACAATTGCAGTTCAAGGCTTGAGGTCACAATGCCAGTTAGGAATCACAATTGCAGTTCAAGGCTTTAGGTCACAATTCCAGTTAGGAATCACAATTGCAGTTCAAGGCTTGATGTCACAATGCCAGTTAGGAATCACAATTGCAGTTCAAGGCTTGAGGTCACAATGCCAGTTTGGAGTCACAATTGCATTTCAAGGCTTGAGCTCGTAATGCCAGTTTGGAATCTCAATTGCAGTTCAAGGCTTGAGGTCACAATTGCAGTCTGAGCTCACAATGCCAGTTAGGAATCACAATTGCAGTTCAAGGCTTGAGGTCCCAATTGCAGTCTGAGCTCACAATGCCAGTTAGGAATCACAATTGCAGTTCAAGGCTTGAGGTCACAATTGCAGTATGAGCTCACAATGCCAGTTAGGAATCACAATTGCAGTTCAAGGCTTGAGGTCACAATTGCAGTCTGAGCTCACAATGTCAGTTAGGAATCACAATTGCAGTTCAAGGCTTGAGGTCACAATTGCAGTCTGAGCTCACAATGGCAGTTTGGAATCACAATTGCAGTTCAAGTCTTGAGGTCATAATTGCAGTCTGAGCTCACAATGGCAGTTTGGAATCACAATTGCAGTTCAAGTCTTGAGGTCACAATTGCAGTCTGAGCTCACAATGGCAGTTAGGAATCACAATTGCAGTTCAAGGCTTGAGGTCAGAATGCCAGTTAGGAATTTCAATTTCAGTTCAAGGCCTGAGCTCACAATGCCAGTTTGGAATCACAATTGCAGTTCAAGGCTTGAGGTCACAACGCCAGTTAGGAATCACAATTTCAGTTCAAGGCTTGAGGTCACAAATGCAGTCTGAGCTCACAATGCCAGTTAGGAATCACAATTGCAGTTCAAGGCTTGAGGTCACAATTGCAGTCTGAGCTCACAATGGCAGTTTGGAATCACAATTGCAGTTCAAGGCTTGAGGTCACAATTGCAGTCTGAGCTCACAATGGCAGTTTGGAATCACAATTGCAGTTCAAGGCTTGAGGTCACAATGCCAGTTAGGAATTACAATTTCAGTTCAAGGCTTGAGCTCACAATGCCAGTTTGGAATCACAATTGCAGTTCAAGGCTTGAGGTCACAATGCCAGTGAGGAATCACAATTGCAGTTCAAGGCTTGATGTCACAATGCCAGTTTGGAATCACAATTGCACTTCAAGGCTTGAGGTCACAATGCCAGTTAGGAATCACAATTGCAGTTCAGGGCTAGAGTTCACAATTGCAGTCTGAGCTCACAATGCCAGTTAGGAATCACAATTGCAGTTCAAGGCTTGAGGTCACAATTGCAGTCTGAGCTCACAATGCCAGTTAGGAATCACAATTGCAGTTCAAGGCTTGATGTCACAATGCCAGTGAGGAATCACAATTGCAGTTCAAGGCTTGAGGTCACAATGCCAGTTAGGAATCAAAATTGCAGTTCAAGGCTTGAGGTCACAATGCCAGTTTGGAATCACAATTGCAGTTCAAGGCTTGAGGTCACAATTGCAGTCTGAGCTCACAATGCCAGTTTGGAATCACAATTGCAGTTCAAGACTAGAGGTCACAAATGCAGTCTGAGCTCACAATGGCAGTTTGGAATCACAATTGCAGTTCAAGGCTTGATGTCACAATGCCAGTTAGGAATCACAATTGCAGTTCAAGGCTTGAGGTCACAATTCCAGTGAGGAATCACAATTGCAGTTCAAGGCTTGAGGTCACAATGCCAGTTAGGAATCACAATTGCAGTTCAAGGCTTGAGGTCACAATTCCAGTGAGGAATCACAATTGCAGTTCAAGGCTTGAGGTCACAATGCCAGATAGGAATCACAATTGCAGTTCAAGGCTTGAGGTCACAATGCCAGATAGGAATCACAATTGCAGTTCAAGGCTTGAGGTCACAATGCCAGTTTGGAATCACAATTTCAGTTCAAGGCTTGATGTCACAATGCCAGTTAGGAATCACAATTGCAGTTCAAGGCTTGAGGTCACAATGCCAGTGATCAATCACAATTGCAGTTCAAGGCTTGAGGTCACAATGCCAGTTAGGAATCACAATTGCAGTTCAAGGCTTGAGGTCACAATTGCAGTCTGAGCTCACAATGGCAGTTTGGAATCACAATTGCAGTTCAAGGCTTGAGGTCACAATTGCAGTCTGAGCTCACAATGCCAGTTAGGAATCACAATTGCAGTTCAAGGCTTGAGGTCACAAATGCAGTCTGAGCTCACAATGGCAGTTTGGAATCACAATTGCAGTTCAAGGCTTGAGGTCACAATTGCAGTCTGAGCTCACAATGGCAGTTTGGAATCACAATTGCAGTTCAAGGCTTGAGGTCACAATTGCAGTCTGAGCTCACAATGGCAGTTTGGAATCACAATTGCAGTTCAAGGCTTGAGGTCACAATTGCAGTCTGAGCTCACAATGCCAGTTAGGAATCACAATTGCAGTTCAAGGCTTGAGGTCACAATGCCAGTTAGGAATTACAATTTCAGTTCAAGGCTTGAGGTCACAATTCTAGTTAGGAATCACAATTGCAGTTCAAGGCTTGAGCTCACAATGCCAGTTTGGAATCACAATTGCAGTTCAAGGCTTGAGGTCACAATGCCAGTTAGGAATCACAATTTCAGTTCAAGGCTTGAGGTCACAAATGCAGTCTGAGCTCACAATGCCAGTTTGGAATCACAATTGCAGTTCAAGGCTAGAGGTCACAAATGCAGTCTGAGCTCACAATGCCAGTTAGGAATCACAATTGCAGTTCAAGGCTTGAGGTCACAATTGCAGTCTGACATCATAATGCCACTTTGGAATCACAATTGCAGTTCAAGGCTTGAGGTCACAATTGCAGTCTGAGCTCACAATACCAGTTAGGAATCACAATTGCAGTTCAAGGCTTGAGGTCACAATTGCAGTCTGAGCTCACAATTCCAGTTAGGAATCACAATTGCAGTTCAAGGCTTGAGGTCACAATTGCAGTCTGAGCTCACAATGCCAGTTAGGTATCACAATTGGAGTTCAAGTCTTGAGGTCACAATGCCAGTTAGGAATCACAATTGCAGTTCAAGGCTTGAGGTCACAATGCCAGTTAGGAATCACAATTGCAGTTCAAGGCTTGAGGTCACAATTCCAGTTAGGAATCACAATTGCAGTTCAAGACTTGAGGTCACAATTGCAGTCTGAGCTCACAATGCCAGTTTGGAATCACAATTGCAGTTCAAGGCTTGAATTCACAATGCCAGTTTGGAATCACAATTGCAATTCAATGCTTGAGCTCACAGTTCCTGTTAGGAATCACAATTGCACTTCAAGGCTTGAGGTCACAATGCCAGTTTGGAATCACAATTGCAGTTCAAGGCTTGAGCTCACAGTTCCAGTTAGGAATCACAATTGCAGTTGAAGGCTTGAGGCCACAATTGCAGTCTGAGCTCACAATGCCAGTTTGGTATCACAATTGCAGTTCAAGGCTTGAGGTCACAATTGCAGTCTGAGCTCACAATTCCAGTTAGGAATCACAATTGCAGTTCAAGGCTTGAGGTCACAATTGCAGTCTGAGCTCACAATGCCAGTTAGGAATCACAATTGCAGTTCAAGTCTTGAGGTCCCAATTGCAGTCTGAGCTCACAATGCCAGTTAGGAATCACAATTGCAGTTCAAGGCTTGAGCTCACAATGCCAGTTAGGAATCACAATTGCAGTTCAAGGCTTGAGGTCACAATGCCAGTTAGGAATCACAATTGCAGTTCAAGGCTTGAGGTCACAATTGCAGTCTGAGCTCACAATGCCACTTTGGAATCACAATTGCAGTTCATGGCTTGAGGTCACAAATGCAGTCTGAGCTCACAATGGCAGTTTGGAATCACAATTGCAGTTCAAGGCTTGAGGTCACAATTGCAGTCTGAGCTCACAATGCCAGTTAGGAATCACAATTGCAGTTCAAGGCTTGATGTCACAATGCCAGTTAGGAATCACAATTGCAGTTCAAGGCTTGAGGTCACAATTCCAATGAGGAATCACAATTGCAGTTCAAGGCTTGACGTCACAATGCCAGTTAGGAATCACAATTGCAGTTCAAGGCTTGAGCTCACAATGCCAGTTAGGAATCACAATTGCAGTTCAAGGCTTGAGCTCACAATGCCAGTTAGGAATTACAATTTCAGTTCAAGGCTTGAGCTCACAATGCCAGTTAGGAATCACAATTGCAGTTCAAGGCTTGAGGTCCCAATGCCAGTTAGGAATTACAATTTCAGTTCAAGGCTTGAGCTCACAATGCCAGTTAGGAATCACAATTGCAGTTCAAGGCTTGAGGTCCCAATTGTAGTCTGAGCTCACAATGCCAGTTAGGAATCACAATTGCAGTTCAAGGCTTGAGGTCACAATTCCAGTGAGGAATCACAATTGCAATTCAAGGCTTGAGGTCACAATGCCAGTTAGGAATCACAATTGCAGTTCAAGGCTTGAGGTCACAATGCCAGTTAGGAATCACAATTGCAGTTCAAGGCTTGAGGTCACAATTCCAGTGAGGAATCACAATTGCAGTTCAAGGCTTGAGGTCACAATGCCAGTTAGGAATCAAAATTGCAGTTCAAGGCTTGAGGTCACAATGCCAGTTTGGAATCACAATTGCAGTTCAAGGCTTGAGGTCACAATTGCAGTCTGAGCTCACAATGCCAGTTTGGAATCACAATTGCAGTTCAAGACTAGAGGTCACAAATGCAGTCTGAGCTCACAATGGCAGTTTGGAATCACAATTGCAGTTCAAGGCTTGATGTCACAATGCCAGTTAGGAATCACAATTGCAGTTCAAGGCTTGAGGTCACAATTCCAGTGAGGAATCACAATTGCAGTTCAAGGCTTGAGGTCACAATGCCAGTTAGGAATCACAATTGCAGTTCAAGGCTTGAGGTCACAATTCCAGTGAGGAATCACAATTGCAGTTCAAGGCTTGAGGTCACAATGCCAGATAGGAATCACAATTGCAGTTCAATGCTTGAGGTCACAATGCCAGATAGGAATCACAATTGCAGTTCAAGGCTTGAGGTCACAATGCCAGTTTGGAATCACAATTTCAGTTCAAGGCTTGATGTCACAATGCCAGTTAGGAATCACAATTGCAGTTCAAGGCTTGAGGTCACAATGCCAGTGATCAATCACAATTGCAGTTCAAGGCTTGAGGTCACAATTGCAGTCTGAGCTCACAATGCCAGTTAGGAATCACAATTGCAGTTCAAGGCTTGAGGTCACAATTGCAGTCTGAGCTCACAATGGCAGTTTGGAATCACAATTGCAGTTCAAGGCTTGAGGTCACAATTGCAGTCTGAGCTCACAATGCCAGTTAGGAATCACAATTGCAGTTCAAGGCTTGAGGTCACAAATGCAGTCTGAGCTCACAATGGTAGTTTGGAATCACAATTGCAGTTCAAGGCTTGAGGTCACAATTGCAGTCTGAGCTCACAATGGCAGTTTGGAATCACAATTGCAGTTCAAGGCTTGAGGTCACAATTGCAGTCTGAGCTCACAATGGCAGTTTGGAATCACAATTGCAGTTCAAGGCTTGAGGTCACAATTGCAGTCTGAGCTCACAATGCCAGTTAGGAATTTCAATTGCAGTTCAAGGCTTGAGGTCACAATGCCAGTTAGGAATTACAATTTCAGTTCAAGGCTTGAGCTCACAATGCCAGTTTGGAATCACAATTGCAGTTCAAGGCTAGAGGTCACAAATGCAGTCTGAGCTCACAATGCCAGTTAGGTATCACAATTGGAGTTCAAGTCTTGAGGTCACAATGCCAGTTAGGAATCACAATTGCAGTTCAAGGCTTGAGGTCACAATGCCAGTTAGGAATCACAATTGCAGTTCAAGGCTTGAGGTCACAATTCCAGTTAGGAATCACAATTGCAGTTCAAGAATTGAGGTCACAATTGCAGTCTGAGCTCACAATGCCAGTTTGGAATCACAATTGCAGTTCAAGGCTTGAATTCACAATGCCAGTTTGGAATCACAATTGCAATTCAATGCTTGAGCTCACAGTTCCTGTTAGGAATCACAATTGCACTTCAAGGCTTGAGGTCACAATGCCAGTTTGGAATCACAATTGCAGTTCAAGGCTTGAGCTCACAGTTCCAGTTAGGAATCACAATTGCAGTTGAAGGCTTGAGGCCACAATTGCAGTCTGAGCTCACAATGCCAGTTTGGTATCACAATTGCAGTTCAAGTCTTGAGGTCACAATTGCAGTCTGAGCTCACAATTCCAGTTAGGAATCACAATTGCAGTTCAAGGCTTGAGGTCACAATTGCAGTCTGAGCTCACAATGCCAGTTAGGAATCACAATTGCAGTTCAAGGCTTGAGGTCCCAATTGCAGTCTGAGCTCACAATGCCAGTTAGGAATCACAATTGCAGTTCAAGGCTTGAGCTCACAATGCCAGTTAGGAATCACAATTGCAGTTCAAGGCTTGAGGTCACAATTGCAGTCTGAGCTCACAATGCCAGTTTGGAATCACAATTGCAGTTCAAGGCTAGAGGTCACAAATGCAGTCTGAGCTCACAATGGCAGTTTGGAATCACAATTGCAGTTCAAGGCTTGAGGTCACAATTGCAGTCTGAGCTCACAATGCCAGTTAGGAATCACAATTGCAGTTCAAGGCTTGATGTCACAATGCCAGTTAGGAATCACAATTGCAGTTCAAGGCTTGAGGTCACAATTCCAATGAGGAATCACAATTGCAGTTCAAGGCTTGACGTCACAATGCCAGTTAGGAATCACAATTGCAGTTCAAGGCTTGAGCTCACAATGCCAGTTAGGAATCACAATTGCAGTTCAAGGCTTGAGCTCACAATGCCAGTTAGGAATTACAATTTCAGTTCAAGGCTTGAGCTCACAATGCCAGTTAGGAATCACAATTGCAGTTCAAGGCTTGAGGTCCCAATGCCAGTTAGGAATTACAATTTCAGTTCAAGGCTTGAGCTCACAATGCCAGTTAGGAATCACAATTGCAGTTCAAGGCTTGAGGTCCCAATTGTAGTCTGAGCTCACAATGCCAGTTAGGAATCACAATTGCAGTTCAAGGCTTGAGGTCACAATTCCAGTGAGGAATCACAATTGCAATTCAAGGCTTGAGGTCACAATGCCAGTTAGGAATCACAATTGCAGTTCAAGGCTTGAGGTCACAATGCCAGTTTGGAATCACAATTGCAGTTCAAGGCTTGAGGTCACAATGCCAGTTTGGAATCACAATTTCAGTTCAAGGCTTGATGTCACAATGCCATTTACGAATCACAATTGCAGTTGGAGGCTTGAGGTCACAATGCCAGTTTGGAATCACAATTGCAGTTCAAGGCTTGAGCTCACAATGGCAGTTAGGAATCACAATTGCAGTTCAAGGCTTGAGCTCACAATGGCAGTTTGGAATCACAATTGCAGTTCAAGGCTTGAGGTCACAATTGCAGTCTGAGATCACAATGGCAGTTTGGAATCACAATTGCAGTTCAAGGCTTGAGGTCACAATTGCAGTCTGAGCTCACAATGGCAGTTTGGAATCACAATTGCAGTTCAAGGCTTGAGGTCACAATTGCAGTCTGAGCTCACAATGGCAGTTTGGAATCACAATTGCAGTTCAAGGCTTGAGGTCACAATTGCAGTCTGAGCTCACAATGCCAGTTAGGAATCACAATTGCAGTTCAAGGCTTGAGGTCACAATGCCAGTTAGGAATTACAATTTCAGTTCAAGGCTTGAGCTCACAATGCCAGTTTGGAATCACAATTGCAGTTCAAGGCTTGAGGTCACAATGCCAGTTAGGAATCACAATTGCAGTTCAAGGCTTGAGGTCACAAATGCAGTCTGAGCTCACAATGCCAGTTTGGAATCACAATTGCAGTTCAAGGCTAGAGGTCACAAATGCAGTCTGAGCTCACAATGCCAGTTAGGAATCACAATTGCAGTTCAAGGCTTGAGGTCACAATTGCAGTCTGACATCATAATGCCACTTTGGAATCACAATTGCAGTTCAAGGCTTGAGGTCACAATTGCAGTCTGAGCTCACAATACCAGTTAGGAATCACAATTGCAGTTCAAGGCTTGAGGTCACAATGGCAGTTAGGAAT